>NW_004567130.1:15635057-15660973 GCF_000260355.1 Condylura cristata
GCGGGTTAGGAGAGGTCTGCCACGCCATGTGGTCACCTCCGGGGCAGGCGGGAATCGAACTCATGCGGAAGCGGCTTTAGATTTTCAGTGCTGTGCTTTAACCCGCTGTGCCACCAGGGAGGGCCTTTCAGGCAATTTTTAAGAAGACTTTATTTATGTATCCCTACAAGAGTCTGGGGTATCGGCCAGAGGTGGGGGCATTAGGAATGGGGTGAGAGGATTCACCAGAGACAGAGTGAGGAGCAGAGCGGGTCAGTCTACTGAGATACACTGCTGAGAGCAACAGTGGGTGACACAGGAGAGTTCTGCTGGGCCAATTGGGTCAGCTCCCTGGCTGGGGATTGAATATATGCCTCAGTGGCAAGGGATAGATTGATAGCACTGACTTTAACCACCAGGGAGGCCCTTCTGGGCAACTTTGTAACTTTTGTGGGAACATATTCAAGACAATGCTAAGTGAAAAAAGAAATTCTTTCCACATATTAACAGTTACAAAGTAGCAGTGATCATTTTTTCACATACTTTTCAGATTTGTTCTAAATCACTTTTTAGGAAGTCATTGATGGTTCTAGCAAAGGACACAAATGACAGAGGTGTCCTGTAGTTACAGAGGTGTTCTGTAGTTTGCAAGTTTCCATGAGGTAGTTTGTATTCCGACCTCTTGCCCAAATGTCTATTCTGCCACTGTGTAAACGGTAAAGAAAGTAAGTAAATGTGGGAATTTCATAACCAGTGGTTACCTACTAATATAGTTGAGAATCAAGCAATCACACCAATTAAGAGTCATTTGGCAGAGAGCAAGCTTGTAATTCTTTCTCCTCTTAAACCAGCAGAGCCCAAAAGCCCACAAAGCTTGTCAGTAGATAATATAAAACATAGCAGGCAATTTTGAATTTACTTGTTTGATTAGTGTAAAAGGAGCTAACAGTTCTCATACTTAGAGGTACTATAAAAATAATTTATTTAAAATATGTAATTCTTACACAGTGGCCACCATAATTAGTTACTTAAATTAACATTGTTCAAGTGCATTATAAAAGTGTCTGTTTTTATACACACAGAATCTGCAGACTTGAACTTAAAAGCAGTAATTAAGTCAATTGTGACCTTGAACTTTAAATGTAGTTTATTGTTTTAAGTAGGAAATAGCTATAAAACCATTGTTATATGCTTGTTTGACAGTAAGATACTTTTACTGACAAATAATTCGACCTTCACTGCTTACTGGGCACTGTTCAAGTCTCTGAATAAAAAATTAAAATCTTGATTGTTGTAGATTTTAAGTTCTTGTCAGGCAGATAAAGAAGTTCCAGGTAAACTGTAACGTCTGTTAAATGTTGTCATGAAGAAAATGAATGACTGTGGTTGATGCCTTAAAGAGTGCTCATAGAAAGTATTAAGGTGGCATTTGAGCAGAGATCAAGAGGGAGATATGGGAGGGGGGAGTGGGTGGTTATATGTGGAGAATAGCAAGTCAAAAGGCCCTTGAGATGGAGGAGCGTGCTTAACCTAATGAAGACCTGGTAATGGGTGGGGTAGAGAGAACCCAGGAGATGGGGTGTGATGACAGTAGTGGTGGTGGTGAAACTGGGATAGTGTTCGTGTAGGGACGTTTCCTAAATTTTGTTGAAGACAGAATAGAACCTTTCTCCTAGTAGTGGAGTGAGGTGATCTAACTTTGAAAGTGTCCTTATAGATAATCTTTGCCGGGTGTATTGGGTTTGGGCTGGGATGGATAGGGGAGGGCAACCACAGAAACAGGGATGTTCCTGTTGAGTTGAATATTGGTGGTGACTTGACTGAGGTGAGTGTGGTAAGGATGCTAAGTGGTAGTATTGTAGTTAGGAGCTATTGCCTGAATGTGGATGTGAGAAAACTAGGATAAAACACAAATGAAATGCATTTATAGGAAATTCTAATGCTGTTGGATATTGCTGAACTATTTTATTATAGAAATTATATAAAAATTCTGGGTTCAAAGGAATGTTATTATTGTACTTTGCTTTTTTATTGTTATACTTTGTGATTTCAGTTCCTTTTGTGTATTTTATGTATGTGTGAGAGTACTTGTATCTTCCCATTTATAATTTCTATATATGTGATATAAAAACAAATTTTAGTATTATAATAGAGTGTACAACTGCTGCCACCTAATGTTTACAGCCTTCTACTTACATAATTACAATAGCTGGTTATAAATTTAATATTGGTTAGAAACACAATGTTAACAAATTAATTGAGGCTTATTTAATTGCCTGTATATTAGGTCCCCACTTCATACATTTAACAAGATAATTTAATTATCTAGAATGAGGTGGTAGATTGAAGATTAATTTTATTGACATCTTGATCTCTATTGAATTCACTTCAACAAATATTGACTTGTTGTCGTTGGTTCTCTCATCTCTGCCCTCAAGATTTTTAACTAAGTTTGGGATTTGAAGGAAACCATCAGGACAGCCCCTGTAGATACGAAATACAGTCTAACAAGACAGACAAAATTTGAATAGTTTTAGATTAAAATGGGGTACTCTAATTTTGACCACTTTTCCTGCTGGTCAGAAACCACCCTGAAACACCTGAAGATGTTGCACGGTAATACTATTAGTGCTGTGACACTGAGTCGCTGAGTTCTAAGTTAGTGCTGAACAGGGCCTTTGTTACATGAGAACTTTAGGAATGACCACTTGGTATTGAGGTTACAGCTTTAGGCCAGATTCTGTAATTGTCTGGTTTTGGGGGTTTTATTTTTGTCATTAGATAAGTATGCATTGATGCCTTGCTCTGTCAAACATGCCCTTTTGGCAGATACCTGCTTTGTTATATCTCAAAGTAGCAGATATCCAACAAGTGATGAGATAACTTTTACCTGCATTTGTATCTGAAATATTTGTTTGTTACTCTTAGTCTAAAGCTCTAAAAATGCTGCTGGAAGAAATAAGAACACTGTTAATGAGCCCTGAGATGGATTTAACAGGTACTCATTGAATGTCTAATATATCCCAAAGAATGGACTGGGCATTGAGGAATAGCATTGAAACAAAGCAGGCAAGTCCTTGCCTTCATTCAGTTACATTCTAATGGGAGGAGGTGACACAACACATATAGTCTATCAAATGGTGCTAAATGATCTGGAGGAAAATGAGGTCAGAGCATGCTGGAAAAGGGGAGTATGCTTTTTGCTCACTTTATGCAAATTTTCCTAGTCATAATAATTTTATTCCTTAAGTGATTTATAAAAGGTATACTGTAAATTATTTTGAAGGTCCTGTCTGCCTTGGAACTTGAACAGTTCACATCAAGCTATTCATCTAGTAAATGCTTAGCAAGTAGATTACCTTATAATATGGTACTGTATGAAATAAAAGATAAAACACATGTTCTCTATCCTTAAGGAGCTTAAAATCAGACTGAGAAGATACTGGAAAGGCACTTAAAACAGTAACATTGTGGTAACTATAGGAGAGTCATTTGTGTTTGTTTTTTTCTTAAAAAATGGTTAAGTATAACAAAACATTTTATTTTTGACTTTTGACTTACTTTTGAGCTGGGAGCCCCAAAGTGGGGTTATAATACTGACCCCTGAAAGCATTATTTTTGGAGACTGTGATATATAGTTTGAAAGAATGGAGAATCTGCATTATGTATCACTGTTTCTTGCTGGGTGTAATTCAAAAAACCTTTCAGGTTCTCATCAATCACTAATCATCATCAATCATTGAATCACCTTAAGATTTTTCTTTTAGTTTATGCAATCAGTAATGTATAGAATACTATGTAGTTTCTCTTTTCAGACTTTGAAATGTTGGCATAGCTGAAATTCAAGAAATATGCTGTTCATATTCTTGGTTCTATGGGCCTTTTTATTATTGCTTTTCTGATAAAATTCAGTGTCTCATCTCCAGTTCAGCCTTTTCTTGATCCCTTTTTAGGATTAAGGCAACAATCATTATGGATTTAGAAAATCCACAAATATTCTATCGGTTTTATGGTTTATTGGTGTCCTCCATTTATTGTCTGCTAATTGCTTTGAATTTTAGCAGTTACTGGTGAAATTGGCATTAAAGTGGTGTTTGATTTGAAAATACTGGTTCTTTTTCTTAGATATTAAAGATAGCATCAAGAGTTTGGTTATTAAGACATTTTGAACCTGGGACACTTTAGGAACACTGGTAAACAAAATAGACAGCACATACTACAGAATACACATCTGACACCTTTCACAGCCAGCTAAGTAAGTAGCATAGCCTTTGCTTTGAATTTTCTGGTAGGTTACAATATAGCCGGTTTTTTTTTTTGTTTTGTTTTGTTTTTTTTTCTTTAGGATTTATGACATGATGAAGGTTAGATATGTGTTAATTGAGCTTTCCCAGGTATATCTGCATGTCTGCTTCAGCAAGACAGCAATTTCACTCACCACCTACCTCATTGAGTCATAAAACTACAGTTAGGCAAAACCACTGAAAAGATGTTATGCTGGGAGCATTTCTACTTGGCCTCTTCTGCTTTTGCAGACTAGAACATTGAGAGGGGATACTAAGAGGTCTTTGGTTTTCTCATTTCTTAATTTTTTTTAAAGATTTATTTATTTATGCATACAGAACTAGGGTACAGACCAGAGGTACAGGGGCAGTGAGAGGATTCACCAGAGACAGAGCGGGGAGCAGAACATGTAGATTGATGGAAGTACACTGCTGAGAGAAGCAGTGGGTGGGTCAAGAGAGGTCTGCTGCGCCATGTGGATCACCTCTGGGGCAGGCAGGGATTGAACTCACGCTGAAGTGGCTTTAGTTTCTTAGTACTGTGCTTTAGCCCGCTGTGCCACCACTCTTCCATGTTACTGCTGTCCTATTCTTTATACCAAACAACAGCAGCAAACACTAATATGTGAAGAAAAAAAGAAAGAAAGAAAAAGGATATTCTTGAAAATCATGGCACTTGTAATTGTGTTCTAACATAAATACCCAGAGTATGGGGACTTGTTCTTGGAATTTATTTTATGAAATAATTAGACCTTTTATGACTTTCCCAACTATAAAATGTAAGTAAAGGCTTGCTTTTATATTTATGTTACATTAAAGTTGGCAATCTACAGTTTTTAAGCTTTTATTATTTTGAAAGGTACAATAGTATATTCTTTAGGTAAGAAAGGGCTATATAAGATTGTATTCTCAATAAAAAAAGTAATCTAGGTGAAAGCAGAATAACAGTGGGAACAATGTGTTTCTTAATTTTTAGGATATATAAGTATGTATTTGGGAAGCCTGTTAATAGGTTTGCAAGCTTTTTTCCCTGAAATTTTAATGTAATTTTGGACATCTGAGAATTCCAATCTTTCTTTCACATTCTGTATGATTCTGATAGAAGTTTTCAAAGGCCCATGCTTTGATCAACAGTAGTGTTGCCAACAGACCAGTGTTTTTGAATTCAAGCTCATTCATTCATTTGCTTTGTGGCCTTAAAAAAACCACACATTCTTGTTACCTCATTTTCCTTGAAGAGTGAATTTTGTTTATGGAAATAAATTACCACGTGGTAAGTGGTAGCTGATGCAGTTGTATGTGTGCATGGGAATGTACACATGCACGTGCGTGCACACACAGGTCATCTGAGCAACATTAAGGCTTGTGATAACCACCACTTTCAGGTAGCATGTATAGATATAATGTACCATACAATGCCTGGTAGTTTAAAGGTATTCGAAAGAATTTGGACTGGTATGTTCACACAGAGAAATGGTACTTTAATTAATCCTTGAAGAATGAAAGAAACTTAGCCAAGTAAAGACAAAGTTACAAAGAGAAGACTATTCCTTAAAACATACAATCCCTCCCCCCAGTAAAATAAACTTGATAAAAGTGTCACATATGTATATGTATAACACATACATGTATAGCACATATGTGTGTTATACTGTGTGATATATTAACATTATTAATGTAAATACTTATATTTTGATTTTAAAGATTTGGAAGGAATGCCTTATGCTTATAGAATATATAATTACAAAACTGAAAACAGTTTTGTGTTAAATATAGTTATAACCAACAAACATACTGATTAACAGCATTGTATGATATGCTGTCAGTACTTTGATGCTTGTTTACTTGATTGCAGGTTTCTGCTTGTGGTGAGAATTTGGTACTCTACTGTTAAACAGCTCTTTTAAATTTTGGCTTTCCTTTTCTGTTGAGAGTGTTATGAGTTAATCTCTCACCAATTTCTTCTTGTCTGAATTCCTGAAAAACTTTATTTTGTACAGCGTACGGTAGCTTCATTCGGCCTTCATTTTGGGTGAATGCATCATGTATATCTAAGTGTGTTTTCTCACTAGCCTTTGATGAAAGAACATACTGAAATGTGGTGTTCAGTTATGAAGAGGTCATTCTAATGAACCCAAATAGGCATAGACTAATTTTGTAAAAATACAAGATAAATATATTGTTGAAAGCTGAAAGCTTAAAAATTTTCTGGAGCCCCAGTTTGAGAAATAATGAATTTGCATTGTAGATCTAAAGGGATATACAATTCTCTTTCTTCATTTCATTTAGCAATGAAAAACACAGCACAGCACTAGTTATAACAGCTAATGTGTGGAAACAATCCAACACTCCAAGAGAGACCAGTGGGTCAAGAAATGTGGTACATACACATGTGGAATACTATTCAGTGATCAAAAAGATAGACTCATACTATTTGTGGCAACAGGGATGGAACTGGAAGTGATTATGGGCAGTGAAATAAGTCAAAAAGTAAAGGAAAACTATATGATGGTCCCATTTATGGGGGAATTTAAGGAAATTGGACAAAAGATCAGGAAAAAGACAAAGCTTGCAGGCAAACCATACATCTCAGGCATACAGTAAGGGGGAGAGGTGACAACAGGAGTGGGAATGCACAAGGGACTATAGTAATGGTTCACAGTGCCATATTATTTGGAGAATTATGGAATGGTAGAAATTAAACATTGTACAGAAATGAACAATGATGTGAAAATTTAAAAATGAACTAATAAAAAAAAAATGAAAGAAACACAAAGCACCCATAGGGCTCTTTGAGAAATAACCCCACTTAATTACTTGAAAAAGTGCAGTGGCTTCCTTGTACAGTGAAAGTATAAATTGTCAAGGTACGTAAAACTGTGTCATTTAGCTGTAGCCACCTAATTGACTTAGCTCACAGCTCGTGTTTTTTTTCTGTTCATGTACTTGCTGTTCTCCATTTTGGGCAGCTTTTTCTTATACTCCTAAAAGCCTGGTTGTTTGATAGGATTAGGTCCCTAACAAATAATCTTTGTTGTGAACTCTCCTCATTACTTGTTCCACTTACCTTTTGTATGACCTACCCAAACTTGGTGTGGTATAATGGCGATTTTACTATATTTGTTGATTCTTTTGTCAAGAATTTAGACAGGGGTCAGTAGCTATGGTTTGTGGCTACACCGTGATACCTGGGTGGGGTTTCTGTGGGAAAAAGGAGGAAAATCAAAGGGCTCTGTGTTAGAGTCATGTGGAGCTTTCTCAGTCTGTGGCACCCCAGAGTTGTAATGGCCTGGGGGCTGGGCCCAGCAGGTATGGCTGACTAGAGTTCCTGCAAGTAGCCTTTCCATGTTCCCTGGACTTTCAGCTTAGTACCCCTCAGGGGAGTCAGACTACATCAGGACTTTCATAATAAGTGTACCAGTGAATAGAGTAGAAGCTGCATGACCTTTATAACCTGGCTTTGGAGAGCACATACTTCATTTTTATTTTACCTGGTTAGTTGAAGCCTCACAAATCCTAAGCTTCAGAGGGAAGAGATAAGATCCTGTCTCTCAGTGGTTTGATTATCAAAATATTGAGGTCATGTTTTAAAACTGTCATATCATCTTATATAAAGTGACACCCCATATATATTATCTAGCAGTTCCTCTTCTAGATATTTACCAAAGTTTGTAAAAACACCAATTTGAAGGGATATATATGTTTCTATGTTCATTGCAGCACTACTCACAATAGGCAGGTTATGGAATCAACCTAAATACTTAGAAACTGACAAGTGTATTAGGAAGATGTGCTGTATATACACAGTGGTCTACTATTCACCTACACAAAAGACAAACTCCTGCCATTTGTGACAACATGGATGGACCTGGAAGGGATTATGCTACAAAGTAAGTCAGAAGGAGAGAGACCAGTTCTAGATACTGTCATTTATAAAATAGGAGTACAGAGAAATACAACAAATGCTGATACAAACAACTAATAACAAACCTTAAAATCTGACTGTGGAATTGAGGCCTTTGGCCCTACACAGAGGGAGAAGGAGAGGATGGAGACCAAAACGGGGAAGTAGGACACTTTTCCTGTTGTGTATAATTAAGTACACTTTGTGAGTTTGTTAATGGAAGTTCTTTCCAATTCCCTGTTCAACCTGATGAACAGTTTACCCTGTCAATCTCTAACCTCTTAAATTCACAAGTAAAACTTGTGAGCAAAACCAATGGCATTTTCCTGCTTTAATAACATGTCCTAAACTGGTTCATACCATGTAGATTGTTTAGAGTTTGATTACTTTTGAGTATAATTCTTCTAATACTTTTTTCTATAAGCATTCTCTTCCTTATACTCTCTCTGACCCTTTCCATCTCTCTAAAGAAACTAGCACTATAGAGTGCAGTGCTTAGACTATTTTCTGTAGCAAAGGGTAGATGGGAAGGTGGGTGAAGGGTAGAGGGAATGAGGGTTTTGTCCCTCCAGGGGCCATTTGGCAGTATTTTCATGTTTCTTTTGATAGTCACAACAATGGGTGGGATGCTGTGACCTCTCTGAACGGAGGCCAGGGATGCTAGAAGGCACCCTATAATGCACAGATAGCCCTTTACAATAAGAAATTATTTTATCTGAAAACCAAACCCACTGTGCATGCTTTTTCTTTGTGTGTATATATGTGTGTGTATCTACTTTACCTGTTTAAGAACTCTAATAAACCCTTTTGAGCAACACATATTTTTCATGTGTTTTTATGTGAAATAAACTATATAAATGTTTATTTTCTGTTCTTTTTTATTGCTTCTTAGCTTGTCCAGTTTTTAATTTCCTTTTTTTGTTAGTTATATAGATCTTTGCAGAGAACTTATATTGTACAATAATCCACATATATTCTACACACTCAGACTGTCAAAGGACTGCACACAATTACTTACTGAATGCCAGGATTGCTTGCATTTTCTGTTGTAGAACTTCTGTAGTCGCTAAATTATCAGTCCCTATACAGTACATTGCAGGAAGCTGGCAGATACAATGATCCATCTGTTATCACACCCATCAAGCGTATTGGCTCAGCGGGAAATGGCTGCAGATTGGAACTTTGTGTAAGAGAAGTAGTAAGATTCCAAGATGTTTTCATTCTTTGTAGAAAGCCCTTTCTGGCCTTTAACAAGCTTAACTTCTATTTCTAAAATCAACTTTCAGTTTATGATATTGTTACTTTTTTATTACTACTTACAAAAAGGTGGGGGGGCGTTTTTGAAAGATACGTATTTTTCTGAGAATGAGATTTCAGAAGATCATATCCTCCATTCCCAGAGAAATTCTTGCTCAGATTGTCATAGAAAATGAGCAGTGGAAAAATTGGAACTCAATATGGAGAGTTTTATTTTTTTAAATAACTGTTCTTAATCTGAACTAAGTAAATCAAATATAAGTCTTTTTTTTTGTTTTTACAATGTCACCACAGATTTTTTTTTATTAAATGTACACATGCATGATCACCTTTAAAGAAGTTTGTTATTTTCATAGTTAAGAAATGTTTAGATAGTTTTACTTGTGAGTTTAAGAAACTTGTTTGTTTCCTGAAAATTCATAGATACTTATGACCACAAGATCATTTATAGAGTCTCTGAGATCTTCTAAACTAAAGCATTGATGCTGTGCTTAATAGCACTTTGAAGTTTTGGAGACTACCCTGGAGGTAAATGGGCATGTGCTGTGATGCTTCCTATCTTGTGAATAGTCTTATTTATGCAGAGTTTCTCCCTTGGCAAGGCATAATGTCTGGTTTGGGAAGCAAAAATCCACTTTGAAATTACTCTCTCTGTATTATATGTCTTTGACTTAATTTAAGTTCACCTTCAAAAGGGCAAAATGGCTAGAGAAAAAAATTAAACGGGACAGAGTATGACTAATTGAAAGTTAGAAGGGCCTTTCCTTTTCCAGACTAAAGGATACACCAAGAATCTGAATAGGGATAATTGTTCACACACTTTAAAAGAGCCATTGTATTTCAGTTTCTTCTCTATCCACCTTCATTTTTAAGCATTACTGCAGAAAAATTGAATCTTTATTAATTTAGCTCAGTATATTTGGGTTATCAAATTTTCAGTATTGTCTCAGGGAATTTATTATTGGTTATCATGCTTGTTATCCTTAATTAAAAATAATAAATTTAAAATAATTGACTCACAAAAATTTGATGTCTTTGAGTAAACAAACCAGAGATTATTGAGAATAATGATACAGAAGCTGATTTTCGGTGTGTGTGTGTGTGTGTGTGTGTGTGAGTGGGTCTTATACAAAAATGCTAAAACTTACCCCAAAATGATTTTACAATACTTTTCTGCAAAAATTGTTTTGCGTTGTGTTCCCTCCTTACTCCCAAAGGCAAATAAAATCTTTCCTGGGGCCTTTGAAGATGTGGCTGCAGATAAATACATAGATCTTGAGGCTCACTATACCTAACAGAATGGAACAAGTTACACAGTTACTCCATCTTGTTGTTGATATATAGTTATATTAACATATGATATGTTCTTAACAGTTAATGTCACCCCATAGTTATGTAGCTGTTTTGTTATCCAGACATGATGAACATGACAGCCAAGTCATGGAAAGAAAGAAAATGGTAGTAACAGCTTAGAGAATTGATAACTAGAATCAGTTTTGCCTAGACAGAGTTCATCTATTCCTACATGTTGCTTATTGGGATAGAAGTTTTATAATTTTATATTGTCTGATTTTAATACACAAAGTTTGTAGGAGGTTCTCTTCATCACAATGAGTTCTTTGAATTGTGATAGTTTACTATCATTATTGTAAAGCATTTTAATTGAATATAATTATCTTGATTTTTCCCTCAAGAATCCTTCTCATTAGTCATTCTAATCTTGATAATTACTACAGGTTCAATAAGGTATTATTTCATCACATTTTTTCCACTTACATTGTTTCTACAGAAATGTTTTTGTGCTTTAATTGTGACATTTGGTTTCCATGGAAAACAATATAAAATTTCAATTCTGAGAATGTGTATGATTTTCTTGTATCTTTACTAGAAAGAAAGCTAAGTCGGTTTTTGCTGTTTTAGGTAGCATTAATAAAATCCTTAGAGAGCTCATATATAACATGTGGCCATGTCCTGTATTACTCCCTTGTTTGAAAAGTTAAGTAATATTAATTTACCTTTTGGTGGTTGGTTGCCTTTTGTTCCACTTTGATGTTTTTCTTGTGATCATAATATTTTTCTTTGGGGAAGGTTCTGTGTAATACGGTAAGCATACAAATATTGACATTGCCCTTGTACATACAGACTTGTCATGCTTTTGTGTTGGTGAAAAGATCAGAATACTGCAGAGCAATTGTTGAGAAAGTGAGTGCCTGGGAAAGGGCTACTTTCGATACTTTAGTTATGAAAAGCCTATCGGAGGAGGTTATAGTTAAGTTAAAACTCAGAATAAGCCAGCCAGACCTGCAGAGACAAATAGGGCAAAGCTATATTGGGCAAACAGAAAGCCAGTGCAGTTGAAACTGGTACATTGATGGGAGATAGAAGAGATAAGATTAGGTGGGACTTGGTAGGCTTTGGTAGGTAAAGATTCTGAATAGATTTTTAATGCCACAGAATGCCATTGGAATAAGGGTTTGAGCAGAAGAAAACTGTGGTGTGAATAAGTTTTGAAAAAAATACTTTGACCGCCTTGGAGAATGGACTTAGTACCCTGGGTAGACACAGATTCTTGCTGAAGGTGGATTGGAAAAAAAAAGAAAAAACAAAAAACTTCACACTGTTATCTGTACTTTCAGAGTGTTAGTATGTCTTTGTCTAGCAACCTTTTTTTTTTTTTTCATGTTAACCACATTTCTTTTTTAGGCTTCTTTCCTTATTAAAAATTCAGTTGGTTTAGTCATTCTTAGAGATTCTTGCATTTGAACTTATACATACTTTAGTTATGATAACTCACTGTTATTTAAAGGGCTATATGTAGTTTTTAACATGTAATATGAGAAATTTAGTTAAGTGGTTTTTTTGCAATTACAATTTTTGTTAATTCCATATCAAGATAATTTGAATATGCATCTTGGAAGTTGTGATCATGGTGTGTGTGTATACCTAGTATTATTCTGTATATAATTTTGTTTTGCAAGCAAGTTTAAAACTGTGAGCTGCAATAGAGAATTGCATGCAAAGAAATTACTGTGCAACAAATTTTTAATGCATAGTCCAGAAATTTCTGATGCATAGTCTACCAGAAGCTTTCTAAGTATTCCTTTTCTATCAAAACAAACTCTTCCCTAAGTAGGAAGGTAAGTGCTATTAAAGCAACTTTTAGTTGTTTTACATAATAGTAACTCGTATTCAAATTTTGGAAAGGGGAATCAAGATTGGCAGACATCAAGGGAAAATATTAGTACTCTTCCAAAAGATTGATTTTAAGTCAGTTATTTGGAAAATATACACCTCCCAGTGAAAAGCATAAATGATGGATAAATTATGAAACTAATCTATAAAATGTTGATTTAGTGTGTTAACACTTACCTTTAATGTTGGTTTGGGTTCTGAGTTTTGTGATGTGAAGGAGTGGGTTAATTGGGACTCTATAAATATTTTAAATCTTTACCATCTATGTTGGAAAGCTTTCCCACACTCATTGTACTTTCTTAGCATCTTGCAATTTGAGAACTGGGAAGAATCTTAAAAAAAGAAGATAAGGAGGCCCTCCCTGATGGCACAGCAGGTTAAAGCACAGCTCTGAGAATCTAAAGCCACTTCCGCATGAGTTCGATTCCCGCCTGCCCCGGAGGTGACCACATGGCGCAGCAGACCTCTCCTGACCAGCCCGCTGCTCCCCTCAGCAGTGTACTTCGTTGGTCTGCCTGTTCTGTTCCCCACTCTGTCTCTGGTGAAGCCTCTCACCCTCTGCATCTCTGGCCTGTACCCCAGTTCTATATGCATAAATAAATAAATAAATTTTAAAAAAAAAAAAAAGAAGATAAGGAGTAGGCAAGAAGCAGCAGAGCCAGGGAAGTGTTAGTGGAGTGGAGTGATCAGGGTTTCTGATTCTGTTTATTCCTTTTCATTTTCCAGTGGCTTGCAAATTCTATCCTTTTTGCGAATTCTTTTGTATTTATGGTTTTAAATAAACACCGTAAGTTTAAATAAACCTTTGTTTATCATGGATAACAAAGTATAACTGCTTAACACTGCAGCACTAACAGCTGGAGCTGGACCTAGATAGAGATGGAGAGGGCCAGCAGCTTGGCCCAGCCTCTTCTGCAGGACAGAGTACCCACACAAGAAACCCACTGACCATGTATTAATGAGGTCACACAGTCCTGTCCTACCCCTATTTTGCCCCATATAAAAATTTTGGGTCCTCTTACCCTCCAATCAAAATGCCATTCTAGCCAAAGGCAGAAAGAAAAGACCTTTGAACTCATATCCACCTCTGTGCAAATAAACGGCTTAATTTCCCCAGTGCACTTGTAGTTTTCTTAGTTGAATCCTATATTGCAAAGGGTCATGTAGTGTTGAAACACCTACAAGAAATAAAAATGGTGGTGGTGTTGGAATATTTAGGTCATATAATACTTTTTTTTTTTTTTTGCTTAGCAGTTGGAAACTGCTTAGCTTGTTAAAAGTGTAAGAGTAAAGACAACTTTTTCCTGGATATGTTTCAATTTAAAGTCTTGAGAAGTTTTTTTAATTGGTTTTTAATAATTTGTTTTTGAATTAAAAAGGCGTAACTTAATTTTGAAGTCTAAGTGGGAGAGTTTTACTTTTCTGGCTTTGGTATATATGATAGAAATCTATTTATACACTAATCATTGAGGGAAAAAATTTTGTGATTACTGAGAATTTACTTGAAATTTTTAAAGCGGTTTTTTTTGTGACATATTTGATATTGATGATTGCTTTTGTATTTTCCAAATGGGGGAAACCTATACAAGTAATTTAATTAGTATTTGGGGAATCATGCTTTTATACATATAAAAGATCAAAAGAAGAGAGGACAGTTTGGCACTTGCATTGTAGTAATTGTATAAATGTTCTCCTCTGTGGTAAAACTTTTTATTTCAGGCGATGAAACATTTAAATTTGTGTAATGCTAACACAGTGTGGTATGAATCAGACTTCAAAACACAATTGAAATATACAGTTTGAATTAAGTTATAGACATATTTAATATAGCCAAAATTTTTCTGATTTCTTATTTGGTGTGGTGGTACATGTCAGAAGACTCAGTACATCCAACAACTTACTACTGCACAAGTATTTTGCTGTTCTACAAAAACTTGTTTTTTTTTTTTTTTATGACGCATCCGCTGTTTTAGGTCTTAGGATTTGTGAACCAGACTTAACTTTTTCTGCTACATTCTTGTTTTTGTTTCTTTACCTGTTTTAACAAATTTCCACATGTGCAAGTTCTTTGGTTAGTTTTGTAACATAGTCTATATGTAGTGCCATAAAAAAATCTGAAAAGAGAAACTAACGGTCGAAAAAATGCTTAATTACACAGCTTTAATCTTGAAAAATTGCTTTTAAGTATTTTGGTTTAACTATAACCTTTCAATTACTGGCTAATATGTATTTTCCACCTGCCATTAAACTCTTCATAAATAATAACCCAGCAAAGTATCTGCATGAACCCACAAAACACTGTAATTCAATGGCAGTTTAAACCAGTGTTTCAATTTACAAGTTGTCAATTTAGTGTGGCTGTGTCTTTTGTCTAGTTTAAAATAGGACTTAATGTTTATAGTTTGAACCTTTGGACTTTGGACCTTGGCAGTGGTTGTTGGAAGTTGGGTGGAATGAGTAATTGAAATAAGATAATTCTGTATTCCTATTTCTAATCAAAGTTACATTTTTACTGTTTCTCATAAAACACAGGTTTTCTATTTTGTCCTGGAATTTTATGCAAAAGAAAACATTATATAGTAGTAAAACTAGATTATGGAAATCCTGATGAGGACTAGCTATTTTATAGTGAAAGTAAGACAGTGAAATAAAAGAGAAGGAACTTATTACACTGTTAAATTTTGTACTTCTGTGCTGATAAAAGTAGCAA
This sequence comes from Condylura cristata, assembly GCF_000260355.1. Classification (NCBI taxonomy): domain Eukaryota; kingdom Metazoa; phylum Chordata; class Mammalia; order Eulipotyphla; family Talpidae; genus Condylura; species Condylura cristata. The sequence goes on from NW_004567130.1 coordinate 15,650,383, forward strand.
AAAGGTACTTTAATAATTATGGTTTAACTGATTTTCAAAAGTGTGTAATTTTTAGTTCCAAATTTAAAAATGATTGTTTTCTTATTAATGAGGATCTGTTCTGTTTGCTGTGAGCTATGTAATTTAAGTGTAAGCCAAGGTATTACCAAGTTTTAAAGATATCTGGTCTAAAGAAAATCTTCATAGTAGCCTCCTCCCCTCCCCTCTCCTCCCTTCTCTCCTCGCCTCCTCTTTCTCTACCCCTTCCCTCTCCCCTCCCCTCTCTCTCCTCTCCTCCCCTCTTTTCTCCCCACCCCTCTTCCCTCCTCTGCCTTCTTTCCTCCCCTAGCCTCCTGATCCCTCCTCTTCTCCTAGTCCCTCCCTTCTCTCCTCCTCCTCCTCACTCTTTCTCTCTGTCTGCAGATGTTATTTTTGCTACATTTGCTATTTTAACCTGTCAGTTAAAAAATAATTACTATGTCAGTATGGCTGGCAGCTCATATAGGAAAAATATGCTGTCTCTTAATCAAAGGTGATTACAGTATTTTCCTGTCTATAAATGTGCTTGTTGTGTAACGAGAATGCATTAGTCTCAGCCTGATGTACGAAATGAAAGGCAGCAAGAAGCAGCACCATTGTTATCACTCCAGGCGTGTCTAATGAATCGTGTTTCCATGTTCTCTGGTCACGCAGTCGAGTGCCCTCAGCTAGGGCTAAGCCTCCTGTAAAATGCTCTTTAAGATTATTGTAGCAAGAACAGACAAGCTGGGTGAGTGGGGGTGGGGAGAGCTGCCACGGGGACAGCTGCATCTCAGACAGTTACAGCTGCAAAGGTTAGGCACTGCAGTGGCGGTGATGGGCTGCAGTTTGAGCTTTAGTGTAAAAGGCAGTTTGGGGACTTGCCCTGTCAGAATTTTAGTAGCAATCTGGAGTGTGTGTTCTAAATCAGGTTATGTCTGAGAGTGAGAGGAAATATTTTTAATTTTTATTACTCATTTGTGCCAGCATTGAAATCAATAGTTGAGTAATTTTGATGAAAGTTAGTGTTTTTGAGGTTGATGTTTATTTTGTAGTATTGATGGATTAAATATGTTTGGTCTGAACCACATATCTGGTTTTCTTGCTCTAAATTTAATGTTATTTTGGTGATTCTTCTTCTGAGAATGTTGTAATGTGTGAACTTGTAGCTGACTAATAAATGTGGGCTCACTTTAAAAAGAATTTATTTTAAATATGTTGTGTCCTCATAAAGGAAATGCTCACTGCATTAAACCTGAAAAATACACCGAAAAAAGAAAACAATTACCATTCAAGCAGCAAAGATAACTTAATTTTGATTACTATCCTTTTAGGCCTTTTTAAAAAGTGCATATTGAATTACCAAATCAAGAATATATTAATAACTTCATAAAAGGGGCAAATGTAGTATTAGTTTAAAATCATTGAAAAAGAGTAGCAAATGGGGGCAAATTCGGAGTCAATCAGAGCCATTGTGCAAGATTTCTTTTTCACTGGCAGTTATTAAAGTAACATTTGCAGCCTGATGGTTTTTTATAGCAGTTGTCTTTTGAGGGTCTTTTGCAGTTTACCTAGAAATTTAATTTTATGGTTTTCTTCAATTTAAAGTTCAGTGACTTTACATGGAATACTGTGATCTGTTGAAATACTAACTTGGATCATGTCTTAACAATGCTGTCTAGAAACTATTAAAATTCTGACAGAGAACTCTTGCTGTTAGTAATTCTTAATTTTTTAATGACAGCTGCTTCTGTGTCTGACAAAGGTTATCAATATCTGTAATCATTTAAAGTTGCAAAATAGATGAAAACAAATGGAGCATTTTAATATCTTCTATTTATAATTACTACTTGATTTGATGACATTGGTGAAATTAAAACCCATTTTCAATATAAAGTTTTTAGTGATATCAAATATTCTACCCCATGAGCAGTTCAAGGAAATCAGAAGCTCTAAGTGGGTTGACATTGATAAGCTCATTTTGTTATTAATAATTTCAAATATAGATTTTACCAGGTACTCCATGGCAGCATAACTGTGATCAGTCACTGGGGTGGTATATAATTGGATTTTTTATGGGTCTGATATTATACTTAAGAATTAATGTAGAATTTATGCTACTTTGTTACTCAGTTTTTTAGTCAATTTTTAAGAAAACAAATACTTCAAAATCATCTCCATTTTAAAGTGTTTTATTTGAAGCAACCCATAGAATATATTTAAAAATGTTTTCTTATTATAGTGTCTGCATGGTTCATTTTTAGATTTTATAACTTGAAACAATTTTTTTAAAGTTGATGTTTTATATATTGTGAATAGCACTTGAAAACAAAGGCAGTGGGTGTATTTTGAGCCCTCTATTCGGAGCTGCACTATCTTTATCAGGTTGTCAGAGAAATCTAACTAGAAGTAATCTTGCTTCCTGTGCCTTGTTATAATCTATTTGTATTTCTGGAGTTTGGAGTAAAATTTAATTTTCAGTAATTTTAATGGCTGAATGAGGAGTGCCATTCCTGAAAGTGCCCCTCCCCCCTCTAATATTTGCAGTGGCCAATGTGGTTACTGAACTCAATGTTCTGGATAATAGGTTTCATTAGTTTTGATGCCTGAGGTAAAAAAGCAGTAGGTGGGAGTAAGAAGTGTTTTTGATGTCTAGACGTTCATTTCAGCTGTTGCTGCAATATGATACATTAAAAGGAAATATGTATCATAGCTCAGAGGAAATATGTATTCTTTGAAAGTAATTCTACTTTTAAACTGTGCAAAGCAGGTGACCTGAATTCTAAAAGCATGAGCTTGAATTTCTTTAAGGTTTCACAATCTTTATGCTCCTCCCTACCCTATTCCATTCCCCCTCCCATTTTTCTCCCTTCAAGTAAAGTGTGTCAGTTTCATTTGTGGAATTGGAAGGGGATATCTTTCCAAGATCTCTGCTGGGAAACACAAAATCATTGAAGTATATTTTGCTTTGATATTTTGCCATATTGACTTCTTTCCCCTGAACCTTTTGTATGATTTTTATTTCAAAGAAGCTTATTAATTCTGCAAGGAGCCATGTTTGCAAAGTTGAAAGAAGTTGTATTATAATTTGCGAGGATTTTGAAAAATTATTTGGGCACTAAGTAGTAATTACTGCTATTTAAACTTTCCTTTTAAAATGTTGTCTATTATACTAAAAGAAAAACATATAGTACGTTTGCAGGTCAAATATTTATGAGTATTTCTGTATTAAAAAGGTTAGATAACAGCAATTTAAACAAATTCTGATTATCTTTTTCAGTTTAAGTGAGCTAACTTTAGGGCCAAATAGTTTTCCTTGCAAATAGGCAGTGATAGTAGTGCTCAGTTTTATTTTTCAGTTTTATTCTGGCTGTACTGAAGAAACTAACAACAGGGGACTGTTTCTGTTTAGAAGTTCTTTGTTTTGATTGGTTCTTGCCACTCATTTAGTATACATGCAGTTCAGGTGTGTTGGTGCTTTCTTTTTTGAGACAAACAAAATTAAAGATTTTCAGTTACATGTGGGGAGATTTATAGTTACATAAATCTATGTGATAGTCTTGTTGCTACTTTAAATTCTTAAGAAATTAATAAGCTTTTAAGTTGGAACTTGAAATACCAGGTTAGAAAGACTTTTTTTGGGTGTTTTTAAAAAGATGAAGATAGTGTATTATGGCATGTTTGTTGGTTTCATAAAGGTAGTGCCCAGCATCTGCAGGCCTTCTATAAATGTTTGGCTCTTGGTTTTCTTCTCAGTAGATCTTGAAAGGGAAATAGAGTTAGTAGTAAATGTACCTTATGTCATTTGTAGAGACTTAATATAGACAAACTATTTCTAATTGCCCCTCAAAAAGGATATTCCTGAAGAGTATGAATGTCAAGTGAAAACTTTATTCTTTTTTTTAAAAGTTTTATTTATTTGTGCATACAGAACTGGGGTACAGGCCAGAGGTGCAGGGATGGTGAGAGGCTTCACTAGAGGCAGAGCTGGGAGCAGAACAGGCAGATCAGTGAAGTACACTGCTGAGGGGAGCAGCGGGCGGATCAGGAGAGGTCTGCCGCGCCATGTGGGTCACCTCCAGAGCCTGGGATGGAACTCTCATTGAAGCTGCTGCTCGCTTGCACTGCTACATCCTAACCTGTTGTGCCACCAGGGGGAGTGCCTTCTCATTTTTTAAATGGAGATTAGAATAAGTTGTTTCTATCGGAGTTCTTAGTTGTAAATTAAGAAAAGGAGTTGGCACCATCAGCTGTGCAGAATTAGTTCAGTGAGAAAATTAGTACTCTCCTCATCAAGCATTTGATGCTATATTACCTCTGCTACTTTTTCAAGAGGAACCTGGTCTTTTAATTTTTATTTCTAGTGCTGACAAGAACGATTGCTTCATCTCCTTTTGTGTCGCTAGTTCAGAGGCAAGGTACTGTGCAGGAGCATCTAGTGGAGTTTAGGTTTTCTAGGCTTGTCCATATTGTTGGAAAGGATGGATAAGAGAGAATATTTTTACTTCTTTTAGGGGTGGTCGTCTTTGACACCCAGCTAGAATTAATGAAATAGACAGTCACCAGGGATAGGAAGGAGTTACATGTTGAATGACTAAAGTGAATGTCCCAGGTCCTTTACTCTATCTCATAGTGTTGTAGACAGTTCCCCTCCCCTTTTATATATAGTATGTGTCTCAAAACTTGGTATATAGAATAAAATGAGAAAGGATAGAGAGTTTTCAGTGTAGAAAACAAGCTGTTACTGGTTTTTTTTTTTCATTTTAGAATAAAATACTTTATATGTTCAGTAGCTGGCTGCAAGACATTCAAAGTAGTTGTCTCTCAGTGGTTTTCAAAGTATATATTAGCTTTTTGAGAGCACTCCTAAAATCTAGTGTGATACTTGAAACATAGCATTAGCCATAAACTATTGGCCAGTGCATGTTGACCAGATATTTATTATTAGTTTCCAAAAATGCCGAACTAACTTTGGATTTTGAGAGTCAGTGACGTATATACCATTCTTGCATTTCTGGAAATTGTGTGTGTGAAATTTACCGATAATTATTTACTATATATAGACAGGGTTAGCAAATTGATGCATTATCCTTAAATTCATTGTCTAATTTGGTAATATTTATTAGAATGATTAATCATAGTTGTTTTCTAGTAAATTATTGACTGCTCTTGAATCTTTAATAAAATAATGTAAGACAGTATTTAGCAGTTCATCTGAAATGTAAACACTGTTCCCTTTTTAATTCGAATGATAGTTCAAATTTTACTAGTTAACTTGTTATTTGAAGAGCACAGTTCATCATTTTGATGAAACTATTTACCAGTTTTTCTTCTAGTCATATTTAAGAAATCTTTCCCCAGCTTAAGGTTATAAAGAGTTTCTCTGTGCTTTTGAGGTTTTATACTTTTAGGTATAAAGTATGACCCATTTTGACTTAAAATTGTTATGCAGTGTAAGGTACGGTTTGCTTCTCAGTGTTCTCCTTGCTCCCTGCTACTCTCCCTCCCCTCTTCCTTCGTACAGCCTCCCTCAACCCTCCAAACTGTTCATTAGTTTCTGAAAAGACTTCTTTCTCCACTGAATTGTCTTGGTGTACCTTACAGAAAATCAGTTGGCTGTGTGTTTGTGGGTCTGATTCTGGACTGTTCTATTCTGTTGATCTGTATATCTATTTTCTTTTCAGTAACGCTGTCTTTTCTGTTCTAACTCTATAATTATTCTGAGAATCCATCTTGGTAATTCTACCAACTGTTTCTTTTGCAGTGTTATGGCTCTTCTAGTCTCTTTGCTTTTTCATATAAATATATAGACTCAGCGTCTCTCTTTCTGTAGAAAAATCTTATAGAGATTTTGAGTGAAATTGAGTTGACTGTGTAGATTGATTGGTGTGAACGGATTGCCATGTTAACACTTTCCCCCCCACCTACCAGTACATATTTCTGCCTTTTTGATTTCTTTCACTAGTATTATAATTTTGTAAATCTTGCACATAATTTCAAAATTTATATTATTTTATATAGTTCTGGTGCTGCTATTATAGTACTTACACTCAATATTTAGTTATTCATTGCAGTACATAGAAATATGCCTTTCTGTCTATATGAGCTAGCTAACTGCAGTTTTAGTTCTGGTAGCTTTTTTGGTTAACTTTAGGATTTTATAAAGTTATAAAGATAGTCTTGTCATCTGTGAATAGAGATAGTTTTATTTTTTTTCATTTCAAACAGTATACCTGATTTTTTCTGCCTTCTTTTACTGAGATTTTTTTACTAAGTGTGGAGAGTGGAAAAAAGAGATATCCTTACCTTGTTCCTGATCCTAAGGGTTAAATATTCAGTTATTAAACTATACTATGATGTAGTTGGCATTGCCCATGCTTGCTTAGGTTTATTTATTCCATATTGTATGACTGGAGAGCTCTGACCTGTTACCATTTTACTTAAAGTAAGAAGGTGAGGACCATTGGAGAAGAAATAAAGAGGTCTGATTGTTTAAGAACCTTCCATTCATAACTTCTGTGAAGGTCAAAGTATCATGCCCATTAAAAAATGGGGCCCTGCCTGGTAGCACAGCAGGTTAAAGCACAGCACTAAGAAACTAAAGCCACTTCAGCATGAGTTCAATCCCTAGCTCCGGAGGTGACCCACATGGTACAGCAGACCTCTCCTGACCCGCCCGCTGCTCCCGTCAGCAGTGTACTTTGTCATTGGGCCTGTTCTGCTCCTCACTCTGTCTCTGGTGAATCCTCTCACTGCCCCTGCACTTCTGGCCTATACCCCAGTTCTGTATTCATAAATAAATAAATCTTTAAAAAAATGATATATGAGGAATTAGTTAAATGTGAATGAGATAGTCTATAAAAACATCTAACCTGGGTTATTCAGTAAGTTAATAGTAGGTTTGAAATGCAGAAAAGGGGATGAGGTGTTCTAGATTAAAGGAGATTTAATAGATTTAACAGAACAGATAATTGGCAGACCATATTTAGATTTTGGTTTGATGTATACTGAAGTCTTATGAGTGAGCGTTGCTTTAATATATATCAAGAAAGAAGAGGGAGGGAGGGGAGAAAGGAGGAAGAGGTGAGATGACAACATTGATAGTTTGATTTAGGAATTTATTGGGGCTTATTATATTTTAAAGTATATTTAAATATTTAAATGACTAAAACATTTATAATTGATGTCACCAACTTGAAAGAAAATCTTTGAAAAAGAAGTGGTATGCTTCACAAATGCTGCATTGTCAACATTTTTTTAAATTGAAGCAACATTTTGCAATGGCATTATGTAAGTTGCAGAATGTACCATTGAGAATCAACATAGAACTGATTTTAACCCCAAACATCACGTTGCATCCTTCTCTTTCCATTTTCCCAATTTACCCATCTCTATCCCCATTTCCCTTGTAGAAACCAAAAGTTTATTTTTCTTTTATTTAGTTCACCTGTTTGTTTTCTCTGTACCATATGTAAGGGAAACATACAATGTCTTCTCTCTTGTGGCTTATTTTACTAAGCATAATACTTAGGTCCATCCATGCTGCAAATGACAGGGTTTCTTTTTTTTTTTTATAAGCTGTATAGTGTTCCATTGTGTGTGTGTATGCCACATTTTCTTTAATCATTAGTCAGTTGACGGGAAATTAGATTGCTTCCAACTGTGGGCTATTGTAAATGATGCTGTTATAGACTTGGTAGTTCGTTTCTCACTTCAAACTGTTGTTCTTATATTTTTGTAGGTAAGTTCTCAGAAGTGGGTTAAATGGGCCAGGTAGTATTTCTACTTTTATTTACTTATTTTTGAGAAATCTCCATACTGGTGGAAATGCATCATTTTATATTCCTGCCAACACCATGTAAGGGTTCTCTTCTTTCTTCATCCTCCCAAACATTTGTTTCTTGTCTTTTACATACTAGTCATTTTTTTGTAGGTGTGAGGTGATAGCTGTTTGTTAACTTTGTATGATACAAAATGATGCATCTTTTTCATGTTACTGTTGACCATATGTATGTCTTCCTTATCAGTAGTCCATATGAATCAAAGGCTTTGTGTGATCATGTTGAAGAATGGTGCAGATGAAATTTTAGCAATTTTAAACTTAATTATTTTGTTTATATTTGATGTACATGCAATAATATAGTAAAAACATGTCTCTCAGTGAGCTCTGTAGATAATTGTAAATTAGCTGTCCTGAGTATTACAAGAGCCATTTTGTAGTTTTAATTGGTAGCTTCTTCCAACCACTCCATATCTGTGATATATTAACATCATGATGCAGTTTAAAGTTGATGTTTTCTTAGTCATTGAAACATATTAACAAAGAAAAGCAAATATTATGGAGTATTCCTTTTATTAGCTGTCTTTCTTGCCCAGGAAAAGTTCTATCCAAACATATGTTAAAAGAGATTTATGACATCTTCAAAGGATTGAAAAAACTTTGGATCATTTGACTTGAAGAGAGACCATTCATTGCTAGCAGGAATTATCTGTTGTGCTATAGGTTTTTTAAATTAGTTAATTAATTTTTAAAATTTATTTTCATTTTCTAGTTATAAAGAACACAATATTGATTGGGGAATATTTGCTAAGTCATGATTAGCCACATAGTCAGGATAATAAAATGTTATTAGATGTATAAGAAGAAAACACCATTTTTATCATTAAAAATGAAGGTCTATAATAAAAACCTCTGAATGTAAATATTTTTCCAAATTTTTTCTGATTAGAAAATATAGAGATGCATTTTAAGATGTCTGTTTGTATGCTAAAAACATTCATAATGCATTGTGGATTTAACAGGTCTTAATTCCCACTCAAAATAACAAGTAAAAAGGAGAGAAAATTTTCTTCTGCAACTGTTTTTTTACCTTTTGTCCAATCTTTTGCTATACTGACTTGAAATAATGTAATTTAAAAGTAAGTCAGCAATCTTCTAGGGCATTTTATATATTTATGAACGAAAAGAAAGTTAGGGCCTTCCTTGGTGGCACAGCAGGTTAAAGCACAGCACTAAAAAGCTAAAGCCTCTTCAGCAGGAGTTCCTATCCCTCACCTGGTGAACCACATGGCATGGCAGACCTCTCCTGATCTTCCCGCTGCTCCCCTCAGCAGGGTATTTCAATACATCTGCCTGTTCTGCTCCCCACTTTGTCTCTGGTGAATCCTCTCACCACCCCTGCATCTCTGGCCTGCGCCCCAGTTCTGTGTGCATAAATAAAGAAATCTTTAAAAAAGAAAAGAATGTTAGGAATGCATGAGGCATTACTTACTGGATTCTCATTAGTTACTTGTGACTCAGTGATATATTTCAAAGGCAAATATGGTGTTTTCCAAAATGTCAACATTAATGAAATTATGAGTACAGGAAATAAATTCACTGTTACATTAAGATTTAATTTTCTGGCATTCTTCCTAGAAGTCACATCATTACAATTATATTTTAGACACTGCCTTCAAAACTATCTATCTATCTATCTATCTATCTATCTATCTATCTATCTATCTATCTATCCATTCATTTATTTTGAAGATACATGTATTTATTCATACAGAATGGGGGTACAGGCCAGAGGTGTAGGGGCAGAGAGAAGATTCACCAGAGTCAGAGTGGGGAGCAGAACAGGCAGATGTATTGAAACACACTGTTGAGGGGAGCAGCGGGCAGGTCAGGAGAGGTCTGCTGCGCCATGTGGTTCATCTCCAGGGCGGGGATCAGACTCACGCTGAAGTGGCTTTAGCTTCTCAGGGCTGTGCTTTAACCTGCTGTAGGGCTGTGCTTTAACCCACTGTGCCACCAGAGAGGGCCCTGCTTTCAAAACATTTATGTAACTTGCACATACTTAGAATTTTTTTTCACTTTTGATTTTTCCCTCTTGAGAATATATACAACCTTGTTATTTGTGACATTTGTGTTACCTTTAAATAGTATGGTGACAAGATTAATTTTCATGGTACTATTAGGTAGAAAGGCTAATTTGAGAATTTCTGGAAAATTTTACACTGACACAGGATAGAAAGGGGTGGACTTGTGGGAAAGAGATTGTACATGTCTATACCTAAGAGATCTTAAAATCCAAACACATTTTTTCCTTCTGTACATACTAATTTATGACATTGAGCATATTTTTAACTTCTGTATTAGTGTGAGATAAGTTACTTAAATTAATTCATTATGTTTGCTTTAGAAAAATGCTGTAAGTTTCTTTTATTTTTATTTGGATTCCCTGCTTACTGTTTCATTTTTTGTTTTGTTTTTGTTTTTAGTTGTGGAAGAAGGACTCTGGGAAAATGGCCTTTCCTATGAATGCAGGACACTGCTCTTCAAAGCGATCCACAATCTGTTAGAAAGGTAAGAGAGGGACAGCATAAACCTAAGTTTATGACTCTATACTCAAGGACCATATACTCAAGAGTAATTCTCAAAAAATTTCCACATGCAGTTTTATAAAAGTAAAATTTTAGAAATTTCATGTTTCTTTTTCTTTTAAAAAACTTAAAGAAGTTTCAGTAATAGAACTGTCATAAATCTTTTCACTCAGATTCACCACTAATTTTTCTTATCATTTATGTGATTGCTCTCTCATTGTCTCCC
>NW_004567130.1:15661073-15717963 GCF_000260355.1 Condylura cristata
GAGAGAGAGAGAGAGAGAGAGAGAGAGAGAGAGAGAGAGAGAGAGAGTTTAAAAAGTTACTTCCAGTGCTATTTGAGAACAACCTGAGATTGGTGTATTTTTCTTTACTTTAGTTAACCCAGGTATTTAGGCATGCATTTCCTGAGGACAAGAGTATCCTCTCATGTAAGCATAGTGCAATTTACCATTGATAGAATGGAACATTATAGTTCAGTTCTGCCATTACCAGCTGTACCATACATGGCTTTATAGCTTAATATCGTCCTCTGGTCCCTCCCCTCCTCAGTTCCAGTCCATGATTAGTTTTCATATCTCTTTAAATCTTGAGCTGTTCTTTAGGCTTTTTTCTTGCCATTGGCATTTTTGATGAATTCAGACCATATGTTTTATATAATGTTCTTCAGTTTGAGATTATTTTGTCATGATTAGATTCAGGTGATTTTTTTTTTGTAGGCATACCATAGAAGGGGGTGTTATGTCCTTTTCACTCTTGTTATAGTAGGACACTACTGTGTCTGTGTCCTACTATTGATGATATTAATGTTGTGGATCATTTATAATGTTAATTTTCAAATGCTACCACTCCTACTTTTATTAGTTAGCATTCTATTGTAAGAACAACCTTTCATTTATTTATGTCTATAAGTATGTATGTATGTACCTACATTTATCTTTCTCTATATATAAATTTGGAAAAATGAGTCCTGCTTTACTCATTGGATTAGAGTTCAGTGCTATCAACATTTATTTTGTTATGATATTTGGGTAGGGGAACCTCTTTCTTTCACTATGGTTCCTATGTGTGTGTGATCTGTATTCTTCATTGTTGGATACCTCCTCAACAATATGTTAGCATAACTATATGTTCCAGGATCTAGGTGCTATTTTTTGTTCGATTGCTTGTTTTCCATGGAAGGACTGCTGTGTAGGCCAGAGCTATGGAGGGTAAGAGGGAGTGAGAAGCAGAACAGGTGGATCTACTGAAATACACTGCTAAGGGTTACAGTGAGTGAGACAGGAGAGGTCTGCAGTGCCATATGTGGGTTGGCTCCCTGGCCTGGGATCTAACTCAGGTGGTAGTGGTAATGGCGCTGAGATTTAACTCCCAGGTTACCAGGGAGGCCCTGGATGGTGTTTTAAAAGGGAGAAATAGATGAATGGATACCTCAAGAATTTGTATGGGAAAACCTTTTTTTTTTCTTTCCTGTTTCTCTTCCTAAGTCTACATATATTACATATATTACATATATTACATATATAGTACTTTCAGGTGAACAAAGCTGTAAGGAACCATGGGCAAGTGACTTTAAATTCCATAAACCCCTATTTCCTTACCTATAGAATTTTAAAAGTATTTTGTTCAGTGTATTAGCTATTTCATTAAGAGAACTCAATAAATGGCCAACTACTACTAATATTAGCTAGTAGAGGTATTGGTATTACTGTTTTCAGAGCCTGACACAACATTACAGGCCAGCTAGTCCATTTACACAGCTAATTCTGGAATTCTATTCTATAATATCCTTTTGATGTGGTCATCCATCTGTTTCTTGATTACTTTGGTCCTGAGAGCACAGCTTTCTAAAGGAGTTCTGTTCATCTTCAGTGAGTATCTATCTCCCTGTAATCATCTCAATTCTGTTCTTTGGGGTTGCATTTAATTCTTCTAAGTCTGCTTCAGTGTGGTGGTCTGCTTAATGTCTTGGTCCTCTGAGGCTCCCACCCTCCACCCCCTTTGTGTGCCTTATATAATACTGAATCTTACTTGTTTCTCCTTCTCTTCCCCCTCTTCAGATATCCCTTTTCCCAGACCCATTTTCTTCATTTTGTTACATGGTCTAAGACATAAGTGTTCATGAAGTGTTACTAAGGCCTCTTTCATCAATCAGGTTGTGTTCCAGTAACAAAAGATGTGAAAGACTTTACAACACTATTTATTTTTTACTTTTGCTTTCTGTCCTTTGTGAGTCATTGCGGCATTCTTCTCCCTTCTCTTTCCTTTAAGCAGGATGCATGCTAATGGGGCACCCCTGTCAGAAATTTGCTGAATTCCTGGTAGAGAGCAGAGTAGTGGCACAACATGTAAATAGCTCATTGAAGCCATTGAAGTTCAGAAAAAGTGTTTGTCATTTCTACTCATATTTCATTGGCTAAGATGTTTGCCTTAAAGACAAACAGATGAGAAAGTTATTATCCAACAGTGGCAGATACCAAAGTCATATGTTCATACTTCATATCACTGGGGTGGGGATAGTACATATTTGGACGAAGAATACAGTCTTCCATGCTCTTAATGGAGGTCTTTTACTTTCTCATAATCTCCCTTCAAACAGGGCTGCTTGCAATACTTAGGCACGGGTCTGTTTCTCAAACACACTGTGGATGCCTTTAGAATTGTAAAAACATTGACCCATATTGCTTTCTTTTGGAATTTTGTTCACTCATTGTGAATTTCAGTATCAGAGAGTGTTTTATTTAGTCTTTGAAGTTTTATAGTTTTAGATCATACATTCATAATCTCTCTTCTGAGAAATTGTGCTTCCTTTTTCTTAATGATTGATTATCCCCTTTTGGCAAAGTGCCCAGAATGGTAAAGTATCATTAATTTGGTTTTGTGGAATCTCTGCTAATTTGACTTGACTTTTCTCATTCCCCTTTGCCCTTTCTCTCCACATCACCCATATTAGTTCAGGTTGTTCTTCATCAGTCAGTTTAGTGGGCTGTAGTTAGGTATTTATGATGAACTTATCAAAGGTTACACTCTGTATTTTAAATGTAGATTGTCTCACACTCCTCACTAATGGAAAAGTACTTTGGCTGTGAATAGGTTATGGAAAACAGAAATCTGCTATCATTTTCCAGGAGTTTCCCCATTTAGCATTTTTAGTATTGCAGATATAATGGCTATTACTCTTATGTTGTTATAATTGGCATAATCTTCATAATGTAACATATCCTTCTCGCCTAACTATCTAAATGAAGTAAAACAGTGGGTTGAAAGCTTTTTAAAAGCCAGGAAATGTGTGCAGTTCCTATATGGCCTAGCATTTTTATTATTGTCTCAATGATTTGTACTACATATGGGACTTAATGAAAATCATGCTTTTGTGACTTTGTAGAAATACTTAAAGTATCTAAAATAATGCTGTCAACTTGGCTTTTGTGTAGTATACTGTAGCTTTAATTTTCTTAAGTTTTTAGAATAAAACACAAGCTGATTTTGATAGGGAATTATTTTTTTTCTCTTTAAAGTAGAAATCATGGCTTTGCACACAATAGACAATTGTGTGAGTCCTTTAGAGCTGTTATACTCTACCCTGCCTCTGCTTACTTAGGGAGACTGAGTCTGTAGGTATTTGACATTTGTGCAGTGGCTCGTGAGAGCATTTCCTAATGGATCGTTAGCACAGTCTCTCCATCGTAGTTTATAGCAGAGTTGCAGAATTGTCTTTTACCCATAATTTCTTGGTTGGCCAAGAGTTTGTGTTTAGAGTGAAGATATTCATTTGGAAAAGTAGAACTAAAAAGAAAATTAGCATGGATAAAATAGGAATTATAATAATAATATTTTATTTGTAAATTCCTACCTTTCAATGTGCTGTGGTAGTGTGATCTGATAGAGGACTACTGAGTAGTGTCCTTTGTTGTGGTGGTTCAAGATTTGAAAATAATGAACCTATTCATTATTTTGGTGAATGATCATAGGTGGTAGGTGGAACTTGGTGGTAGGTGCAGATGCAGTTTAAGAAATGGTGCTGTAGCTTAGGGAGTGCTTGGATATAATGCAGGTAACAAGAACAGTAAATGAACAAACAATAAATGCATATTTTATTGAATTGTTGTGGTGTGCAGTTCTCCAAAGGAAGTAAGAAAATGTTCTTTAGACCTAAGGGCCAGAGAGTACACACATTGTAGACAAAATTGATGGAAAGCACATCTCTAATTGTAATTTTTTTTAAAAGATTTATTTATTTATGCATACAGAACTGAGGCACAGGCCAAAGGTGCAGGGATGGTGAGAGAATTCACCAGAGACAGAGTGGGGAACAGAATAGGCAGATCAATGAACTACACTGCTGAGGGGAGCAGCGGGCGGGTCAGGAGACACACCATGTGGATCACCTTCAGGGCTGGGATCAAACTCATGCTGAAGTGGCTTTAGCTTCTTAGTGCTGTGCTTTAACCCGCTGCACCACCAGGGAGAGCCCAAATTGTAAATGTTCAGAGAGAAATGTCTTCACCCCAAAACTAATCAATTTAGTTCTGTAATTTTTAATGTTTTTATGTCAGGGAAGGATTAAGGCACAAAGTTTGTTTTTAATCACATTTTTTTTGCGTGTGATTGGAGAAGAGTATTTTAAACTCAAAGTTTGAAACTAGAAGAGATTGTTGTTCTTTGGAATTGCAGGTGAGGAGCAGGCCTAAAGAGATGTAACTTTAGAGATGCTTTAGAGGAAATAAGAACAACAGTGTTTGCCTGAGCAACAGAGACAGTAGCCACTAGTATATAGTAGGATTCCAACATAATGAAGATAAAAAGAACTGAAAATCAATCTCTAACTCCTAAATCAGATGGGCTTATTTTATTGATTGAGAGCAATGTAGTTTCTAGGAAGGAGGCTTTTTTGTATATATGTGTGATACACATTAGGAGTGATGAGGTGACGGCTTTGATGCTGGTGTGATGTTCTGGTATGAACTTACATAAAATTTAGTCTATTAGAGCAGCTGTGTGAAAGGTGGGTGAAAACATTTAAGGGTGTGGGAGAGAAACACTGTCCTTGGACTTTTTAATCTACAAAACTGTCACACCCACATATTTGAAGGACAAAGGAGCCAGTGACATTTCTTTTTATAATTCCCACTGTCCCATGTGGGATATGGCTTGCAGAATTGGGCTATGACTTATGATGTGAGACATACACACAATAAAAATTATACAATATTGTGAGCCTGCTCATAACTTGTAAATAAGAACATTATTTACTATATATTGTGAGTAGGAAATACTCCTTGGTATAAAACATTCACTTCTCAGGTACTTATTGAGCATCTGCTAGCATAGTGTAAAGCAGAACATAAAGCATATTACATAACAGATACTTTAATATTCATTGAATATTGTCAGTCATAAGTTCTACACAAGTTGTTCCCATATTTGCTCATTGAATATTGTCAGTCATAAGTTCTACACAAGTCTTTCCCGTATTTGCTCATGGTTTCTAGTAAAAGTGCTGGTT
This sequence comes from Condylura cristata, assembly GCF_000260355.1. Lineage (NCBI taxonomy): Eukaryota > Metazoa > Chordata > Mammalia > Eulipotyphla > Talpidae > Condylura > Condylura cristata. The sequence goes on from NW_004567130.1 coordinate 15,666,314, forward strand.
TGTAGATGTTGGCGTCCACGGCGGACTGATCTGCCACGGCAAAGATGACTAGAGTTGAGAATAGAGGGAAAGGGATAGAGTGGGCCAAGAGGGTGATTCCTGGCCAAACCACAGTTACTTGTGAATAGTGGTTGTTTGGGGGGAAGTTCTTATTAATCCAGAGTGTGCTTCAAAGAGTTCCCCAACCCAATGGAATTGTAAGCATTGTTTGCTCTGCATTGCATTCTTCAGGAGAGTTTATATCTTTCACTTGTTCTATTTTTATTTTTAATCATGGGATCATTTTACCAAAAATAATTGAGAACCAAGGGCTTAGTACCTAAGTATAGTCTGCTGTTGAGTTATAGGCACTCATACTGATTGGGTAACACAACTGTGTGAGCGAGCACATACTCTTATTTTCTCATTTCCTCTTAAAAAACTTAAAGTGTGGGGTATTAGCTAGAAATACTTTTAGTATTGCCTAATGTTGGAGGATGCATATGTATTTATAACTGTGTGAGAGAGAAAGAGAAAATAGTGAGCGGTATTTATTCAAGAGAGAGTGTGTGTCAACAGAAAATAGTATTTGACTTTTGATGTGATTATGCACCTATTATATGCCCTATTACTTTCATTCTAAGAGTTAATAGATTTTAAGATACAGCTTCAATTAAATAACAGCTTTGGGAAAATAAAGAAACAGTTAATAGGCTTAAAATTATATGACACATGGCCCTCCCGGGTGGCACAGCGGGTTAAAGCTCAGCACAGAGAAGCTTAAACCACTTCCGCATGAGTTTGATCCCCGCCTGCCCCTGAGGTGACCACATGGCGTGGCAGACCTCTCCTGACCCGCCCGCTGCTCCCCTCAGCAGTGTACTTCATTGATCTGCCTGTTCTGCACCCCACTCTGTCTCTGGTGAATCCGCTCACCCTCCGCATCTCTGGCCTGTACCCCAGTTCTGTACAAATAAATAAATCTTTTTAAAAAATTATATGACACATGGATTTAAAAGTTGAAGACACATGGGCTTGAGAGTCAGTATGTGGTAATAGTTAAATATCCTAGCTCTGTGATCAGATATGCCTGAGCATTATAATTCTAGCCTTGCAGTAGGTTGGCTATGTGACCTTCTTTCTGGGACATTTTTACATACCTCAGCTTCTCACATATAATAAAAATTGACACTGTAACATATCTTCTTAATCATTGCAAGAGTTAAATGATGTACTGTACTGTTAATAAGATGTGATTGTGGTAGGTGTGGTAGTGGTAGAATAGCATGAACTGATGGTAGTGGTTGTAATATTATTAGAGGAAGGAACCTTATGTCAAACATCAGTTTTTCAAGGGTATTAACTATTTACATGTAATCTAGCTGAGGATACAATTGAGAGTCTTGGCTAGTAAGAAACTGTAGAGATTGCTTTTTTCAGTTTTACTTCTTTCTTTTACCGTTATTTCACATTTCCTATTCAGATTTTAACAGAGTCACATAATCTTCAATCCCAAAAAACAAGTTGATTTATAATGTTAGGAAAACAAATGGGGTTACTTTGAAAACGATTTTCTTCATTGTGAGCAAAGAAGATTGTTACAGAAATTCATTTTCAAAATGAAGCCAATTGAAAATAGTGACTTTTTGGTATGGCAGAACTCATATTGACTCTGCCTGTGGGGAGGTACATTGTGGTCAGCAGACATGATTGCCATTTACTGACCCATCTAACCTGTAATGAGTTGGATGAAAACTTGAATTGTTTCCATCCTCCTTAATGGTGTGGAAATTACAGAGGCAAAAACCACGTGCAGAATTGCCTGAATATTGAACAAAGAATTGCTATGCAGCTCTTTTACTGGTAGATGATAGAATCTTGTGTAGAATTTCATCCAGCTTTCTGACAGGTCTTCTTACAAAATGTTTGTCGTTTCACTGAATAATGTTAGAGATTACTGTATTTCATCAATTTCAGAATGTGTATTCCCCCCATGTAAAAAATTTTCAAACCAAGGATATTCCTTACAAATGGTGGCATTTTACAATTGACCAGATAGCAGTTATAACATAGTGGTTATTTGTCTATACACAAGTGTACTTGGTTATAGCTGTTATACTGTTGTCGTATTAATTGAATTGTGTGCATTTTTTGTATCATATGAGTTAAGTTCAGTTGCTATTTAACATGTCTTCAGAAAGATAATCCTATGCCTTGACTCTGAAATTCAGTGTACACACAGCACATGAAAATAAAAAGGAGAGCACAACTTAGATATGAGGAAAGTAAATGTTGAAGAAGTGAGTATAGTTCTTGTCTTGCAAAGCCACAATCAACTGCTTTTACCTAAGCATAATGAGACTATATAATCCAGTTTTTACTGAGATCCTTTTTGAAAGCTAGCTTATCATATAATATGTAAAGAAAAGCCAGCATTAAAACTTGCAAAATAGGCATCAGGGATAATTATCTTTGAGATACTATTAGAAAATGATACCTGCATGCCCAGTATTTTTGAAATAATGCATAATTGTAAGGTGTTTCAAAAATACTTCAAACGATTGATTTTGCTTGGTAATTTTACATGTACAAGAATAATAAAAATATATACTCAAATTCAGAAAATTCTTTCAGTAAGTATAAAGTAAAAATTTATAGTAATAGCATATCTTATTGGCTTAATTGTATCTCATCTATGTTATTAATTCAGTAGTTAATAAGTTCCTATTAAAACTATAGAAGTTAATTCGTGATATAATTGTAGGTGCCTCATGGATAAGAACTTCGTTAGGATTGGGAAATGGTTTGTCCGTCCCTATGAAAAGGATGAAAAGCCTGTCAACAAAAGGTGAGTCTTTAGTTCACTTAGTTTTTCAGTTTCTTTGCTTGACTAACTCTTTGAAGATGACATATGTTGGGAAACAACTTATACTTATTTTCTTGCTAGTAGTTTTGGTATGCCAGAATAGATTCCTGGATCAAATTTTTTTATTTAGGAAATTTTTGTTGAATATTAAAAATTGATTTAGGAAAAATAGCTAATAGACCCTATAACTAAACCATTTATTTTCATACTAGTTGGAAGTGGGATAATTTATTTTGTTACTTTCATTATCTTTCTTTATCTTTCACCCATAGTATGTTAAAACTTTAAAACCAGTCAAGTTTGAGACCTTTTGAAATTGAGTCAACACATCCTTAATAGTTCTCAAACTAATACTATGAGTTACTTCTCTAGACAACCCTACACTCTGAGTCATCATTTATTATATGCATTGCTTTAGAGGCAGTCCTTGATACTAAATAAGAATGGAAGCTTTGATCCAACCAGAATTAAAAAACAAGACCATCAAAATTGAGTATTTACTTAGCTCTTGAGTACATCATAGACACAGTTGGAATTATAAGTTGACGATGATCACTACATGTCTGAAGAGCTGTGTACACAATCTTATGGCTATGTGAAATTGTGATACTGTTTACACATGCTTTCATTGGTGGAGAGGAAGTTTTAAACCTTGATTTTATTTTGCTATCTGTAAACTTGTCCCTGAGCTACAGTTCCAATTTCTGGCTGCAGTAAGAGCCCTGAAGCCTTATGTGGTGGACATAAGGTTAGACCTATTGGGTCATTTACTAGTATTTCAGCTTCCTCTGCTGGAACTTTTACTTTCTTACTTCCATACATCCCTTTCTCCAACCTGTGATGAATTTATTGTGGAATCACCTATTCAAACCTGATTTGTGAAATATCAGTATTTTTTTTAAAATCAGATAATAAGGGTTGGATTTTTCACTTTCAAATCATGACTATTTCTAAACATTTTTCCTTATTTTACTGTACTTAAAATTGATTAAGATATATAAAAATTTTATTATTTAAATGTAACTTAGGCATTATGTATGTTAAAATTTGCTTGAAAATGTTAATGGCTTTAGAGTTACCAGTGCCAGTATATATGGCTATGTAGAATTGTGATACTATTTATACTTGCTTTAATTGATGGAGAGGAAGTTTTAAAATTTCATTTACATTGAATTGGTGTAGAATAATGTATATATTCTATGTACTTTTAAAATCTTAGTGTTTTTGGAAAATTTACAGAAGATTTGGATTTTTTGAGAGGTTAAAATTATAGGTTTTTGTTCATGAGTCTGAATAATTAAATGTGGAACTGCTTTGGCACAGTGATCTTCTTTATTTAGTGTACCCCTTCATACTTAGTGTGGTCATTGATCACTAGTGAGTTAACTTACCCAGTCCAAAAACTATAAGGCATTGTTAGAAGACAAAAGGAAGTGGAAACATATACCATATTCATGGACTGGAGGACTTAACATTGTTAAAGCAGTCGTATTACCCAAAACAATAAACAGATTTAATGCAATTCCTATAAAATTCCAATGCCATTTTTCTCTTAAATAGAATGTGCTTTATTGAAATTTATATGAAACCAGTTACTAATGTAGTCCAATGAAAAAAAGAATGGAGATTTGTTCCCAGACTTGAAATTATGCTACAAAGCCATAATAATCAAAACAATATGGTATTGGAATAAAACTAGACACACAGATCAATGGGATAGAATTTAGAACATACAACTAAATCCATACTAATAATGGATAGTTAATTTTGGGATAATGAAGAAATGTGGAAATGAAATAGAAATATTTTATTTTACTTTATTTTTAAAAAATATTTATTTGGCCCTCCCTGGTGGCGCAGCGGGTTAAAGCACTGCACTAAGAAGCTAAAGCCACTTCCGTATGAGTTCGATCCCCGCCTGCCCTGGAGGAGACCACATGGCGTGGCAGACCTCTCCTGACCCGCCCGCTGCTCCCTTCAGCAGTGTACTTCGTCGATCTGCCTGTTCTGCTCCCCACTCTGTCTCTGGTGAATCCTCTCACCCTCCGCATCTCTGGCTTGTACCCCAGTTCTATATGAATAAATAAATAAATCTTAAAAAAAATACTTATTTATGTATACAAGTGCTGGGATATAGGACAGAGGTGTGAGGGGATGGTGGGTGAAGTGCTTCACCAGACAGAATGGTGAGACGATTCACATGTGACAGAGTGGGAAGCATTAAAAGCAGATGTAATGAAATACACTGCTGAAGGGAGCAGCGGGTGAGACAGAGGAGGTCTTCTGCACCATGTGGGTTTAGCTCCCTGGCTGGCATGGGATCAAACTCATGTTGCAGTGGGTGCCGACATTATATCTCATTTAATATCACATGTAGTTATATAATACATAAACTTGACTGCACACATCTAAGAAGATATAAGTAATTTATTTGTTCTTGTCATTTTTTCTTTATAGTGACTTGTTACTCACATTTTGGGGGATATATTAAGCAGGGAAGAAAAGTGACATTGTCAAGTAAAACATAAAAGTAAAAATCCTCTAGTTTTCTAAAGTATGTTGAACTTCAAAGTACCTTTGCTGCTAGAATGTCTGTAAAAACAAACCAGTGGAAAACATTCTTTTAGAAATAATTTTGAAATTACTCCAATCATGGAGGCTTTTTCTGTCAAAAGGATATTAATTTTCTAATTTATATTAGACTTATTTGATTTATATTAGACTTATTTGATTTGCACTCTCTACACTTTAGTATTTGAGTGCCATTTTTAGCAAACCTGTTGATTGTTCCTAGTGATAGTTTAGATGACATAATTTCTGTTATCTACTGTACAGTAGCTGAGCTAACACAATCAGGCACTTGCTGGTGCATTTCCTGGATTGATTATACATCTCTTCCTCATGAGCAGACCTGTCATATGTTCAGGTGATATTCCAAATAGTCTCACATTCTCTCAGGTAGTCTGATTTTTTTTGTTGTTATATGCTGCTAGCATATGTTTGTGCACCTGTTTGTGTGCCCACAACACATACATAAAGTTGTAAGTTTGTTACTTTGACTATGCTTTTGTGTTGTTTTATGTGGTTATTTTCTGTTCTCTAAGCCTGCAATTCTTATTTTGTATAATCTTATCCAACTTCACATGTATATTCAAGAAATGCCCGTGCCTTTTGGTTCTAATGTAAAAATTAAATTTCTTTTTTTTTTTTAAGATTTATTTATTTGTACATACAGAACTGGGGTACAGGCCAGAGGCTCAGGGGCAGTGAGAGGCTTCACCAGAGACAGAGCGGGGAGCAGAACAGGCAGATCAACAAAGTACACTGCTGAGGGGAGCAGCGGGCGGGTCAGGAGAGGTCTGCCGCGCCTTGTGGTCTCCTCCGGGGCAGGCGGGAATCGAACTCATGCAGAAGTGGCCTTAGCCTCTTAGTGCTGTGCTTCAACCCGCTGCACCATCAGGGAGGGCCAAAAATTAAATTTCTTAGGAAAAAATGAAATATTTTTATATAAGGGAATTTTTTTCTTTTTTGCTACTTTATAACTTCACTGCCATCTCTGTCCTTATCTTCCCCTTTTCAGGTTTCACTTTTCTCCCCATAGTCGTCTTTTCTGTTCTCTCCTTGTTATAGCCCAGTCATCTGTTCCCTTCTAGAGATGGATAAATAAAAAGGTGGAAAGGGATCTCTCATGTAGACAGAGCAGATCTCTCACCTAAACAGATGCCTGTGATGTCCAGGTATCACTTCCTACTGTCCAGGAAAATAACGTCATAAGTGATTTTTTTTTTTTAAGTTTTCCTCATGAATTTTCTATGTACATGTGGTGCTTCTTGTAACATATTTCTAAACAAGGCTTAGCTAATGGGAAATCCCATGTTACCTAATTATGCATATTATTTTGTAGCTATTTTGGGGTGATTTGTGAAATATGGTCTTTTCTGCTGGCTTACTTAATAGAAGAAATATCAAAGGGTACTATATATTTTGTCACTTGAATGTTTTGAGTATTGTGTGAAAAGTGAGAAGGGATGAGTTTAGCATCCATGGGGACGTAAATATTTATGGAATGGGTAGAAAAAAGGAAACAAAGGAAACTATGAAAGTTCAGTGAAAAACTAGCACCAAGGACTGGTATCACCCAAACCATGGGTTTTTAAAGTTTCAAGGTTAAATAACAGTCCAAGTGATTTGATTGTTACTCTTCCAAATGGTATGAGTGTTTTAAAGAATTGTCTAAAGAAAGAATTGTTATAACTTCAGTAATGATATTCATAATCAAATTAGGAAGAGGGAAGAAGAAATTTTAGGTACCAAGGCAGAATTAATTCAATGTGTTCTTTAGTTTTATAATAAAGCTAATCACCTATTTTACTTTAAGAGATCTAGACTAAAGACCACTTCCTTACTGAACAAAATGTCAGCTGAAGGTCAGGACATGAATGAGTCAAGGTTCAAATGATTAACTTTTTGGTAGTGTGAAGAAAGTGCTGTTCAATTTGGTCATATCTCTGGTCTCATTTATGGTGTTTATAGTAAGTTTCTCTGATTATATTAACTTTAGGGGCTGAGTCTAAGCACCCCAGAAGTATGTTGTAGTATATCGACTAGATCAATCTCAATGATTTATGAAATTGATTATTCTGGTAATTACAGGTATTTTAAATTTAGTGCTTATGTATCCTGCTTTGTTGATGTAGTTTAATTCTTTTTCATTATAAAAGTGTAAATGTCTGGAGGGATATTTCTACTTATCATTTCTTACAGCTTACCAACAGCATTTGGGAAACTTTTATATCAAGTTAAATATGTAATATTTAATATGTAAAATGACTGCTATTTTTCTAGCATTATTTTTGTTATTTACACTTACTTATGTATCCTTATTTAGAAATTGAAACCATGTAAGCTGTTGGTGATGTAGGCTATCTGTGAAGGAGTTGAGAGAGCATTTTCTTAATTTTAATTCAGAAAATTTTAGCTACTCTGAGTATGTTAGTTTTCCAGAATTGTTTGAAATTGGAGATTATTTGTAATTTCTTCCTAAAGTCTGCCATTTATATCTACTACTTAAATGACTAATTCTGAAAGGTATAATATTAACACAATGCATTTCTTAAATAAATCATTGGTTTTCTAATATCAAATGATTGTTTTGAAGATACTTTGAAGATATTTTTCACTTCCACTTAGTTTTAAATATAATTATCATCAGTATTTAGTGAAAACCATTATAACCTCAGTATAGAAGATAGATTCTGAAGGAAGCTCTAAGATTAAAAATTATGGGCTTAGATATATTTTATTTTTGACATGGTAGTTTTTATTTCTTCTTTAAAAAATGATATATTTTTTACTTATGCATGCAAGAATGGGGGTATAGGTCAGGGGTACAGGGGTGGGGGTGAGGGGATTCACCAGAGACAAGTGGGGAGCAGAACTGTGGATCTACTGAAATACATTGCTAAGGGGGAGCAGTGGGCAAGACAGAAGATGTCTGCTGTGCCATGTGGGTCAGCTTCCTGGCCAGGGATCAAGCTCCTGCTGCAGTGGCTACGGATAGCTTGAAAGTGCTGAGACTTGAACTTCTGTGCCACCAGGGAGGCCCAGTAGCTTTTATTTCTGTTGAGTGGTTTTTATCATTTCCTCTTTTCAGCTGAAATTTTGTTTTACATCCGTTATGTGCATATTCTCCATAAGTATATTCACAATAATTAATTAAAATTCTTGGGTGCTAAATATCTGAATTCTCTCCATTGGTAACCTCTTGTGGCATGATAGATTTGATTTTTGCTGCTGCTTCATAAATTGAGTAAGTTGGAATTATACTTGGACACTATAAATGATATAAGAACTCTAGATTTTGATACTATGTTTCTGAAGAATTTTTACTTTTTTTTTAAAGTAGACAGTTAACTTTAGCTGAACTCTGACTCCAAACTCTGATCTTATCTAAGGTGGTTAGTAGCGGAAATCTCTTTTTTTAGCCACAGGTTTCAGCATTATGTCAGCATTATGATGTAATGGACTGGATAATTGTTGTGTGGGACTGTCCTATCTGTTGTGGGATACTTAGCAGCAAGCCTGGCCTCTACTTACCCATTCCAAGTGGCACTCTCTCCTTCAGACTGTCTCCAGAAATATCTGCCAAATGTCCCAAATTGCCCCTGATTGAGAACCACTGTTTCATTCCTACGTGGGCTGAGTCTGACCCAGGTACATGGTTCAGAGTAGGCCAAAGAGTTGGATAGAGTTTTTATCTCTAACTCTTTCACTTCTAGGATTTTGTTTCTCTTTTTCTATTTTATCTCTTTGAACTCAATCCTTTGGTTCATCAAACCTGTAAGACTGGAGTTGGCTTTCTGTCAGATTGAACCCCTATATATCAAGCTTCCTTTATGCTGAAAGCTGTGGGTTTTTATTTTTTTAAACGTTCATTAATTATGTTCTCCCAAATGCAGACTTTAGCCCCCCTTCCCAATTCCTTTCTGACTTTTAGTAACTGTATTTTAGAAGATTTTGATATTTCCTTCAGAGTTTTTGACTGTATTTTAGAAGATTTTGATATTTCCTTCAGAGTTTTTGACTATTACTTTTTGCAGGGAGAGCTTTGTTATTTTGGAAGGAGCTACTCTGATACTGCCGGAAGTGGAACCTAATGAGTATTTTAGGCCATAAAATGTCATAAGTGCTTCCCATAGTTTGACTTACATAGTTTGTCTATTAAATTGATATTGTTAGCATCTTGTGTTAAATCATTTATGGTGGGAGATTTTAATTTAAATATTTTACTTTATGGATTAAAGAAATGCTATTCCAACATTTGAGTGACGTGAATTCTCGCACTTTTATAATGGAGAATTAATGGCTTTTGTATTATACAGTTTTATTTAATTTTGCTGTTACACCCTTTTGTTTCTATTATATATTTATTTTTTAATGAAGTACCACCGTTTTATATTCTTGTTAATCTTTTGACAGTGTAGGATTTCTGCACTCACCGTAGCTCCCCTACCACCAGAACACCCGTAGTCCCCCACCATCTTCCATGACGTGCTCCACTCTCTATCTCCTCATCTCTCCCCCCTCCTGGATGCTGCAGACCTGTGGTCAGCTTTCAAGGATTGGCTTTAAAATTCATCTTTGGTTCTTTGTTTGACTTGTCTGTATTCTAAATTTAAGTCTTTATACTGTTCAAAATGTGTTAATGTTTATAGAGTCATCATCAAACATCTTTGAAAATGTAAATGTAAATATTTGCATTTTTAAAATGTCCAGGCAGAACAGGTCTTTATTTTTCATGTTTGAGTTGACATTTCCCTGTCCTGGTGGCACATTTAAAACTAAAATTGCTCCTAAACAATCCTTCTTAATTTCCTTTAGAGAATGAGATAGGAAGACAAACAAGTTAGGAGAATAAATGGAAAGAAGGTCTAGGAAATGACCAAGTGAAGTTCTTTGGTGAGTGTGAGGAGGCTCAGGAAATTGTTTGCCTAGCATCTGTGCAGCACATTGCCAGCAGTGGAAACGTTACAGATTAAAATTATAGTTTAGGGTATTTCTCCTTCCTAGCAGACAAGAATGTTCATTTCTTAAGAGAAGGTTAAGTATGTTGCTCAAAGTCAACTTTTGAATGACTTTGTAAAATTTTAATATATTCCCTTCACCAGTTTAATTAAATTTAAAGTCAATTTAAAATGTCTTAAATTGTTAAGATTTTAAAATATTAAGAAGATGAAGCTCCACTCAAGATGAACTTAAGTTTGCTTATTTTTGTAGAATAGATAGTGAAGATTGTTTAAGGTTGAGTAAAATAAAGTGCCTAAAGCAGAGTTTAAAACACTGTGAAAGACAGTGCGAAAGTGGGAAACAAGTTACTGTCTGTGGGTTCTCATGCAGGTGCTAACAATTGCAAGACCACACAGATTCAGGAAACAACAATGGAACTTATTTTAACAGGAGATTTGGGAAACAAAGAGTTTCTGTGGCCCGAAGTGGCTGGTTGTCTCACCCCAGATAGTGTCCAGCTGTCCCAAAGAAAAGACTGCTCACGAGGACTGCTGTCCCATCAGTTAGGCCTGGAGTTAGTGGTGGCACACCAGTCAGCAGTGCGCCAGGGTCTCATTTACAGTGGCAGCTGGGGTACTCACAGGTGGGGCCATTGAGGTTATGCCACAGCAATCCACAGCATTATTCTGAAGGGTGAACTGTACAGAACCGTATGCTGGATGGACAGTAATGGGGCAACAGCAATGGGAGGCAGTGCCAGATGACTAGAAGCAGTGACAACTTTAAAATATGGCTGGCTAGCACTGGTCAGTGGTGCCAGTCACTACTGGTCACCAGAAGGCAGTATCGAAGACATCATTGTTAGAGAGCTCTGGGAGTGGTTGGCCTACACCAGGTCTTTTTCTGAGACCCTGGGCCACACTAGCAGTGCTCTTTGCAGGCAGTATCAGAGGCAGGGCCAGACTCATGTACAGCATTGAATCTTTATGAAGGTCTACGGAGTTCTGCAGTTCTGTTGAATCCCATGATGGCCTTTCCCTCTTTGGAGGCCAGGAGCTGAATAAATCAAGCTGACCCTTGATATCTGCTTTATATCTCCTTCAGGGTCTCCCACCATACAGACCTGATTGGACTGTTTTTATTCCTAAGAATCTGATTGGACTGTTTAACACTAATCAGCTTGCTTTCCATTTTCAATCTGAATAAATAACCCAAAGCTGAGTGACAGCTGAAGAGCTCAGACCTGATTAGCCATTTAATTCAAATCTGATTGGAACTTTGGGCCTGAACTTGATTGGTCCATTTAGGATCCTGGAACCAGATCCTAGAACCAGATACTCTATCAGTGGCCAGAGCCAGCTTTACTTGGGATCAGGGAAGGAGAACATCTATACTTCAGGTTAGCTATCCTCAGCCCCAACAAAGTCACCTTGTCTCACAGTTGCTGGGCACTGTAGGGTTCCCATTACATGACTTGCAGAAAAACTCACTTGTTACTTACTGGAGGTTACCTGCCACCAGTAGTAGAGGTGATGTAGTAAAAATTAGGAAAAAATAAATATGTTTCTGGTAATTTATCATACAGGACAAAGCTTGCTATTCAGATATTTTTGAATCAGTATTTATAGACATAATTTGTAATACATGAACTATATTCCCACCAGTGATCTTTCTAAATAATGGCAAAATATTATATGAGAAATGTCATAATGTATATTGGTTTCTGTCCCTAAAATACTGACATGCATTATCTTCTATTTTTAAAGTTCTTTTCTCTACTAAATGTTTCAATTAGTTATTGTAATCTCCTTGATTCTGGAATGGGTTTTGAAATATGTTTATTAGCATTGTAGATCTGTTGCCAACATTTTATGAAATCAAGGGAAAAAGTGCAAAAGTACATTATGTACTTTTTATAATCATTTGGTTTATCTCCTTAGTGTATTTTGGAGTGTTAGGAGATATTATAAAAATCAAGCTTTTATTAAGTGTGGTTCTTACACTATTATTACATTTATATCTGAAAGCCTATCAGCAAGGTATGATAATATTTTGCATTTAGGGTTTTATTAATGGTTGTTGAAGGATGAAGTCATCTTAATATTCATTAAAGAATTTGGAAGCAGTGAGTGCTACCATGAAATGTTACGTAACTGTAGCGTCTCTTCCCTGTAATGTTCATAGCGAGTTTGTTGTAGTCTTCTGTTGTTTGAGGGTCCTGACTTTGAGTTTCTCCTGCTTCTAAACACTCTTGTCTCTCTATACACACTTCTGTTGGGGTTCTTTTGGTGAAACGTGCTTCCACACAGGGACATAATATGCCAGTTGTATTTAGGATCTTAAATGCACTTTATATGCCATTCCTACCCCTAGTAAAAAGCCTTTCTATTCAGAATTGCCCTTCACAATTCCTAGTATAGTCTCAACTGATTTTCTTTTGTTTGTGTTTTTTTTCTTACCCTTTTTGTCAACTCTAGTTAACTTTGATCTCTCTTCTTTGAGCTGCTCCCCTGAGGCATCTGTTCTCTCTGTGCTTTTCTGACCTCTGTATTTTTCAATAACATATTTTTTACTACTATTCTTATTATTTTATTGTTTTTGTTTTTAAAGTTGACTTTTCTCTGGAGTTGATGCTATGGAAGGTAAAAATTTAGGGTATTCCTTCCTCATGTTATTCCTAAATTGATTCTTTAAAATAAATATTTTATTTTGATGTCCAGTGTGCACTATTTTTTCCTTTTGTGCAACTCAACATTCACTACAATTCTCAGTGTGCAAGATAATAAAAATTTTGGTTGAACTGAGTAGATGCTTCCTTCCCCGTAAATCTATTTGGTTTGCCTGGGATCAAAGTGAGACATGAAGTCTTAAAAGTTTTCCAACATGTGTGGCCCTCCCTGGTGGCGCAGCGGGTTAAAGAACCGCACTAGGAAGCTAAAACCACTTCAGCATGAGTTTGATCCCCAGAGTTTGATCCCCGCCAGCCCTGGAGCTGACCCGCATGGAGCAGCAGACCTCTCCTGACCCTCCCGCTTGTCCCCTCACCAGTGTACTTGGTCAGTCAGCCTCCTCTGTTCCCCACTCTGTCTCTGGTGAATCCTCTCACCCACTATACCTCTGGCTTGTACCCCGTTCTGTAAGCATAAATAAATAAATCTTTAAAAAAATTATCATTATTTTTAGTGTTCTGGCTTAATCTAGCACTAAAATCTCCTAATTATACAAACGTAGTCCTTTTTCTTTTGTCCTTGTGTTTTGTTTAATGATTAAACTAAAATGTTTCCTTGGAGGGAATTTAATTCCATATTATTCATGTTGTTATTCTTCTTATTAGTACTGTTTCCGTCACACATGTATAGAATTTGTTTTTAGATGCATTTCCACCTGCATGAGATCCCAGAACCACTGGGGTCTACACGCTGGTCTCTGTAAACAGTTTCCTGCTCTCCAGTTGCACCATCCAGACCGTGGTCATGCCTGTGTTCAGGTAGACTACAGCCTGCACCCTTAGTTGAGGATGCACTGCTGGTCATGCCCTGGTGCACCTTCTGCTGAATTAGTTTGAGAGGTCATCAGGCTTCTCGTAAGCCTGAGTGCTGACACTGGAGGTCAGTCCACATGGCATCAATGGCAGCTATTGTGAATATACACTATCCAGATCTTAACCGTTAATCCTTCAAGGAGGATTCTGGGGACTTGAACACGACACTGTAGTCAAGATGATCGGGCCAGCAGCTATATTGGTCCTAGTGTAGGCCTTGGGTGTCGCTCACTGCCCTGAGGATGTCCAGATGCTGATGGGAAGTGACTGCATCCTGGAGACCTTGCCAACTCCCTGAGCTTCAGGTCAGATGCTACATGTTCTCTTGAGCTCACTTTTTAAGCTCTCATTAATACAGCCTGTGAAGAATATTCATAAATCTTCCCAAATATTAAAATAATCTGTTGTTTATTTCTTTGGTTATAAAAGGATTGAATATATTTATTAAAAACTGAAAATTTCAGAAAACCCAGTAGAATTATGATATAGGTAAGTTGTATTTTTACACAGATATGTCCTTTATTTGAATGTGAGTATATATATATATATATATATATATATGATCTTTTTGATACCTTGTATATGCCTGTGTACATAATCCCTCTCCAGTGCATGATGACTGTGAAATATTCTGTTTTTAAATAGTTACTTCTAGATATGTTGGAAATGCACAATCTCAGCGTATTAAAGTATTTACCAAGTGGTAAAGTTGAGTATCTCTTGGGACTGACATCAACTAATAATGCCAAACATTTTAATCAATTCATTAGTTAATGGAGGAACAGGTAGGATGTTCAAACCAGTTAGTTCAAAGAGCATTTGAGTAGGTTTTTAGTAGACGAATTAGTATTTAAATACCTACAACTTAGTAACTATTTGAAAAAATACTTCACATAAATTCAAAGAATAAAACTTAATCTTAAAATAAGTCTCTATAAAAGTAGCTAAGTCTTATATTGTACTGTGAAAGCAGCCATCAACAGTATGTGAGCTGACAGTTCCAATAAAATTTTATTTACAAAATACAAGTGGCAGGGTGGAGTTGGTATTTCAGCCTGCATTTGCTGACCGCTGTCCTTATGAGGGACGTTTCCACCCAGGTAGGTTAAATGACTAGCTCAAGAGCGACATAGCTAAGTAATTGGAGGGTTCATCGAGGCGATACTAGCTTCACATCCGGTTTTTCTTAGTTCCTAATGGTGTTTTCCCTAAGTAAAGTTATTGGCTACAACTTTAATATTGGAACTGAATAGTGATTATAAATTGTTAAACATTTATCTAATTATTAAGATAATTAGTTAGGAACTATGTTGGAAGTTGTGCCTTGTATTAAGGAACACCTGCCCACTAGTAGTTCATTTGTGGTAGAGAACTGATCTGCTAGAGAATATTGCTCATATGCACTATATGTCTTATGCCACTAAGATATTAAGGTTTTTAGATATGTTGGTGAATGATAGGAGGAGCATAGTTTCTTTGGGAATCCAAAGTTCAGAACCATGATAAATTTTAGAAATAATGGACCTGAGATTAATTGTGTAGTTCATGAGGATAGAGACTTCTGGTAATGACTAAAACATTGGAATAGTCAATGTTTGACTTGCTTCAATCTTAAGAATTGGCTAATTCCAGAGCCACAAATAAGCATTGTCTTGACAGTTAATGATTTTTAAACTCCCCGCCCCCCCCAAACGCAACAGACACACAAAACAGAAAGTCAGAGTAAGCCACCTACTGAGGGTCTGGTGCCAACTTGAATCTAAATGATGATGATTCTTGTGTGACTTTTCCCTATGGGTTTTGTAGGTTTTGTTACCATAGCCTGGGGCCTTTGTTTTTGTCTCTTGCCAAAGATTTTATCACTTGCAGTCCTTAAGCTCTCACTTTAGTTTTTGAAGTTTGAGTAAATCTCACGCTGTTGGCAGTTGAGAAGCACCTAAGCCCCATCTTACAGCATAACCGAAATTTCTTTATAGTGCTTACTGATACAGCCTCTCTGTGTGAGTTTAATCAATTGGCATCTACTTTAAACTTTAAGGCAAGACAGACAAAAAGGCAGTCATGCTTCTGGAGCCTGCAGTACATGTTTGGATGTATATTAAAGACAAATTGAAATAGTAAAATAAAAACAGCAGAGGTAGTTATTTAGTAGCAAAACTTCAAGTTGAAAGGAAAGGGAGCTAATATTTGTAAGATGAGACTTAACATTTATGGAGATACTGCACTGACTAGCATAAAGTAATTCCTGCCATCATTGTATTCTTTGGGGCTGTATTTTTGTTTTACAGATGAGAAGAGGAGGCCTAGAAACTTTAAGTAATAGAGTCAGAAATTGCTAAGAAATCTTTCATCCTATTTTCAAGGAGCAGGGCAGGACTTTATGCAGACTGCTTTTTAGGTATTTTGTATCTTGTTAGTGGTCCCTAAAGCCCTGGGAAACACAGGAGTAAGAGTACTTCTACTTTCAGTTAAAGGAATTGAGAGGTAAACTAACTTGCCAAGGTTGCACTGCTACAGAACAGGAACATTCCAAGGCTTCAGCCCTTAATTTTAGGACCACATTAGAAGTACTATTTTATCCCCCAAAATTAAAAAAATAAAATGTAGAGGTTTAGTGTTAAGTAAGAAATAATTAAAAACCAACAAATAATAAGCAGCTGACACTTTTTCGCTCTGGGACTAGAAAGTCTTAACTGCAACAAGAGAAAGCTATTTGTGGAGACCTGCCACAGAGAGAAGACTGCAGTCTTGGAGGCTTTGAAGGAGATTCCTAATCATGCTTTTCTTTTATGAACCATGCCTGCACAATAAAGCCTCAAGTAGGGTATTTAAATGCATATTTAGAAGGAAGAAAGAGGTTCCTTTTCTTGTACTTTCTCTCAATTAATCGCCAGTAGTCAGGGCACTTGCCCTAAGGGGCTTAAGCTGGATGCTTTTAAACCCAGGGCTCCCTTGGTAGTCACAGCCGGCACACTCACACACGCAACTGTCAAACCAAAATCTTTTAGTGTGTTCATGTATCTCAGGTCATTTGATCTTTGGGTCAAGGGGCGAGAGAGCAGGGGTGCAAGAAGTGAGATTTTCTGATTTCCCTCTGAAGGATTTCCTAACTATTCAGTGACTGAATAGCAAATTAAATGATACTTTTGGGGGGGGGCATTTAGTCAAACGTAACCACAGGAAAAAGTTATTTTCACCTTTTATTCATTTTTTTCATGAAGTAAAGTGTAAGACAAAAGAACATTCTCTTAAAAGCTCAAAAATTTGGCATAGCCTCAGTACGTAAGATCAAGATGTAATATTTAATAATGTATGTTATTCAGTGTGTGTGAAACAGAATAAAACCGCATCAGAGAGCCACATACTAGTAATATGTTATGAGACAGCTGTGGCCACACAACCACACGGCTGTTGTTGGTCACACAGAGCAGGAGAAGAATTCAATAACATATCTTATTTTTCTATGACATGGGATGAATATTAAACTACAAAAAAATTTCATGCCTTCAGATCAGTCATTAGGGGAATCAATAATTGAATTAGCATATAAAGACAAAAATATGGCCCATCAATCAATCAAGAAACAAGAAAATATCCTAACCCTAGCAGGGCTGTACTTTATGTGATTTAGAATTATTTTTAATTATTTCATGGGTATTTGTTTGGAAAGTGTTCTTATAAAACACTCAGGTCATGGTCTGAACATGTATTTATTTACTTTTCTTGGGTACTAGATTTTGGTGTTTCACTAAGTTCTTATTTTCTTTTTCACCAGCAAATTAAACATTTCCAGAATGCTGATAGATTTCTTGGCTGTTATTTATTTTCATCATAAGGAAATTAATTTGCACTTGCTCTTACTTTGGTTTTATTCCTGCTGTTCTTTCAGTATTTGATGGATGTACTGAATGACTAAATGAGAGAAAAATAACTTAAGGCCAGTTAATATAAAAATGAGTCCTGGAGGACGGCAGCACAGCATGGAGTCTCATTCTTATTTTCATAAGAAAGCTAGAATGTTTTATTTCAAATATATTTCCCAAGGTCATTGAACTTGACAGATCCAGGATAGAAATCTTTTCTAGCTCATTATATTTTCTGTTACATTACATTACTTTGATTAAGTGCTTATACTCGTTTCATTATGAAGTAGTACATGCCCCTGAAAAAAATTCGGCACTTTTAAAGGAGAGAAATCCATTCCCTTTTACCTCTTTTGCTCCCCCTTTCTGCTCACAAGAGGGATTCATTATGATCTTTTAAGTAATCTTTCAAAATTTTTTTCTAGAAGACTCTAATATTATACCTGTTAGCAATTTTTGTTAGCAATTTTTTTTACCTTAAATTTAAAGAAAATTAAGCAGTTTCCATTTTAATTCAATTTCCTAGTGTAGAGTTTCAAACTACTCAGTGCTGCTTTTGGAAGTGCATGCATTCGTATGTTATTGGATTTGGAAAGGCCTGTGAGGTAAGACAGTCGATTTTTTAAAATAGCAGGTTAGATAAGACTTGCATAGCCCTTCACAGTATTAATTCCATGAAGTGTTTCTAGGACTTAGATTTCTGTTCTTACTAATTCTTATCACTTCTCAGTTCATCTTAATAGTTTTTCAAGTAAATTGTGTGTCATAAAAAAGGAATGTTAATGTGAATAACAAAGGTTTTTTTTTTGTTTTTGTTTTTTTTTACCAAAAATCCCAGCTAAGAACTAATACTTGGCACTTGTTAGGTACTTGAATAGCATAGTTTCTCAGGAAAACAAGGAAATAGACCATCATTTTAAAGGACCTTCCCTAGTACATTTTTAATATTTAGCTTCATTCTGTCCTCAGCATCAAGCTGTTTGTCTTTAGACTCCAGAGTCAGTGTGTTCAGTCAGTGGCTGGTCCTCACAGTATTTCCCTGTGGGCATGCGGTACCCTGTGTATTGCAATGTGGGATGTATCTAGTGCCAGGTTACCTGTTAATCCTTTTTCCTCTAGTTGCTTGTTACAATTAAAGGGAAATTTCATAAATGTGGAAAATTGTAAAATGAAACCAGGATTGCTTAGGCAGTATCCAGAGTGAATAAAAATCCAATTCTACAAATTTCAGGTCAGATGATAATTTGTCCTGTTTATGTCAGTGCATTAATTTATAAGCGCCTCATGCCAGGGCAGAAAGGAGAGTTGTATGTGCATGTGTGTAAATATGGGTTTGAAATAAAGTTGCAACTGACTGGAAGTTGAGTGGTGGTACTGGTATTGGTAAATTGTGAGAGGGTAACTTCTCTGTTTTATATAGGATGGCCTAGGCAAAATAATGTTTACTTGACCTAGACTTAACGTTAACCTACCAGTCTACCTTTACATACTGTATAATGCAGTGTGCTAATTACCCTTGCACACATAGACATACGTGAAGTTGATGGAAATTCTAATTTATAAAATTCATCTGAACTCCTTTGTTTCACCATTATTTATGAAACACGATGAAACATTCTTAAATGCTGGTCAAAAAACAGGGCATAGGCCCTCCCTGGTGTCACAATGGGTTAGGACGCAGCACTGCAAACTGATCCCCAGCTCTGGAGGTGACCCACATGGTGTGGCAGACCTCTCCTACCCCCAACCCCCTTCCCAGTGTAATTCGTCAGTCTGCCTGTTCTGTTCCCCACTCTGGCTCTGGCGAATAATCTCACCATCGCTGCATCTCTGGCTTGTACCCCAGCTCTGTATGAATAAATAAATAAATCTTTAAAAAAAAAAGGTAAATTTAAAAAAAACGGTATAAATCATTAACAAGAATATCTGCAGAATAATAAACCTGCTTTTTCTTCAAACAGCAAAGCATCAGCCTGCTTAGAAACTCATTTGAGCACATGATAAAAACCAGTGCTAGCTTAATAGTAAATCAGATGAAATATAGAACCCCCCCATTTTTAAAAAAAGATTTGTTTACTTATGCATACGAGAACTGGGGTATAAACCAGAGGTACAGGGGAGAAGGGTGATAGGATTCACCAGAGATAGATTGGGGAGCAAAACAGGCAGATCTACTGAAATGCACTGCTGAGGGAAGCAGAGGGCAAGACTGGAGAGATCTGCTGTGCCATGTAGATCAGCAACCTGACCAGGGATCAAACTAGTGCTGCAGCAGCTGGCTATATCTTGATAGTGCTGCCCCTTGCACCACCAGGGGTGCCCTGAAACTGAAGTCTTGTGCAAGTAAAATTTTCTAAGATGTAAGGAGTCATTTCCCAAATGAGGTGAGATAAATTCTAAATAAAATCTGTTATAGACTGGGACCCAAATGAGTAGGTCCTTTGCCCTTTGGAAAGAATTAACCAAAGCGCTCCAGATGTAGTTAAGCCAAGCAAGGATTTATTAGAGACTCATGCTGACCAAGGGAGTCAGTGCCAAAAAGAATTTAGCCTGACTCAGTTACACCTAGTGCTCTGTTTTGGGGCCTTTAAGACTAAGATTCTGGCATATTTTATTAATCTGATTTAGTCAAACTAACTGGTTTTTTTAAAATAGATTAAAGTGGGCCCTCCCTGGTGGCGCCACAGGTTAAAGCACAGCATTAAGAAGCTAAAGCCACTTTATCATGAGTTCGATCCCCTCCCCAGAGGTGATCCACATGGCACGGCAGACCTCTCCTGACCCACCCGCTGCTCCCCCTCAGCAGTGTGCTTTGTCAGTCAGCCTGTTCTGCTCCCTGCTCTGTCTCTGGTGAATCCTTTCACCACTCCTGCACCTCTGGCCTGTACCCCAGTTCTGTATGCATAAATAAATAAATTTTTAAAAATAGATTGAAGCTATTTTGGTATTTAAAAAGGTCATTACGCCTCCGCCCTTAAAGGACTGACAAGTAATTTAATATGACATCTTGTTTCTTGCATCTCAGGTAGATTTTTAAAAAAATATATAATAGTTTAATTTTACATCATTTTGTGCCTTTTTCCATCTCCGTTGTAACCCCCGTGGGCTTCCCATCACCAAATCACCTGTGTGTCATAACCATAGTCCAACTCCCTCACCTCATGTTTTTTATCCCATTCTCCACCCCACCCCCATAAAATGTCTCTGGTATATAGTTGTTCATTATTATTATAATTTTTCCCCTGATCCTTTATGCTCCTGCTATGAATGAAACCTTACGGTATTTTTCTTATTCTTCTAAAAGGGTCTTGTTTAACATTAACTGTTGTTACTGATTTCGAAATTGGAAATTGTATAAAGAGTCAGTCTTAACCTGCCTCATAAATTAGGAAGTATCAAATGAGCCCTTTAAGTTCATTGATGGAAACCCAGAAAGGTTGGAGTAACACATCAGAATGTGAGAAGAGGGGAGGAGGACTATTTACTTGACAAATTTGTATCATGATTTTCCTTGCTTTTTACTGTTTGAAACAGGGGTTGGATTTTAAGGACAGATATTGGGGGAGGGATATTAACAGTAACTTATAGTATAAAATACCTTTCAAGTAGGTACACATATAAATAGTATTTGGTTTGCCTGAGTAATTGTTTTCACAAGACACTGTTTTTAGAAGAACAAAAGTTGCCTTTTAGTTTAATTTGTTAGCATATTCACAACCACATTGAAACATGATTGAGTGATGTCTGTCTTCTGAGTGAGCTGACCTTATGTGAACTGTGGAAGTGATTGAATTTTTAGCTCCAACGTTTGTCATTAATTAGTCATTAATCAATCAATTAATTGTCATTAATCAATTTCTAAACATGACTCTCATCAGAGAATGTTTAAATTGTTTTCAAAAACATAGTAGTTGAATTCCACCATTAATTTTTGTTTACTGAACTTAGTTTACATTAAGCATAGAAAGTATAGAAAGCCTATGGTGATGGCACATGGGTGATTTGGTGATGGGAAGCCCATGAGGATTACAACTGAGATGGAAAAAGGCACAAAATGATGTAAAAATAAACTATTATATTATTTTAAAAATGTATAGAAAACACTCACAACTTTAAGTAGATTTAATGTTTCTCACCTATTAGAAGAACATTTCTTTTTGAAGCACCATGACTATTATGTTGGTTAATGAAATTTCATGTTTTCAGGCTTGAAAGAAAGAAGTCCTCATCATCTAAAAATTAAATTTCTCAAACTGTATTTAAAAGTAAAGATGAGTGAATTGCTGGTTCTGTATATTTCTCTATATTCTGTATGGCTTAGTTTTCTACAATGAACGTGTATTACTTTATTAATCAGAAAAAAATACTAGTCTTTTAAAAAATAAACAAGATTTTTCATTTTCTTTTGAATCTCTGGAGTATACTTTTACTTTCTTCTGAAAGTTAATAGCTTAATTTACAAGTGAAATTGAGGGTTAAGTATTGCTATGGCCAAAATATTAATTGCTAATTATTGTAACATTCCCCTACCAATGTTAGGACCTGCATTTTAGGCTGTTGATGCTGGGTGAGTGATTTAAAATAGGCTGTTAATGCATGCTTTGTAGATTCCGAAAGCCGTAATACTAATTTGTATCTTTAGAGACTTCTAAATCACATACAGCTAACATGTCAATACTTTCTATAGGTTTTACAAACTGTTTAGTCTGTATTGTGTGCTCTACCTTGGGCTGCTAGGTAGCTACATGCTCATTTCTGTTATGTTTCATGCCAGGCAAATATTTGAGGTGTTTTGAGAGGAACCTCAGTGTGATGCTTGAAAATATGAATTTTGAGGTCAGATTGCTTGGATTAAAATCCCGGCTTTGTCACTTACTAGCTTTGTGTCTTGAACAAGTAATAGTTAACCTCTTTGTTTCAGTTGTCTGTAGAAGAGTTAATTATTATCCCTACTTCATAGGATTATTATAAGAATCAAATGAGTTAGTATTTACAAAGTACTTAGAAGAGTGCTTGACATATTTTATGTTTATTAATCAAGTAAACATTACATTTAATCCTCATCATAATTGTAAGAGAGAAATGATACTATTCTTGTTTTACAGATATGAGCTCAAAGATATATTTTGTTTAGGGTTACATAAGTGTCTGTTTTATATATATATATAACATGTATATTGTATGTATAAAATAACCATTACTTTGGAAGTATCACCTAGCAGTTATTTGTTCTAGTCTAGCCCTTAATGCATCATTCAAGATTAAGTGATGTTTATGCTTTATAAAAGTTGACATAATATAGTCAAGTGGAAAAATAATAACACAAGATTCTGATGAGTAAAAAGGGTATATGTGAAATTGCTTTATCTAAGGAATTAAAAAGTGAAAAGTGTCTACAATTAGGATATTTTAAAACTCAAACTAAGACATCTAAAAACCAGTTAAACAAAACACCTAGTTTAGAATAGAGGCAATTGTTTGTGAATATAATAGTACCTGTTTTACCTCTTTAGATGAAATAGCATCACTGGAAAAGAAACATAAATAAATATTATGGAAAAATGTAAAAAACCTGAAGCTGGTAATTAAATATATATGGACAACAGTCATACAAAGTGAAACATCCTCATTAAAAATACACATACAAGAAGAAGCTGTTTATCTTGACTGTGCTTTAAAAGCATTTCAGGGCCCTCCCTCCTGGTGGCACAGCAGGTTAAAGCGCACAGCAATATGAAACTAGCAGCCACTTCAGCACAAGTTCTGTCCCTGCCCTGAGGTGATCCACATGGTGCTACAGACCTCTCCTGACTTGCCCTGACCTGCCTGCTGCTGGCCTACCTGCTGCTCCCCTCAACAGTATACTTCCTTAGTTTGTCTGTTCTTCTCCCCACTCCGTCTCTGGTGAATCCTCTCACCGCCCCTGCACCTCTGGCCTGTACCCCAGTACAATAAAAATGTATCTGTATTTTAGTAGTTGCATTAAAATTCTTCAAAAACTACTTGAAAATCAGCGAAAGAAAAGCAGCAGACGGATCATGAAAATATATCAAGTATAATATAAAAACACAAAAAAGGAACACTTTAGTTGTATTTCTCTCTATAAATAGTTGATCTGTAAAAACAGTCAGTGTTTTTGAAGCACACCCATTAAAGAAGCTGAAAAACAAAAGACAACGGTAGCATATACAATTATCCATTGCTACTGTATAAATAAATGTCAGTTAGCTCAGTCTTTTCTGACGTGATAAGACACTATAAAATTCATGTGAAGCCATTGTTCACAAAATGATATTGTGGACAAAGCAGTTTCATCAAAGTTGTTTCCAGTTATGTGATTTTTATTAGCCTGTAACTGAGAGCCTCCCCCTAATTTTCAATAGCCAAGCAAAATTATTTGTTCAAATATGTATTACTAATTTTATTTGGATTTTTAAAGTAATACCATCTGAAATATGCTCTTAGGTGCAAATGTATGTGATACTTCCACTGATATGATTTATTAATACTAATGAAGGTTCCATACAGATCTCCCTTCTGGATAGCACTTTCTTTGCCTGTAAAATGTATGGGGCAAAATGATCCCTGACACTGATTTTATGAAATCTGAGTCAAAGATTGTGGTTGTGAGAAGTGATAGATTTGTTGGCCAAGAAGTTTCTTTCCCTCCTCTCCTGGCCATATCTCTGGATACTTCCCTGATGACGAGCGTGGTAAGCATAATGCTCAGTCTTTTACATAGCACTATAAGTCACTGGAGGCTAGGTGAATGGATGAAGTTATGCCTGGTGCTTTGATAGTTTTTTAAAAATAGATTTTATTTATATATTCATATAAGAACTGGGTTATAGGCCAGAGGTTTGGGGGGGTAGGAGAATTCACCAGAGATAGAAAGGGGAGCAGAGCTTAAATACACTGTTGAGGGGAGCAGTGAGTGGGACAGGACCCCCACTGCACCATGTGGGTCAGCTTCCTGGCTGGGGATCAAACTCATGCTTCAGTGGCTGACTATCACTTGATAGAGCTGAGACATAACCCCTTGCATCACTAGATCCTTCCTTTGGTAATTTTTACTTCCTGTTTATTAAAAGTTTTCTCCGGCTTTGAGATACAGTTAGCTTTTACCTATTCTTTTTTTCCCCCTTTTGTAAAGCTGGTTACGTAAAGAACACATATTGTATTTCTTTTCCAGTAATTCTCTTATTTTTACAATACAATGTAAATAAGATAATGCCTCAAATAAATATTTACTGTTACTAATTTTGCAAGCCTTTTTCACAGATTGTTATTTAATCCTGATGACAGTTCTATTAGGTAATGAACCTTAGCATGTGGAAATAAAATCTAAGGTGCCAAGAGGTTAAGTGACTTATCACAGCACATAATTTGGTAGAGGGCTGGACTTTAAGCCGGGCAGTGTAAGCTACCTGCCACTGTACCACAGCCTCTCATCCCGCATTTCCCTCCTTTTGTGTGGGGTTTAATCGGCCCATTTTGAGAGTGGCTGGCATGACATAGAATGTAGGTCAGACAGGGTTTTGCTTACTGTGTCCCAGGCAGTTAACATGCTAAGTTGAAAAACCCTAGCTAGTTGAGAAAACTGGTCAGGCTTTGGAGAATTGAAGGATTCCAGGTGAGGCAGCATCTTTTAGGAAAAAAGACAAAATACTTGATTTTTCGAAATGGAGGAATGAATTTGGGCAACAAGTATTGGTTCCAAGTATCATCTCTAATGGGTGGCTCAAGAATCTTTTCACATTATTGTCCATTTTCTACCATTAAATTTCTGGTTTAAGAGCATCTGACTTAGGGGCTGTTGCAAGGAGAGAATAAGACAAATGAGACAATGAGTTTTCTTCAGTCACTTTTAGAGTGACTTCATCATTTATTACCTTGATCATTCTTATGGGCTAGATCTTGACATCAGTAGCACATTCTTCCAAATCCCTTGGCTCTTGTATTCTGATCCTTTCCCAGGTTAAAACCAAAGCTCTTAAATGACAAATTGGGAACTTCCTTCTCTCTTCACCTTCAGGTTTTTACACCTTGACAACCTACTCTGTTACTGCGGCCACCATCAATACATTAAGGCTAAGGCCAGTGCTAGTATGCATAGTGCACAGCAATCATAGGCAGGCTTTGTTTCAGTTTAAAATCTTACTGAGTCCAAGGAGAGCACAGACTACAACCCTTAAAAAGTGCAAATTAAGAGTCCGATCCAAGATACTGACATTCTGAAAAACATACTTTGCATGTATGTTTTACATGCAAAGTCATTTCAAGGTAGTAGAGTTCAGATGTGTTATACTGAGTTTATCTATTGCCAATACAAATCAATAAATAGAGGCATCAAGAGTTGGGAAACAGATATATAGGCCATCGAGTCTATTGTTCTTTTTACCACAGATGTCAATATTTTGCTGTACACTTTTGGGTTTATAGCAAGGTAGAATTCTTCAGTCGATCATTTTTCATAGTGATTGGCATTAATAACATACTGCACATTCAGAGTTGTTCTAACTAAAACCTGTGTCCCTTCCCCCATCCCTGTATCATCCAAGTAAATTTGGGGAGAAGGTGCTATTATTTGCTTTTCTTGTCTCTTGCTGAATTTGTCACAGATAAATTATGTTCATGGGATCTCAATAAATATAATAGAGCATCTATTTAATTTATGAAGTATTTATTGAGATCTTAAAACATTACCTGTCACCTTTCAAAATATATTTTGAGAAGACAACTCCAAACTCATGTGCAAAAGACAAAGTATAAGAAAAAAAATGTTACACTGTTTTCTGCAACTTTGTATATGTTATAGAACATACAAAGTAGAATAGAATTAGTCAAATACCATGCTTCAGTGGCTCTAAGGTACATTTCCCCAATATATTTTACCGTCTTAAAGTGTAGTGTTTCTTACATGAGAATTATAATTAGTGTCTTTTTTTCTCTTTCTTAGTGGTTAATAAAGTGCTAGTGTGTCTATAATTGATGATTTCTTAGATTCAGTGACATATTAGAGGTACACATAGAAAATTAGAAAAACATACATACTTACATATTAGGAATGTCTGCTCATTTATTTTTCAGCTGACAGGAGTATATAATCAAAAGGGTTTGACTTTTTTCCCCTCCCTGTGTAGAATTCCTTGATCTCCTGTCATTATGCTACCAGGTATGCTTTTGCTGCTGAGTGCATGAAACCATCAGACCGTGCCTTCCCTGCCCCCATCATAGAATTTCCAGGCTGGCGAGGGCCCATCTCCCGTTTGATGATCTACAGAGGTGTCACAGAGACCATTCCTTTCAGTGCTGTGAAGATACCATTTTGCCTTGATCCATTCATTGAACTCTTCCTCTTTAACATTTTGACCCCTGTTTCTGCTCTAAATTCTCCTGAATTAATACTGTTAGAGCAGTAAGCATTTAAACACTGGTTGATAACTGATCTTCATGTTATCGTGCATTCTCAGAATTTTTCCTCATCTCTTGTAGATTATTATCTACAATCATTATCTACACATCACTTTTATTTGTTAAATTGATCTCTTATTTCTGTTGCTTATACATTTCTTATTTGAACTGCTGTGTTTGTTAACATTGTAGCCTCAGTTTCTTAAAATTGCCCAGCAAGCATGGACCTTCATAACTGTCCCTGATTAAATAGCAAGTGTTGGCATGACTGCTTGTGGCCATTGATGCCATCTGTTGGTGGCTGGTAGAGTTGATTTTCTAATGCTCTAGAGGTTTTTCTTGACTACAAAAAATTTTTAAGTTGAAAATTTGTAAGTAGGAATTTCCTATATTTTGTTACAGATAAAACTTACAGGATTTTGTGAGATTATATATATATAATGAAAAAGCTCTTACTTTAAACTATAGTGTTAAAAGTCTCAGACTTTCAAAATTTAACAGAAAGCAGTGTGCAAAAAAAAATTCTCACATTGTATTTTAAGATAGCAAAATAGTGAGGTCAGAGTACAGCATTTGACCTGTCTCAAATCCGACCTTTAGCAGCATCCTTCAAGCCAAGTTAAGAGATGTGCGTCCAATTCCATGAAAGTAAATCACAATTCTTGCCATTAACCTATACAAGGTAAGACACAAATTAGGAGTTTTTGTTTGTTTTGTATAGGGATTGTGTTCTTGGATTTAAGATCACGTTAAAGAAATACCCTTTGTTTTTATGCCTTAGCATTTTAATTGAAGATAGTAATATTCCCCTTATAAACAGTATTTAACCTTTTTACTTGTTTCCAGTGAATGTGCTTTTTTCATTGTAATTGCCCATAAATCTGATTTAAATTTAGAAGAGACAGGAAATAATGTGTGTGACAGGTTCTGGCTTGAAGTAGCTTTTACAAAAATGCATTTACACTCTGCTTTTTAACCACCTTGCTCCTACAAGTACATTTACCCCCAGATGCTGCAGAATTATGTGCTTGTGTAGCTTCTCTCACACTTGGCCGAGTGCTCTACTTGAGCAGAAAAACTACAACTGATGCACTGTTTTCTTTCCTGCAGTTGTCCAGCGCTGCAGTGGAGCAGCTGTCATTGTTTTGCACAGTTCTGTTTTTTTTTTCTCTCAAACTGCCTGTGGCAATTTGTACTCATTCTTTATTACCCTAGGGTTTTGCAAGCAATAAAATAATGTATCTGACTACTTAATGGCCTAATGTGATTCCCGTTTCAAAGAAGCAGCAAAGTAGAAGGCTCCTTTCACTTTTCCTCTTCGCTGACCATGCATTATTGGGCCTGTTGGGACAGGTTTTTTGATGTGCTGCCAGAATGCAGAAAGAGATTCTACTGTATTGCAATTGTATTTTCTTCAGATACTTATAAACTGCTTATCAGTGAAGCTCAAATCTGGTCAGGAAAAATATTAAATGTGTATGTAAGCTTGTCTTGCAAGGAAATTTGTTAATGTGTCATTTCATCTTTAACATAATTTAAAAAAACTATCTTCAGGTCATATTTGGAGTGAAGTGAAAATCTTTTTGTTTATTCTTGGCATCCATTTTATTGTACCCCACATAAGCATCTGTGCATACACACACAGAGACAGATTTTTCCTTTTTATAAAAGAGCTTACTGTGTGCCATATGTTGTAATATACTGTGCAGATGCAGGGAGTGTGACAGTGGACAAGATTATCATGGCCTCTGTCCTTATATCACTTTATAGTTGAGTGGAGATTAACCATGTACTGGCTGGCAAGTCTTAGTGTGCTGTTAGAGTGTCTGTTGGAAGAGCCTTTAAGGAGAGGAATCTGGTCTTTCGGCAGCTCAGTCTTGTAGGCGACTCAGTGGCTTTGTTGTGTGTTTAAGCAGTCCTCCTTGTCTGCCTCTGCCAGAGCAGCCCCTCTGTTAGACATGCTGAGTATTAATGAGACCTTGAGAATACCCTTCTCAGTCTAAGACATAACTAAGCTGTTGGCAAAGCCTCTTGCTTTCTTTCTCGATTGTGCTTTCTTCCCCAGGCAGTCATACTCCAGACATCTAGGCCACGACATTCCAGAGTTTTCAAGAACAGACAAAGTTAATGAAATTAACTCTCTGTAAGAAATAAGTACTATTGTTTATGTTTTTCTATTAGTGATATAACAGTGCCACAGTTAATAGCACTAAGTGTAAGCACAGTTTCAATGCTCTACATTTATATATATATTTTTGGTGGTAGTGCTTAAAAGATCCTTTGGCAGACAAACCTTAGACCCTATTGATATCAGTTTATATAGTACAGTGACAGTCAAGTTTGGAAGTATGTAAAACTAGATTTAAACTATGTAAGGGAAGCAGTAGTTTAGGAAATCCAAAACAGGGTTTAATTAAAATGGATTATGATTTATTCTGCTGGGTCTTCTGGGCTGCTCTGTGGCAAACACACACCTTTTGGGAAGAGATGTGGACAGATGACAGGCACTCCATGAATGACTAATATCAGATAGCAAATGCTACCCTAATGGTACAGATGAGTGATCCAGAATCAGAGTGCTCTAAGTCAGAGGAGGGTATTGTTTTGGGCTATATATTTTGGAGCCTTTACAAGAACAAACTTGAATCTGTTTTGAGGAGTAAAGTATACAAAAAGGTAGAGAAATCTGTATTTTGGATGACAGCATGCAGTGCGTTCCCTTTTTGTGTGGGACATGATCTAAAAGGTTCTGGACTTTGTGCGGTGTGTAGGACTGTGATGCCGTGCTTCACAATAGCCTTCACTGCCACTGGGGTACCTCTGATTGTTTCTTCCTCCCCTATTTAAAGTTTAGTGGGACATGGTGTATAATTTCTTATGAAAGGAAGGCAGTATTGCTCCAAAGAGTTTGAACACCTGTGTAACACAATTGACTCAAGGTCTCAGTGTGTGGATGTGACTATGCAATACTTTGTTACTTGGATTTTGGAAGGAATTTTCCTTTCTGTTTTCCAGTGTGTTCATTTTAATTTTAAATTTTACATTACATCCCTACTTGTCATGTTCTCTTAATAATCTTAATCCATGATCATCAGTTCTTCACATTATTGGCTGATGGTCTTAACGTATAAGTCTTAATTTCCCAGCTTTTACTAGTAAGTGCATTTAACGTGATGCAGCAGTTCTCCTGGCTACATACTCTAATTTAGAAAAAGTGCATGATAATTGTTTTTCAGCCTGTTTTTTTTTTCATTTAATTTTTTTAAAAATTAATTTTTTGGAGCTGGAAAAGATCATGCTTAGTGAGATAAGCCAGAAAGAGAAAGAAAAATACCGGATGGTTTCACTCATAGCAGGAGTATAATGGACCAGGTGGAAAATAACAAAAATAATGAACAACCATATACCAGAGACATTTTGTGGGGGTGGAGTGGGGAATGGGATCAAAAACGGGGTGGGGGGGAGGGAAATGCATGGGATTATGGTGATGGCACATGGGTGACTTGGTGATGGGAAACCCGCGGGGATTACAATTGAAATGGAAAAAAAAATGTACAAAATGATGTAAAAATAAACTTTTGTAATAAAAAAACTATTAAAAAATTATTTTTTTTAAGTTTTGAAATTTTGTAGAGATTTGCTGAGTTGGATTAATATTCATGCCATTTATTACTTTTACATCATGATACAGAGAAATGCTCTGAGTTTAAAAAAAATAGTGAGATGATCTTGGACTGTATTCTGTGAGCTTTACACAAAACAATCTTGATTTTATTTTGTATTCTTTCAAAATGTATCGATTTCCTCTTTGGAATTAATGCCATAACTTAAGCATTTGAAGGTTTTCTTATCCACATTTGAAAACAGACATTTTTAAAAATCTAGGCATCTTGTTTAAGGTTGAATGTTTGATTTTAAGACAATGATTTCTGTATGTCATATCTGTGTCTTCATTTTTACAAAGCAAGGTCATGACCTGTTTTTGCTGAGGTGCACACCTCACGAGGCGGCTTGATGGTCAATCTTAGTGCCTCAGTGGTAGGGTTTGTGAGCCAGCTCCATGCCCCAGCAGCATTAGGCCAGGCTGTGCTGCAGATGGGCTCCAAGAGTGCCACTGCTGACCCGTGTCCAGTCACCTGTGAGAGCCATCCACCACTTCTGATCCTCCAACTCTACCCTTGGATGCTGTTGTGTTTGGCACTACCTAGTCTGGCATCCAGTGCTGTCCAGTCTGGCCTTTGGATTGCTGCTGCAGGCTGCTGTGGTGTTACCTCAGCATCCCCACCTGTGCTTACCTCCAGCTGCCACTGTGAGTTGGATCCTGGTACAGCTCCATGCTTTTGTCAGAGGCATCTTGCATAAGCATCCTTTGTTTTGGATAGTGGATGCTGTAGTCTGGGGTAGGACAGCTGCCATTTGTGGCCTTAGACATTCCTTTCCCCCTCACTCTCCTCTTTTAATAAGCCCTGTTGTTGCACCCTGAGTCTGAGCAGTGTCTTAAAATTGTGAGCACACAGGTGAGAACTCCCAGTGACCTGTCCTCTACCCTTGGCCCTGTTTCCTAAGTGACAGCATATAAATTCGATTAACAATATTATTTCAAATCTTTTTCTTTTCACTTCACTTACGGTTTTGCTCCACCCTTGTATTGTTTTGTTTTCCACCACCCTAAATTCTCCCAATATTAATTACATTTAATGTGTTTTATTCTATAGAAACACTTCTGTATAAAAATCACTTGGCAAAATATGTTTTATTTTGAAGAGGGTATTGCTTATGAAATCAAGCTAGTTAGGCAGACTTCACATACAAATTGCAAACTTTAGTTCTGTTACAAGTATTTAATATAAACCTATAGATAAAAACAATTATTTCATTTCTTTCTTAAGCATAATACACCTTAGTAATTATTAGTAAAATCTTTATGTACTTGTACTATATTATGATATTTATATGTTTGTATTATTATATTTGTGGTCCTAATTCACCTTAGTAAAAAGTCATGGAAGACTGTTTTAGAATTTTATGGAGGAGGTGGAGAAATATGAGAATATATAAATGTTAAATATAGATGTTCATAGAGCACTATATTTTCACTGTTTCACGTTGGCTACATTATTTTTGGTTTAGCTTTCCCTATCAAATGATATTCTTTTTCTAGCAATATTGAGTAAGGAATATTTACTAGCAACTTATCTCTGGAAGAAAGGTTCCCTACGTTATCATTTGATAACCTTCAAAAGGTGACTTATAAGCTATATAAAAATAGCTTATATGTGGTAAACAAGATACTAGATTAATCTGTATTCTGCTTCTTTTCCATAATAGATAGAGATTATAAAGTGAAAGGTCTTATTGCCAGTTTATGACATAATAAACTTAATCTCAATGATTTTGATATTTGTTTCAATTTCACTACATATCCAGACATATAAGTACAATTTTATAACACACACATATATATATATATGGGGAAAACAGCATTTTTGAATAGCATTGCTTACCTTGGAAAAAACTAATAAAGGTATCTTTTCGTTATGTCCTTTTCCACTTTTTCAAGTGAGATATCACGTGCACAGAAAGTGTTCTTTATATCCCAATTCTCAATCTGATGCCTTTTATTTAGAACTTGCTTAATAGAAAATAATTTTCACTTCTCAAATTAAGTTTGCTTTGCTAGCTGATTTCTTTTTCTTGGTCAAGAAGAAAATGTATTGCCTTTCTTTTGATTGACTAGCAGTGAATCCTTTTAGTAATTTAAGAGGCTTAAAGCTTTTTATGTTAATTATCTGGTGAGAAATAAGAATAATAAATTTTTTTGTTGCTAAATCCTTGATTAAGTGATAAAGCTATTTCAGAGTATATATGAATTGGATCCTAAAACATTATATGAAGCAATAAATTTTAATGGACTGAATGCTATTTAGAAATGTACTAGATATATAGATAACTCAATAATGTGAAATAGACCTGAGGTTTCCTTTTGTAACCATCAGAACTTTCTTATTTAAAAAAAAAACACAAATCTGTCTCCAAAATTTGATACTTTAAATGCCATATTTTTGAGAATCAGGGCCCATTTTTGATATTGAGTAATAAATAAATAAATAATAAATAATCAGATTTTGCTAGATGGACAGATAATTATTAGAATCTGCTTTTGGACCTTTTATCTTCATGTGTGAAATGTTGCAGAGCCCCAATAAAGACCATTAGTTTGAGTTTGGTATTGAGTAGGCTTACCCAGCAGGAGAAAAGATTAGTCACCAATCTATCATAAACAGAAAATACTACATCTTCATTTATTTGATTATAACCTAGAAAGCGCTCCCTGGAATCCGTGCTGATGATGGAGTTCTGGCATCAGTTACTCAGATGACATGCCACTCTGGATGGCATGTGGATACTGAATCACCTATAATGCAGTTAATTAGCTCTATTCCCAAACAAAATAACTGATATATTAGATACAACTTTGGAATTTGGATGTTGGAGATTTTGTATCTCTTGTCAAGCTAGTTACTGCTACTTTCTTTGGCATCCTTAAGAGTATATTGTACCTTACATGAAATTTGCCTCTGCTGTTTCAAGAGGATTATTAAGTGTAATCTCTTTAGGGCTCTTGTCTGCTTCATAGGGCTTTATTTAATGGGCTGTGTGTTTGAGCAATTTGGAATAATCTACTATAATTATTCCTTAGGTGTTCGCCAACTTCATTTTATGTTAAATGATTTTACTAGTGTTCTCCAGGGATTCTGCTGTTGGTCACTTTTGAATATGAGTTAACTTAGGTTCTGGGGAGGAGAAAAAAAGTTTTGTTCCTTAACCAGATCTGTTTTGCTCTTTTACTATTTTTGTCTTTTTTTGTAGGAAATACAGTAATCAAATACAGATAAAGTAAATGCTGCATTTTCATTTCAGTAAATCTGCCAATTTAGAAAGACAAATTAAAGAAGTCTGTTAAGTTTTAAGGATCGAAATAAAAATCAGAAACCAAAGCAAAATTTATCTTTTATCTGTAGTAATTCATCTTTCTAGGCTCATTAAGTACAATTTGAATTAGTACTCAAGATATTAATTTTACCCTATAATTAGGCAATCATTTAAGATTAGATAAAAGTAATTTCATAAAGAATCTTAGAGAATCTTATCTGATGATACTTCTCATATTCATCTTATTGCTACATGGAGAATTCAAAGAAAACAAATGTAGTTAAATTCTGAGTTTATCATCACCAGCAATAGTTGGAACTATCAGACTTAATAGTGTACTGAAGTTCTACAAATGCACAGGCTTTATGAATAAGGATTTTACTTTTAAATCACTTAGGATGTACCTGTACTTATAGGAGGAAAATTGTTTAATCACTGGTGCACTATAGCCAAATATTAATTCTCTCTGTTAAGTGTCTCCAGAGCAGTTACGGTTAGACCTGTTTCTATTCCTTTGCAGACTCTAGAAATCACTTAAAATATTAGCCTCCCAGATCCATTTCTTTTTGACTTGTCCATCAGGCTGTCACCACTGCATTGTACCCAAGTAGCCTTCGTGTCCTTGGCACTAAACACTTGCATGTGTTATCTCCTTTGAACGGTAGCCCTAAATTATGATCTATCTAGTAGGTCTCATGTTAATTGTGCAGGTAAAGGTAAAAGTCAAGTAATTTTTGTAAGTTCAGGACTTTTCCTGGAACACAGGTTGTAAGCATCAAGAAGAGGTCGGTGTGAGGTAGCATCGGACTTGTTGACCAAAGATTGATTCCCTCCTCTACTATTGCCCCCTTGACTTTGGCCAACTCATTTTAACTTCTGAGATTATATTATCATCTGAAATGGATATCAACTAATTTACCTCTAAGGAGCTTTATAAAGGAAAATCAGCTGATGTTAAGAAAATCTTTTGCTAACAGCTATCAAAATATAAGTAGTAGAAAATCTTTTGCTAACAGCTATCAAAATATAAGTAGCCAGTTCACCTAAGGTGGACAGTGCAGTCTCTTGAGTATAGGTCTTTTGTTAATCATATTTGAATTTAAAACATGACCCAATCCTGTCCCAACTATGCAACTATTAATAAGTTATATAACTCTCTCTGTTTTCTTATCATTTCAAAGTAGGGTTAATAATATAACTTCATTTCAGACTTAACTGTGAGAATTTAAGGAGTTAAAATGTATAAAGCACTTAGTGTTCCTTTAGGTATTGTTTGTATTTCTATTCATTTGATGTATTTCTATTCATTTGATGTTTTTCTTTCTAAGATTTTAGTCTCACACTGTCAGAACCCTCAATATTAGTCCTATCTCTCCCATAAAACCTCTTTATTCTCACAGCTAGAGTAAACTGTACCAAGATTTTATACATGCCTATGCCTTTCCTCACATGTATCTATACACTCTATTATATTATCTATGCCATGTTTTACATTTCCTCATAGAGTAGAAGTTCCTTGAAGATAGAGGTTATATTTTGCTATTTTTTTAACTCTGTGCAATTTCCCCCCAAATTTAGAAATCACCCATCAAATAAGAGTTTTTAGTCTTTAATAAGAAACTTTCTAAAAGTTGTACTGCACTGTAGTTTTCTTGATTTCTTTTATATTGAATGACAGATGGAAAAAATGTCATTTGCATAGTATAGAATGAGATAATGGGTCATATATTTTATTTCATATGAAATGTCCTAGACTTTTATCAGTGCTTTTTGCAAGATATTAATGATGATGCTTATCTTACATTATTTAGTACATTGCTCATCGTTTTACTGCAATATATTTTACTTCTTCATTTTCTCAAATTGCCTTAAACTCTTACTATTCATATATGGATTATCCTTGTGAATTTTTTTTCCTGATTAATATTTTTATACCTGTTTAGCATCGTCTGTGCACCCTGTTTGCTGCATCCTCTTCCCAGTCTATCAGTGAGACTGAGTGGATAACAATGGGTTGCAATATTAACTTAAGAAGAACAAGATTGTAAGGGTTGCTAAAGCCATGTAACATAAGCATTTCTTCTTCTTCTTCTTCTTCTTTTTTTTTAAAGATTTATTTATTTATGCATTCAGAACTAGGGTTCCAGCCAGAAGTGCGGGGGCAGTAAGAGTCCTTACCAAAAACAGAGTGGGGAACAAAGTAGGCAGATCAAGGAAGATCGAGGAAGTACAATGCTGAGGGGAGCAGCGGGAGAGACAGGAGAGGTCTGCCGTGCCATGTGGATCACCTCCAATGCAGGGGATTGGACTTGTACCTAAGTGGCTGTGGCTAGCTCGCAGTGCTGTGTCTTAACCCATTGGGCCACCAGGGAGGGCCAGCAGCTTTTGTTAAGAGGCTCACATTTAAGAGTAAATGTTGCTTTCTAACTTTCCCCCAGCAAAGATCACAGTTGCCTTAACACCTTTTAGAAAGATAACAAGTCATTTTTCTCAATGGATGATGAAGAATAAATTTCTATAGCATAACTTAGTAAAATCTTGAAGCAGTTTTCCCTCTAATTAATGACTTTAGGTTTTATCTCCTGCAGAACCAAACAGATGCTTTCTTCAGATGCCTCAATTCAAAACTGAGTTTTTGACCCAGTGAGACCCACTTCTAATAATTTTGGACCTAACAATACTCCCTCTCATCCTTTGTATTTCTTAATCACTTTCATCATCTTTCTAGGTCTGACCTTTTTGTTGCTATATCCTGTGTATCGGGTCATGTCTCCAAGCTAACAAAAGACAAATCACTCATGGCTTTGCATTCTAATCCATGCCCCTTAATGAACCTTTGCATTGTGCAAGACATTTAACCCTAAGAAACTGGCTAGCTTCTCCTCAGCATGTAGACTGTACTTTTGAGGTTGGCTAAATACATAGTAATTTAGACTTCAGAAACAGAAAACTTTTGACTCTGCTGTGCAAGCTAGAATTTGTGGCATTTTGGCATGTAATTTCTTAATGCACACATTGTTTTAAATGCTAGAAATATGACTATTTCACTTTATTCCTTACTTTTATACCTGTTAGTATGGCTTTTCAGTGTTTCTTTTGTTGCAATTGGTTGCCATTTAACATTTCTTTCTTTGCATATGGCCTTATAGCCAACTTATACTCCTCCATGACAGAGGTTAAATATAGGCTAATTAAAATTAAATTTTCAATTTTTATTTTAAAAGATACTATAGAGATGACTTACCCCTTTATGGTGACAGTAAAAAGTAATGTTAAGAGAAATATTAATTGATTCAATTTTATTATTTTATCTTAGAAAATACAACTTGTATTTTTTATATTAAAATGCCATGTTATTTCCTTTTATTTTTAAATTCTGTGGACATTGCTTATGATACAGAGGAATTTTCAAACAGCCTATTTTCTTAGGATGACTATTCAGTATTGACTTCCTAATTATTTTTGTTTGTATTTTTTACAGTAAATGTTTTTAAGCATACTTTAAATATTTGAAAAATGTGCATCTTTATTAAGTTGAATAATGTCCATTTTTTGAGTTACAAACTTGAATGAATCTAGATGTCAATAATTGATATAACTATTACTTATATAATTATTTGATTTAAAATAAAAGATTACATCATCTAAATAGAATGTATTTTTAATTTAGGGAAGAGAAATCTTTAGTTACTTTTATAACTTTTCTTGCCATTGGTTATTAGAACTTTTCTTAATTTTCCATTCAGCAGATAAATTTAGTTTACAGGTTTACCCCCAATATTGAAAAGCACAACATTAATCTTTGTTATGATTTGGTAGGTTATTTTTTGGGTCTAGAAACACTCAAAAATTTTTTCATATAAATTAATGGTAACATTCCCACCCAAACCCATGAATTAACCTGCTTAATTATATCAGATAGGAGCATTCTACTTGTTGATACTGGGGGGAAACTTATAGATGGTGGCTATTCCATACAAACAGAAATTTCATACCATGGTGAGTCTAATAAAGTTTTGGTGAAATTATCATTTCAATTTTCTGGTTTTAAGCATTTTCCCAGTGATTACTTAAATGTACTGATTTGGCCTACTGGAGTGCCAATATCAGGAAAACTGTGGTGTATCTTATGTCATGAAGGAGTTCATTCAACATTCAGAATCAAAATATTAACTTCCACAGAGCTATACCCAGAAGAATCCAGTTGAAAATTGTAGTTTGGGCCTATAATAGAACATTTTAAAAGGCTAGTAGAATAAAAAAATCTACATTCTATCCTGACAGTGATGCAGGGCAGCAAGGGGCACTAACCTGGCTAAGGACACTGCCCAAATAATTTACCAGTCACTGTCTGAATTCTTCACAAACGTGTACAATTGCAAGACTATTCCCTGTTCAGGCTCAGGGAACAACGGGATTTATTTAACAAACCAAGGAAAACAAAGTTACCAAGGCCAAAAGTGGCCACTTACATCACCCGAAATAGTGTCCAATGTTTTTAAATCCTAAACAAAAATACCTAAGATGGTGTCTTTCCACCACTGAGGACTCTGGAGCCCCTCTTTTGAACAGTAGACCATGTGCCCAAAATGGCATCTTTCTGCCTCCGGAAGTATGTGCAGCCAGACTCTAGGCCAGGTTCCAACTCATGAAGACAACAGAAGATATAACAGGAGATGCTCCCAGAGCTGCCACGATGCTCCCACACAGCACCAGACAAGCAACACTCAAAATAGCAGCTGCAGCAGCTGAATGATCCAACAAGTGGCCACACTCAAGCAACTAAGTGAGGCATACAGCTCTGGGTCTTTGTCTCCCCTGCTAGGCTGTAACAGCAGCAAAACCAGAAGTTTCAGTAGTCTGAAAGCTTTCCCCCTCTAAGGTTGGCTGCCAGAGACCCACAACAGCCAGATTCTGGAAGATCAGCACCATGCGGGCTGAAGTCTGCTGACTCCAGATGCTGAATTTGAAATGCTGAATCCTGAAACACTGAATCCCAAAGACTGGA
This sequence comes from Condylura cristata, assembly GCF_000260355.1. NCBI lineage: Eukaryota > Metazoa > Chordata > Mammalia > Eulipotyphla > Talpidae > Condylura > Condylura cristata. The sequence continues at coordinate 15,705,424 of NW_004567130.1, forward strand.
CACCTTCACGCCCCCTTCTCCCGTCCCTTATATTTCCACTATTCCAGGCAGAGGAGGGCAGTATCATAGCTTTATTCTGGATCATAGCTTTATTCTGGGTTGGTCTGTGCCCAGGTAAAGGTAGATGGCTTAGACTCAAATTGTGCATGTGAACTCTCAGTCTTCTAATAGTCATTAATTATAATCTAATAATCATCAGCCAGGATCTGAGGCTTTCTGTATAGCATTGTGTTGCGTTGCATTGCAGTGTGATGGGCCAGATTACCTGGACAGTGTGCTCCAGGCTGTGATTCACTCCAACTGTGTAAACAGGCCTTGGGGCATCCTACAGGCCTGCTATCATTTCAGAAACCCTAGAATTTTATTCCACAAGTATTTTTATAATTATTGTTTACTTCAGCTTGTTCAAGTATCTTGGTAAAAAAAAATGCGAATTTTTTTAGTTGGTCAGCCTTGTTTTATCATTTGAATATTTTTTGTAGAATAAAATGTCCATGCTTATTTTATTTTTAGACCTAATATCAGTTATATTAGAAATGCCTGTTTTGAATATTTATAAATGTTTAACAAAAACCATATATTTAGAAATGTAAATTAGGGTTTTTGGGCAGTTGATTATGAAACACAACTCTCCATTTTTCATTTACTTTTTCCTAACTCTACAAATGGTTCTATGTCATTGGTTCCTCCTGTTATTCCAACATTTTCAGTGCTTTTTGTAGGCAAGGGTCTAAGCCAAACCTCCACATAGATTTTAAAAGAATGCCTTCAGAGCTGAGCCTAGTCGAAAAGAGATAGTTGCTTTTAAGCTTAAAAATAAAGGTGGTAACAGCAGTGTCTTTGTTTTAATCTAGAAAAGAATATCACTGACAAAACCATTTTGTATGTTATGTGTTAAGTGGTGTAACCTGATCCTGTCAACATAAATTTATAGATAGTGTTAGTCTCTTAAAATCAGAAACTTTTGCTTAATATTAAGGCAAAAAATATATAAACTGGTCATTTATTCTGTTGAAGTGCAAATCTCTTATAGTATATTTCCTTTGTAGTTAGTAATTATTCAGGGTTTGATATTGAGACATTTGCTGTTTCCTTGGGAACAAGGTTTAAGTAGAGACAATGTAAGAATATCATTGTCTCTCTCAGTTAAAAAAAAAAACTATTAAACAGTGATTTTAAAAATAGAAATCAATAATAGTAGTGACTGTCTGTAACTTGATACTTGGTGGCATCTCCCAGTTAAAAGGTACAAGACTGCAATTAAGATGGGACTACTTTAGCCCATTTTTCTGTACTTATCCAGAAAAATACTTTTTGTGAACATTTAAGGAAGCAAAATTTTTTCCTACTCTATACATTAGTTCATGTCGTAAGTATTACCAACTGGAAAATATACCCATATGGTATCTACAAGGTGTGTTCTATGGTTTATCTGCTTGTGAAATGTATTTCCTTTCCATTTTGTCAAGTTCTAAGTTTTTATCACTTTACTCTAAAATCTTGTACTAGCCTTTTTTTTTTTAAAGATTTATTTATTCATACAGAACTGCGGTACAGGCCAGAGATGCGGAGGGTGAGAGGATTCACCAGGGACAGAGTGGGGAACAGAACAGGCGAGGGGAGTAGTGAGCGGGTCAGGAGAGGTCTGCTGCGCCATGTGGATCTCCTCCGGGGCAGGCAGGGATCGAACTCATGCGAAGTGGCTTAAGCTTTTTAGTGCAGTGCTTTTAACATGCTGAGCCACCAGAGAGGGCCCTTGTACTAGCTTTTTAATGTTTTTAATCTTGCTGCACCTTTCCAGGAACCCTCCCATACTTCACACATTTCTTGTCATGATCACATGCAAACCTGAAGCTAATAGGTGTAGTCTGCTGGAGTAGCTCTCTCTTTTACCCTGGATCTAGCGCTATTATAGAGCTGCGACAGGCAGGCTGAATTGGCCCCTGCCTTCGGTTCGGCCTGCTGTGACGTACGGTGATTCCTGAGGAGCTGCCACTTGGCCTGTTCCTTCACCCAGTTCTCAGACTGCAGCCCACATCCCCTTTGCAATCCATGGGAGTCATGGATTTTTTGTTCTGAGATTATTCAGACAGTAGTTAAGTGGGCTTTAAACAGAAGAATTAAAAGTAAATGTCTTTCCAGGAACAACTCTTAGTAGAGGTTTTTCCTAAAGCTAAATAAAAGCTAATCTTAACAAATTCAATAAATGTTCTTAAGCATTTCTTAACCTTTTTTGTAACATTATCTAGTTTTTCCATACTATTAGAAGAGATAACCAGGACTACCTCATTGTGTTACTTTATTTTCTTTGTTGTTGTTTTTATCACTGATTTCTATTTGCCTTAAATAATACTATCAAGAACATGTTACATGTACCATTTAGCTGCCTGTGCAGCGTTGTTGCACAGAGAAAAATGAAAGCAACCGTACTTTATTGCTATTTTTATATAAATCTGTAAAACAACAAACTTGGTATTTCTGTCTTTAATTTTCTTATGTCCTGTTACAAACATGCTGACGGTGGGTAGTTGTCCTACTTGTGTGTTTAACTGTATATGGATAGAAGTAAAAAATATTATGCTGATCTCCCTGCTATTAAAAGTTCTTTTATGAATTGAGAGAGATGTTTATTTAATTGTATTTTTTTATTTTAATACAGATCGTATGTACTGTTGAAATATTCTAGTATATATCAGACACTATAGGAGTTATGTCTGAATGTTGTTATTTGTCCCAGTTAACACAGAGGATAGCAGGATATAGAATAAAGACATTAAATGGCCATTCCAGCTCTTGTTTTGGGGAGGTAGAATTATTTGTAGCTGTTTGACTTTGGATTATACATCACAGTATTAATTACTCTCTTTTGTAATAGTCAGTGGAAGGATGTTCAGTACCTTTCTTTTGATACTCAGTGTGTCTGTGTTTAATATAAATTATTTAACATTCAAAAATGAGAAAATAGTCAAAGTTTACAGAGTATTTGTCTTCATACAAACCTTTACCAAATACACTGCGATTCATACTTTGTGTCACACTGTTGTTTTCAATATGACTGCTCTTAGGCACAGGAACAGTTAGTCCCAAGCTCACAGACCAAGTAGAGGAAACCCACTGGTGGTGAGGCTCTTCTGCAGCACCTGAAGCCCCGTCCAGAACGATATGCAGCCTGTGCTGCAGGATCACTTGTCCATAGAGAGCTGGGAAGAGCTGCTCAGATGGGAGCTGAGTCTGAGAAAGGAGCCCTGTGGGCATGTGGTGAGGCTTTCACTTGTCGCAGCCAGGAAAACTTAGAGCTATTAGCCAGCATTGTGATAGCCAGGTTAAAAGCAAAGAGCAAGAAAGGAAATACATACCAGTCTTTAAAAGAATTGTGTCTGGCATTTTATGATTTTGTAACACCATCTTAAGCTGAATCCAGAGTGCATGTAGCTTTTTCCCTCTTAGCATCCACCACCTGAAAGTTAGTCAAGTCACTGAAGAGTTCATTTTATTCAGTTACATAGTAGAGGTTTCGTTTGATTTCTTCTTGTATTTAACTGCTGTGGTTTATTTGTGTTTTGTGATGATGTGTAGGATGTCTTGCCACCCCTGTCTCTACATGTGACACTTCTAATTCTCGGCTAGCATAGAGAAACTAGACAGCGGAGTGTCATTGAACCCACACATATTTTACCATAAAATCATGAGACATCCTGCTGATAGTGACCTGTTAGCTGGTGAGACTTCATACTCTGAGGGTAAAATGATGATTTTTGATGACGAGCTTTAGTTCATTTGCTAGTCTTAATTAGTAGTATTCTGTTCTGAGATAAAAAATAGACAAAAGACTTGTGTTCTTTTCAACTGTTCCTTTGATGTGACTGTTCTGGGGATTAGAAAGGAATGATACTCAATATTTTTCGACCCGATGATTGTTTGTATGCCATAGTTGTCAACCAGTGTCTCAAAGATTGTCACGGTTCATACACCCATAGAAATAGTCCTTCATTGTGACAGTTAATATAGTCAGGGTTTTAAATTTCTGTCTTTAGATGATGTATACTCCTGTGAGTTCAGATTACCACCTATCATAAGGACTCTTAGTTTCATTCTGTCACTAGTGTCACAGAGCTGATCTTAAACTTTGACCATTTGATTTCCCTGGTAGTGTGAAGTGAACACTCAACTAAAGTTCATGTATGCCTCCCTTCATTTGGAATTGTTTGAACTGGCAGAGCTCCTGAGTCCACAGTGCATTTGGGTTATGCCAAGATGCAGACTACTTTTTTTCAGTGTTCGGTATACATGGAAAGTTGATCGATTAAAATTTTTTAAAAGCACTTTCTTAGGCCCTCCCTGGTGGTGCAGCGGGTTAAAGCGCTGCACTAAGAAGCTGAAGCCACTTCAGCATGAGTTTGATCCCCACCTTGGAGGTGACCCAAATGGCACAGCAGACCTGTCCTGACCTGCCCACTGCTCCCCTCAGCAGTGTGCTTTTGTCAGTCGACCTGTTCTGCTCCCCACTCTGGTTCTGGTAAATTCTCTCACCACCCCTGTACCTCTGGCCTGTACCCCAGTTCTGTATGCATAAATAAATAAATCTTTTTTTTTTTTTTTTTAAAAAAAAGCAGTTTCTTATGGACCATTTGGAAAGTGCTTATGTTTGCGTTGAAGTTTCTGAAGCTAAATTATGCATTTGTAACCCATGGCGTGACCACTAGAATGCCAAGTTGACTTACTCTTCTGGTGAATACAATCCAGGAACAAAAGCAGGAGGACCTTCTTTCTTCTCTTGCAGTTGGTTAAAGTAATGCATTGTTGTCATTCTTAGTCACATGGGCTCTACAGGCTTTCTTGACACATTTGTTTAGAGCAAATACTCTTAAAACATGGACATCTGCTTTTACATGCAGTGCTAAGAATCTCTAGATGACACATCACTATTCCATTGAATTAGTCCTATTAATTAGGCTTCAGACTTATTCAAGGAAAAGGACACAGCTTTGTGGCAAGGTGCCAAACACATGCCAGTTTGAATAAAATACATGCTCTTCAGTTACTTTTCCCCTTCCCCACTATTTGAGTGTCATCAAGTCATTCTGCTCACAGTTGTGGGGGGAAGAGGGAATTGACAATAGAGCGGGAGGGGTTGTGAAGAGTGGTTTTATTCCTGGATATACATTTTATATATGATCAAATAGATACATACAATATGCAAACATACTATGAAAAGCCAGATGAATAGTGCACTCTCAGATCCAGGTTTAGCATGCCTGTTTTAATTAAGAAAATGATGACACACAGTGATTATGCAAACATGTTTTAGATCATATTCAACTCTGTACCAGACTTCTCTGAGAATGCATTTTTTTCCTCTATTACTAAACATGATTAATGTGCCACACAGTGTTAACTGTGCTCTTTCCCCAAAGACATCAAATGGGAGGCAGCATGTAGAAGTTAAATTATTCGGAGAAGAGTCAGTGATTGATTTAAATATAAAAGGATTAATTGGTCCCTGAACCAGACTATTAAACTGTACTGTGATCTTGACTGAAAGTGGAAGAATTACAAGTGCATTGCGTAGAATAAATTAATACATTTTCATGGGTTTAATCCTTTTTTCTGTATTGCTTATTGTAGTTTTAGGTACTGTACTCTATTGTATGCTTAATTGATGCAGAGGGGATTCAGTTTATGATGATTAAATGGGATAGAAGATAGAACCATCCATTCAGTTTTAAGGTGGTAGTTCTTCTAGGGTAGCTGAAAATATCACTGCAAAAAGATTATTTCTAGAAACTCTTTTAACAGTGATAATAACCTCAGACATAGAAGTTATATGTTACTTAATAAGAAGTTTAAAAGTTTACAGTTATGAATACATTGTTCAAGAAGAACATGAGCTGAAAGTGGGTAAATGCCCCCCTTTCGAAGAATTTAATAAACCAGCCCTCAGCTCTTGAATGTAAACAGGATAATGGCACCATACCCAGAGAAAAAATTCTTTTTTAATAACTATTTCTATTCAAACAGTGTCAATTTTTCTAATTCCATCTTGTGGGCTGACACGGCAGTGACAGGATGCTGCTCTTGAAGGCTGTCAGCCTCAGTCTCCCTTCCAGGGAGAATAAGTTTCTGTTCATTCACGTTTGTTCTACTGCTGCTGTCATACTCCAGCCTTCCTAAAGCTCTGCTTTCAGATAGTAATCCTGGTAATAAAAGGAGAACAAAAAAAGTTCAGTACCATGAACTGATTTAAGAATGTATATTTGTGACTTTACTAACTATACATTTCAAGTTCAACATTGTGTCTTTAAGACATATCTTGAGAGCTTCTTTGGAGGTTCTAGCAGGGGAGCGCAGCTATTTGTATACCCTCGACCGGAAGGCCATCCTCTTCGACTGAGCGTGCAGCTCCCGGAGGGACGCAAATGGAGCAGTGAGGGAAGAAGGGGACACCTGCTAGCCAGATCAGCCGAATCAACCCTGGCGATCAATGGGGTAACAGATGTCGCTGCCAGATCGCCCTCACATTTGTCTTTAAGACATAACTTGCTGTAAACAATTTGATATGATTTGCCTTTCAGTATTCTATATTCTGAGTAACCAGTCCTACAGGATACTTTTAATAGATGAAGATGGAGAATCTTAGACATTCAGGATCAAAGTACCATGAAATGTCATCCTGTCCCTCTCCCTGTCAGTGTGCTCAAGTTTCCTTCACTATACCTTAAAGTGCTAGCAAATGCATTACCTTTACATGCAAGTGTTTTTTTTTTCTTTAAGTAGCCCAGTTAGTTAATCTTTATATTGAATTGGAAATCTATTTTTCTGCAGTGTCTACATCAGTGACACTTGACTGCTGTATTTCAACTCTCTAGGTGTACTATGAAGTATTGACCAGTATGTTGCCACATTTTAAGCATGTGTAAAATTGGTACTTTCCATATTTGAGGACAGCACACACACACACACACACACACACACACTGTTTCAACGATGATTGTAAAACACCTTGCTGAGCAAAATAGGTTCTGTAGCATAGTATATCTGAGTGTTGCTCATGCACAAAAGACTGAATCTTTCCTAAGCCATATCATCTCTCGGTTAAATATACCCCCTTCTTTCTGTTGTTACAGTGGGTAGTTTTAAGTTTTGGGGGGTCATTTTCCTTTGAATGTGTTCCATTTGCTTAATACCCTTTTTATTTATTTATTTTTTATATCTTCATTTTGTACATTTTTTCATCTCAGCTGTAATCCCCGTGGACTTCCACCACCACTTCACCTATGTGCTATCAACATAGTCCTGTGTGCTCTTCCCACCCCAGTTTTGATCCTTTTCCCTTCTCCTCCCCCATAGAATGTTTCTGGTTTATAGTTCTTAGTTGATGTTCATTTTTACTTTATTACAATTACCTTCCACCCCTCCCAGTCCTTTACACTCCTGCTATAAGTGAAACCATCCAGTGTTTTTCTTTTTCTTTCTGTTTTTTTTTTTCCCCCCACTAAGGTTATCTCTTCCAGCTCCATCCATGTTGCCACACATGGCCTGAGTTTATCTTTTTTGATTGTTGAGTAATATTCCATTGTGTATAGGTACTGTATCTTTTTAATCCAGTCTTCTATTTTTGGGCATTTGGATTCATTCCACATCTTCCCTTTTGCAAATAGTGAGCAATAAACAGGTATGCAGGTGTCCTTTTGAATGAGTGTTTTTGTGTCCTTTGGGTACATACGTAGGAATGGAATTGCTGGATCACATGAAACTCCATTTTTTTTAGCAATTTGAGAAACCTCCAAACAGCTTTCCATAGTGGTTGAACCAGTTTGCATTTCCACCAGCAGTGTAGGAGATTCCTTTTTTCGCCACTTCCTCAGCAACATTTGTTGTTGCTAGTTTTTTAAACATGTGCCATTCTCACTGGTGTGAGATGATAAAACCTTTTTAAATGTACAAGTAAACTGAACATTCCAAGCATGGCCTGACTAGCAAAGAATTGGAATAGATTGTTAGCTCCCTTGTTCTTAACTGGTGATTGCTAACATTTTCTGCCCCAACTTATCAAGTGGGCAGGACAAGGCTCATAAGTGAAAGTGACTCCTGTGGGTCTGTAGTTTTTAGGGAAGAGGTTTACAGATTTGAAGAACAGCTTCCCACAGAGATCCTAATTATTACCACATACCTCCCACACTCATGTTACTAATACTCTCCATCTTGTTTTATTGCATCTTAGGATTGCCCTAGCTCCACTTGCCACTTCCATTTAGCTGCTTTCTGTTATCTGTAAAATGCCCCTCTAGTTGTTCTTTGGGAGGTCCTGTCTTACACGAACTAAAGTTTAAGTTGACTATTTGCAACTTGATTGAAATTTTTTGAAAAATATTTTTTTCCCAATTACGTGTACTTTCATTAAAGCAGTTGATCAAAAATGTAATAGTACAGCATGAAATCATCTTCTTTGTATCCCTCTTAATACTTCCTTGTGGTTGTAATCTTTAAATCTAGCCTCTGAAAGTAATATTTAACTTTGGTTTTAAAAAAATGAGTGAGATAGTCTGAAATAAGTTAGGACAAAATTTTAATCAGCTCTCTAACTAGTATGGACAGTTGATCATTTGACATAGGGTTCTTTAGAAATTTATAAATGATTTTAGAAATACTATTCTGCATATTCTTTGCAGAATTCCATATGAGTCTTCCTGAACTTGTAATGCCCTAATTTTCTTCAAGCCAAACTAGAAGTTTATATGCCTATGTCACTAACTTGAATTTTTCCCTCATTGTCTTGCTTTTGGGTATTATTGAATTGAACAGAATGATCTCTTCCCCTGTTCAAAACATTTATTTATTAGTGTTTTATCCACTAGATTCAGGATAGGATAACATAAAAGTTCTTTAGACATTTTTCAGGGGAAGTGAGAGATTGGCTTTGTTAAAAATAATTGCTCTAATTCCATGCAGTGGATAAATTTGAGAACTAACTTTAGTGTCTGTTGATGAAAATGGAAATATTTGTTGAATAAACACATGTAAGAAGTAGTGAATGGGTGCTTTGACTTTTAGAGGAGTTAAAGGTAGCCTCCAAAAATATGAGAGAAATGGTACTACCTCAGCACTGATGAAAGTATATAGCACTTACACTTTTAGTATCTTAACATTTATTTTATTATGTGTTTTCTTTAAAATGTTTACTTTTGCATGGATTATCTAATACTCTAATGATAAAGATGTGTTTCCCTCTTGTTGCTATAACATACCACCAGGCCTAACGGTAATTTATTATCTTACTAATGCATTACTTGATAGTACTGGCAATAAGTGTGAATTGGGTTTTTCTAGGTAAAAAATCAAGATATTGGCAGGGTTGCATTTCTTTCTGAGTACTCTAGGGAAGAATACTTACTTGCTTTCTTCAGCTTTAGCGGCTGCCTGTGTGCATTGCCTTGTCTGTGACTCTTCTGCCTTCAGTGCCGGCATGACTAGTTGAGACTTTCTCACACCAGTCATACTTATCTGACACTTGACTGGTCTGCCTCTCTCCTGTGAAATTATAGCCCCTTATAGAATTATATCAGATCCATAGGATAATCTCCTTATTTTAAGTTCATTAGCTTCTTTAACTTGTAACCTTACTTTCTCCTTGCTGTATAGCATAACATGTTCACAGGTTCTGTGAATTAGGAAGTTTTTTTTTGGGGGGGGCACTTCGTCTGCTGCAGATAATATAAGCTACTCATACATTTACAACTCAGATTTAACCTAAAGCTTTTTTTTTTTTAGCATTGTGATGTATTTTTTCAGATTGCAATTATATAGCCATTACTGAGCCATACATGAAACCTGTACTCAAATAAAAATATAGAATATTAACAGCACCCCCCAAAACCTCAGTCTCCTTTCACCTTACTTCCTCCCTCCTCCAAGCATATCACTATTCTAATAACTTAGTTTCTTTTTTGTGCTTCATAAAAATCGAGCTGTGAAGTATTTATTCGTTTCCTGCTTTCTCATGTTTGATGTTGTGGTATTTATTCAGATTATTGTGTGTGAAGTTGTAGATTATTTATTCTGATTGCTATATGGTATTCCATTGTGTGAACATATCCCAGTTTATATTTTCCCCACTCTGATGTGTGTGTGTGTATGTAGGTAGCTCCAGACCTTATACAGTTTTCAAATTAGTAAATAAGATTTTTATCAGAGTCATTCAGAGAGAAAGTGTTAGAGCTGATGGAATAAAGATTTGCTCTTAAGTAAATGACCTAGACTGATTCAGATAAATGTAAGGACTAACACATTTCTTAATTAACATTATGAAAGGGGAAAGTTATGTTAAACGGAAATTTCAGTATTTAATGTAAAATAGATTGTGTGATTGCTTCATTTATTGTAACTTCAGATTGTGGTATTAATCAGATTTGTAGGTGTGATTACTAATTAGGAAAACTGGTATTTATTCCTGTGATAATTTGATTCAAATAGTATTTTACAAGTTCATTATTTGTTTTCAGTGAATTTTGTTACTGAAGTTAGTGAATTCTACCTTTTAAAATGATAGCTTGAAAGGAGAAAATATGAAAGTGTTAGAGTTGATTTAATTCAATAAATTGGGAGGTGAGGGGATTTAATTCTGCAATATATTGAAATAAGTTTAGAGAAAACTTTTTCTTGACCTGTTGTTAGGAAGAATATTATTAAAGTTACATACTTCACATATTGGCTTCCTGGAAACACTTTAACTTATTCATACCTCTGCCCCTCAAAAGAACTGGAGAATGACAATGGTTGAGTATCTGCAATTTTTCAACTCCAGACGTAGGTACTCTTACTCCCCACCTTGGCTTTTCCATCTGGCTGTCAAACTGGCCTGTGGCTATTCTCCCTGATACTGCTCAGAACTCTTTCATGATCAGTTCTCTTTAGAGTAACTCAAGTGATCTTTACAAATATAAATGTGAAATCAAGGTGATTTGTTTGCTTAAAATTCTGCAGGGGTTTACCAGTGATTTAGAACAAAACTTCAGTCCCCAACCTGTAGTAGAAAGCTTGTGTAATTCAGTTCCTTCTCAACCTCTTTGACCTCATTTTGTATCTCTCTCTCCAGTTTATAAATTTCAGACACTGTGTCCATTCTGCTCCCCCCAGACACATAAGTTGATTCTGATACTTCTGGCCTTTTTTGTGTACCCGCTGCCTAAATTCCAGGGCTGTCTTCTCCGTTCTCCCATTTCTCTCTCCCTCCCATCTGATATGTCATTCTCTTTTCCCCTGGCTCTCTCTCTCCACTGCCAATCTCAGGTACCTCATCTTGTTTCATTTTCTTAATAACTATTCCCTTTCATCCCCCACAGATATCTTTTTAAAAACGCTTAATCTATTTGATTACCCTACAGAATGTTAGCTTTGTGAGATTCAGGACTCTGTAGGCTTCTTCATGAAGGTGTTCCTGGCATCAAGGGCAGTAGTTGCACATTTGTGGAATGAACAGATGAACTGAAATTATCCTGATTTTTGATAAGGAAAGGGCATTTTTTTTCCATCATAATCTTTTTCTAGTGAAATATTTTACAAATTTATAGTTTAAAAAAATATTGAGCATTCATAATTTTAAGCATTTATATATATTTTTGGTAGTCTCCAGATTCTGATTGTGTTTGTCCTTAAGTATTTGTTTTTGTAATTACTCCACATACTACAGTAGTGTGAGGAATGGGTGTTTGCTGAGTGTCACTGGCATATACTCTGATTTTTTTTTTCTCAAATATTTATTTATGCATACAAGAGCTGGGGTATAGGCGAGAGGTGCAAGGGTGAGTGGATTCACCAGAGACAGAGTGGGGAGCAGAACAGGCAAATGTACTGAAATATACTGCTGAGGGGAGCAGCGGGGTGACAGGAGAGGTCTGCTGTGCCATGTAGGTCACCTCCCAGGCGGGGATCAAACCCCTGCTACACTGGCTGCTAATGGCTTCACAGTGCTGTGGCTTAACCCCTTGTACCATCAGGGAGGCCCATATACTCATTGTTTAGGTCCTTCATCAAGTGAAAGACTGTGTGTCTTCTGTCTGGCCTTAATGGAATATACTAAAGCCATCCTTGTCTTGTCTTGAATATATAGTATCTTTCAAATTGGTAACGCCTCATGACTCTTAGTTTTTTCCAACATCTCCTTTGTCTTTATATTTTCTCAGTTGAATTTCACCTCAGGAAAAATTGCTTTTAAGAGTCAAAGTTAATTCTGTTCAGAAGTTGTGTAACATTGTACAAAATATGTAGTTATCATGACTTCTTAATTTTAAATAGACCAGAAGAAAATTATAGGCACATCTCATGTTTATTTTCTGTATTTAGCCATTAGATTTATTTTTCTTATGTTCAGGGATAGGGCAGTTGGCATCGCAAACAATGCTGGTGATTAAAGGCTGCGCTGGCTGTTTTGATTAAACAAAAAGAAAACCTAGCTTCCGGTGCAGGCCTGTGGTACAGGAAGAAGAGCATGGAAGATAAATACTTGCTGATAACAGCATTCTGCCCAATACTGTCAGCTTCATT
>NW_004567130.1:15718063-15751008 GCF_000260355.1 Condylura cristata
AGATTGAAACATGTTGCAGCAGTGCTAAGTATAAAGGCCTCCGCTCTGGTCGGCTAACATAAGATTCTGGAAGAAGCCTTTAAAGAGCATGCCGAGCCACATTGAGTGTCAGCTGCCAGAGCTGAATAGAGACATACAGATAGGGTTTTTTTCCTTCTGCTTTGTTTACAGTAAGGAATGTCTTGAAAATAAATGTAACTAGAAACATTATTGTGACTGGAAATATATTTTTTTATCATGTTATTTAATTTATACATCAGCTCCCACTAAATACATACTGTGGTTCTGTAGTTACTTAGAATTTGGATATGAGAGTGCAAGAGTATCGCAGTATGGATCCTTTCTTCTTTTTTCTTCTTTAAGGTAGTCTACATACCATAGGTAAAATGAGGCAGCGAAAGTAGTATGGATTGACACTCATATGTAATGTGATGGAAAGAGTAGGAATGTACTTTGGAAAAATAGCATCATGAAAGTGAAAAGGGCTACGCACCCAGATCAGTCTTAGTGGATTTTCTATTTTTTTCCCCCTTTTATTTGTTTGACCATGTAAGTAAAGTCTGCTTGCTGTTGTTCACCTGATAAATGGCAACATAGTGGAATTCCCACTGGCCTTATGATTTTTTGGCAGATCATTTTTCCTGCTGTGAACTGGCAGGAGTCAGAGGTTCATAAGTTTTTTCAGGCTGCCATAAACTTCACCGTGACTGCCACACAGGCTATTCTTTGGTGGCAAAATTTCTCATAATGGATGGTTGTCTTATGAGAGATAAGCAAACATTCCTGATTTTAAGATGTGCTTTATAAATCTATTTTGTGACTTGAGAAGATACTACATTTTAGTTTACCAGGAAAGCTTTTTTATGCTTGCAAGCAAAGCAAAAAAGATAAAGTCCTAGTATCTTAGATAGTTTAATGTCATTTGAAGGGAACTATCTTTATTGTTCTTATTAATACATAATGCATTAGCATTTAATGAGAAAAAATGGTGGAAAAAATTATGTGGTTCCCCATTACCCACATTACTTCGATCTTTCCACTTCCCCTCACTCTCTCCCCCCATACCCCCAACAAAAACATAGTAACCAGAAAATGGATGAAAGGTTTTGGTCTCTTCTTTAAAAAAAGAATCCAAGCATAAAGTGAGCAATAAAAATAGTTTGGGTGGCTATGGGTTATTTAATACAAATGCCACTTTCATCATATTCTCTACTGGGTGTACTCCCTTTGCATTTTCAAAAGGCTGTTCAGAGACTGTGACTAGATAATCTGACCCAGTTTAGTAACCTCAAGAGATATTTTATTTTAATAAGATGACTTTCACAAGCTTCTTCAAATTTGTATATGTTGGTTTCTGCCTTTCAAGCATTTATCACTGACTACTACAGCTCTTGTGTCTATTTTGGCATCTTGGAAATTATTTTATGTAATTTGTACCATCAGATTGGGAACCCTCAACTTTCCAGCCTTTGCCTTAAGGACATATTCAGTCAGAATATCTGCAGTGTCACTTGTTTCTAATAAGTGAGGTACCTGGGGATAACTTAAGGTCCTTTTGGTCTCAAGGGCACTATTTTGCATTAATCTATCATAATTTCTTGCATTTGTATAATATATAATACATGTAAACATACTTATATGTTTACACATATGAAGGGAAAGTTGTTTACTGAGCAGTTTTGTAGTTGGTAACTCTTAAGAGGGTGATTATTCGTAGAACTGTAATGCTAATGTAACACTTAGGATCCAAGTACTATTTCATTTAAAAAAAGATTATGTGAGTGGGGAATGGGATCAAAAGTGGTGGGGGGAGGAAAGTGCACTGGACTGTGGTGATGGCACTTGGGTGATTTGGTGATGGGAACCCCAAGGGGATTACAACTGAGATGGGAAAATGCACAAAAAGATGTAAAAATGAACTATTATATTATTCATTAAAAAAAAAAGATTATGTGCTGTTAAAAAGTCCTGGACATTTTCACTGCCCTTGCTATCTATCAGGTTTCACTTATAATTTAAGGGGAAAGTACTTGAAATAGTGAAATAAGCTGATTTCATCAAGTCTTGTTTAATCAAGTCTTGTTATTTGGCTGTTGTAATGCCATCCTCTTCCAAAAAGAAGATGAAAGTTAAGTTCTGTCCAGTAAGAGAAGGAGCAGTATGCTAGTGACAAAGGATCTCAACATAACTTTTGTGAAGGATGCCAAAGTGGTATATTTTTAAGAAAAGAAAATTACAAAGAAACATTAACAAAATATTCCCAAATGAGGATCTATAGAGTAAAGCCAAATCACTGCTGGCAAGATATTTGGTTCATGACAACTTGGAAAAATTTAAGATAATAAGTTCATAACACAGAAAGCAGTTAGAAAAAATTACCTAAATGTGTTCTGCATTATGAATCTGTTATCAAAACACTTTTATACCCTGAAAAGAACAGGAGTTTATTAATATTCATAATGCTTTTGAAAGCACATGTAATACTTGTATCCTGGAAACTTAGTGTAGATGTGAAAGAGCCCCCTTTTTTTTTTAAGATTTTAAATTTTGTAAGAAAATAATCTTAAACTCTAATCCTTCCTCCTTTATATTTGTGCAAGTCTTTTCCCAGTCACACAGGTACAACCTGCACCAACCTCTTGTTTCTAAATAAACAGTTTTAAAATCTGCCCTTTTCTAGCACAGGAAATTACATCACCCTCCTTTAATAATAGATTATTACCTAGTAATAATAGATTTTTTTACATCTTAAATATATTCACGTCATTATTCTTGCTGCCCTCGTGATAGAATTTCCTAAGGAAAAGTGATCTTTGATTGTGACTAAAGCTGCATCTATCCGTTGAGTGACTGTAAGTGTTGTGTGTCATTAGCTATACTAGTGCTGGCGTACATGGAGGACACTGGGACAGACATGGCTCTGCCTTTTGGGGGGCATATTTATGGTGAGGGAGACTATCAAAATAAATGGGAAATTATGACAAATCCTCTGAAGGAAACAAATTGACCAATGGTAGTGTTGGGTGTATGAATTAATGTAGCAAGAGATAAGGCTTGAAAGAGAACAAAACTACATTTCTTTCCTTGTTGGAATTTTTAGTTTTGCTAAGTGAATGTCTTAGATTACATCATTTTAACCAATCATAGCAGTAAGGTGGAATATATAATATTTTATAACAGTAATATTTTTAGGTTTGTATGTTTATTTTGCTAGACCTTTCCTCCTTTCCATTGGTTCATATCATTCCTTTTAGATTGTAATTTAAGTTTGCATATGCTAAAAACTAAGGTAAGACACTACACTACAGTTATATCATGAAGCAATTTTTTCCTGAGATTTAATATGAAGGCACAATATTTTGAACGAAGTGTCCTACCAGAATTTCTCTTCATGTTTCTTTTTATTTGGATCATGCCGTGCACATGGGAGTGCCATAGTTCCACACTAGTACATTTGTTTCTTTTGAAGTTATTTAGTGCTTTGCTTAAAGAACTATTAAATACCCAAGGGTTGATCCTAGTCTTGTTTATTTCCATATCTCTATAAATCCAACAAAGTGGTACAGTGGGTGTGCTTAATAAATATTTGTTTATTAAGTGAATTCTTCTGATGGTATGAGTGCCAAGCAAGAGGTAAAGACTCTTAGTAGCAGAGAAGAAAGGAGGTGTCTGATGAAAGTGCTAATAACCTGAGAAGGTTAGACGTGATGTTTGACTTTGAAGATGGGATTTAAGAATGCATGTAGGTAATTGTGTGGAGTGACAGGGACTTAGGTAAGACATGCACAAAGTACTAGCCATTCCACACTGGCTTTCAGTAAGAATTTGTTTGTGGAGGAAGTGTGATTTAGAGTGTACTTAAAAAAAAAAAAAAAAAAAAAGAAGAAAAAAAGGCCGGGTTGTGTCAGGTAAAGGCCTGGGCTGAAATGCAGTAGAACGATTTAGAGTTTCTCCATGGACCATGGGGGCCTGTCATATGGCGTTGGGTAGTACAGGTTTTGACTACAGATGTGTTTTAGGAGGATTGATTTGGCCCTATGATTTAGGGTGAATAATAGAGCACAGAGGAAGAGAACTCTGTAAAGTCATTTACTGGAAGAATACTCCATTGATCTATATGTCTAGTCCTTATTTATTTTGTTCTATTCTCCTTTCTGGTCCACAAACTATATACTGTCTTGGATCCCAGAGAGAGCCACATTTTCATAGTACTCCATAGCTGTCAGTAAAATGCCCCAAGCCGACTCCCTCTGGAAGAATGTTTATAGCGATTGTCTGAGGTTCTCAAGATTAGAGGTGGGCATCCCCTAATATATTCCTGAGTGGAATATCACAGTTTTATACTTATGTTCTTCCCTACTTCATGCCCCAGAATTCCAGACTTATTTCCAGTTCTCCTAGTCAAGTGTCCGAAATCTTAGAGGAAATCTTAGCGGAATGATATAATATAAAATCTTAGAGGAATGATATAAAATATCATGCAGCATCTTTCCATATCAAGCACTGTGTTAAGTACTGGCATTCAAACTGATGGGTAAAACATAATGTGTGCCCTACACTTAAACACTGGAGTGCTCAGAGTGAGCAATGTCCAGTGCAGTGCAGGAGATCTGCCCAGCGAAGTACCTACTCCTGTTCTGGGATTTTAAAGATGATTTATTGGAAAAGAATAGTAGGATTTAGATGAAGAATAGGGGAAGGTTATTTCATACCAAGGATTACATGAGCAAAAACAGACACATGAAGCAGCATTTCTGTGCAGTAAGTGCTCCATTCTTCAGGTAGTGTGGTCAGATGACGGAGAGTTGTGGAGTGATTGCATACCAATGCTAATGTTGGACCTTAGTTTTTACCATTCTTCTTATACTGATTGGGAGGGGAAAATATGTTCATGTATACTTTCCTTATATGTAATCATTTATATTTCTCTAAATATAAATGTGTTGCTTAAAACCCAAATGTCTAGGAATGCTCCAATTTGACAGTAGAGCAAATTGCTTTGACTGCTCACAAAAAATGACATTGCTATCTTTACCTGGGGGCTACTTTGAAACAAAATATTTTTATGGTTTCTCTCTTAGTTTAACTCTGGAAGAATTTGATCTTTAGCTTAGAAATAGTTAAGAACATGCAAAGACTTTTTGAAATATTCTTATAGCATAGGTGAGATACAATAAAGCACCCAGAGAAGAGTGAGTGGAGATAGAGGAAGGTAGAAGGGAGGAGACTAAGAGAAAAAAATGAAAGAAGAGGCAGTGAGGAGAAAGGAAGATGAGGGAGGGGAACAAAGGAGGGAAGCGGAGAGGCCACTTTAAAGGATTTAAAGCTTGACTAAGCTTCTTTAAATCACATTATGTACTTGAAGTCAGAATTTCTTATTTTGAAAACAGTTTATTATAATAAATTGCTATAGTGATTTCTTATCAATAGTGTGTATATAGGGCACTTGAAATGTCATTCTTGTGAATAAATTCCAGGCATATGTAAGCCCAGGTGTTTATTAGTCATAAAATAATTATCTAACTTTTATTTATATTCATTAACACTCTCATATGTTGAAAATTTAATAAAAACAAGTGACAAATGCTAAAGCTGTAGAAAAAAGTCTATAGTCCTTAATGTGAATGTTTTCCAGCACTGTAATTATTTCCTTGAATGTGATTTCTAAAAAGAAAACTCAAATCTCTGAGACAAAGTTCTATATTTAAAACAAACAACATAAAATCACAGATTCAGCATATACATTTCACACTCCAGTAACAACTTTTATCTTGTTAGTGGATAGGGTAAGCAGCACCCTAGGATCCCTAAACCTACACACTTAAATAGGTCCTGCCAGCTGCCAGATCAAGACAAAACATACACTAATGCATAAGACCTTTAATAGAAAGGAACTTTAGGCCCTCCCTGGTTGCACAACAGGTTAAAGCACAGCCCTGAGAAGCTAAAGCCACTTCAGCATGAGTTCGATCCCTGCCTGCCCTGGAGGTGATCCACATGGCACGGCAGACCTCTCCTGACCCGCCTGTTCTGCTACCCACTCTGTCTCTGGTGAATCTTTTCACCGCCCCTGCACCTCTGGCCTGTACCCTAGTTCTGTATGCATAAATAAATCTTTTTTTTTTAAAGGAACTTTAATACAACTAGTGTGTAATAGAGAGAATACTAGTATACCATACAGAGAAGAGAAAGAAAATAGTTAAATGTTTACACATGAAGCACTCATAGTAACCCATCCCCTCATGGGTAAATGCCCAATCAAACAGGGTCAGCTCAAAGTGGGCCTACTGAGGCCTGAAAGCCTGCCACAAGGGCTAAGGCACCTTCTGATGGACCATGGGAAGGGGGCGGAAGGGGCCAGGCAAACGTGGAAGGAAAAGAGCGAGATAAAGTCAAGATAAAGGCTGCTGCTGTCAGCCTTCACACAGGTCTCTCACCCATATCTGTCTCAGTCCATGCCCCCCAAGTTTGCAGCGCAAATCTGAGCCCAGAAGCAAGCGTAGTTTGTTCAGGTCTCTGCTAACTGTGCCCCTCCTTGTCTCCTTGATCTCCCTCTTTCTCTGCTCCTTCTCAGCCAAGTCTTCTCTCGTCTCTTAATTCTTCTCAGTCTTTTCTAGCTTTTCCTCTCTGTTCAGCTTCACTCTTCCTTGGGTGACACAGGAAATCTGGAACTTCCTTTTCCCTGGGATTTACCCTGTTACAATTTCTAGCTGTCTTCTTAATTCTTCTCCCTCCCCATTTTCCTCCCTCTTTTTCCCTCTTTGTGAGATGGGGAACTGTTGAAGGATTGATTTCTTGAGTTCCCTATTCTGTTTTATTGTTTTTGTCCTTAGTTATTACAACCTTATTATAATCACTGTGATTTAATACTAAATCTTGATACTTGCAGGTTAAGTCTCTTCCTTTGTTCCTTTTCAAGACCACACTGGCTATTCTTTACTCTCTGTTATCCTATATTACTTTTAGAATCTGCTTGTCAAAACCTACTGTCATACTGGTTGAAATTGCATTGAATTCACAGATCTTTTTGGGGAGGGTTGTAATCTTATGATATGATAATCACATCCAGCAATATGATGACTCTTTAAAAAGGATTTATGTCTGCTTTCCTGTTCTTTAAACCAAATGATCTATAGTTTTTGTGTTTGGTTTTTTTTTTTTTTTTTGGTAAATGTCCAAACAAGTCTTTTACTAATTTATTTTGGAGGTCCCTTTCAGCTTTCCTTGCTATTGCCCATGTTTTATTTTGTGGGAGGGGATTGGGTTTTTTTCTCCCACTCTATTTTCTAAATGGTATGTAGGGCACAGATGCTGTTGATCTTGTCTCTAGCAGTCTTGAGCACTTCTTGTTCTCTCACTAGTTGTATTAGTCTATCTTGTGTGTATAGAAAAATCTAAGAGAATTATATGATCTGCAGATAAAGATAATGCCTCTTCCTTTGCAGTCTTTATATGACTTTCCCCTTTTCTTGTTCCATTGCATTGTTTTTGAAGGCAGGGATCAATGTGTGTAAGGTCATACTTGTCTTGACACTTTTTTAAAAAGGAAGGTTGGGTCCTTCTGAATGTGAACATTTGCACAATATAAATTGCTTTATCTGTTTATGTTAGATAGTTCCTATCAACTTCCCATTTGCTAAGTTTACTTTTAAAATAATGATTATTGGATCCTTTGAATTATAATTACCCTTTTTCTATTTTGAGATGGTTTTTGATTGTTCTTTATCATCTGATAATGTACTGTATTACATTCACTTGCTTATCTTAACCTATTTTTGTATTCCAAAATAAACCCTACGTGGTGGTATTATAGATACGTGGCTCTTTTCTGAAGTGTAGTGTTTAATTTAGTATTTTTGCATCTTTGTTCATGCCTAAAAGTGATAAATAAATGACTTTCTCTTTAACGATTCTAATTTGCTGTCAAAGTTGTGCATTGGAAAAAGGAAGGAGACTTTTCCTTTTTTATCATTTGTTGAAACTGTTGAATAGAGAGATTGGTTATTCCTATAACTATCTTTTTCAAAATGTTTTCTGAATCTTCTATTTTTATAGACAGTATCTATTTCATGTGTTGAACATTTATTGGCATAAAGTTTTGTCATTAGAAATATTCCTACTTTATCTGCAGCTACTTCCTCTTTTTGTTTCCCAGAATTGTTTTGTGTTCCTCCCTCCTTGCTTGGCACTTTCCCACGGTCCCTCACCAGTGCGCTTAGTGTTGGCTCAGACTGTGCAAATTTTGATTTTGTTAATCCTCTCTGTTGCATTTAAAATTTTACTAATATGTGCTCTTTGTCCTTCTATTTTCATTGAGTTTACTTTTTGATTTTCTCCTCACCATCTTGAGTTGAATGCTGATCTCTTATTTTAAGGCATTATCTTAGGCACACAATGATATTATTTTCTAAGTACTATTTCCCTCAGATTTTGACAGGCATTACTTTGTTGTTAATTTTAAATATTTTGTGATCTCCTGTTTATTAACCCATGGTTTCCAAACAAAGGGGGTTTATTTATATAAAGTCTGACCTCTAGCTAAGTTGTGCTATTGTTAAAGAATGTGTATGTCGTCTGTGTGGTATCACACAGTGGAATTTAGGACTTGTTTTGCCTGTGTCCATTTTTGCAAATTTTCAGGTGTCTTGGAAAGAGAATAGATTATTTCTGAAAAGCCAAGCATATATGCTCAAGTGCGTATATTTTTGTCATTCTGGTGCTGCTTTTTTTTTTGTAGTTTTAATAGTTTGCTTATTCTATTAAATACCCCCAAAATTTTAAATCTTTATTAAAGATTAAAGATGTCAGTTTCTCCTTGTAATTCTATCAACTCTTTATATATCCAATTTAAATTTCATGCCATATGGCTGTGTACATACATGTTGAAGATGGTCTAAATTTCTTGTTGAATTCTGTTGTTTATTATATTATAATAATGATGAGTGTAGAGTTTAAAAATGTTTTTATTTATTATTTCTATACCAGCTTTATTTATATTCACATTAATCTGGCATCTCATTTTCTGCCTTCTATGTCATTCTTCTTATGTGCTTTATTTTGTATATCTTTTGTGAGCAGTTTATGAATAGGCTCACTTCATTTTTTCAATCACTTGGATAATCCTTGCCTTTTCCATGGGTACAGTTTGTTCATTTTCTGTTAGTATTTTTCATTTTCCCAATGACACAGCCTTAAAATTTTTTAAGATGCCAGATTCTCTCCAATTCAGTGCCTTTGCTCATATAATTTTCCCTTCTAGATTCAAGTCTTAGTTTAAATACTGTATCTTCCCTCCCCTCACACACTTTTGAGCAATCCCTCCCAATGAATTAGAAATGCATCAAATTTGATGATCTCTAAAGCCCTTTTCAATTTTCAGATGATGAGAAATAATATGAAGTAGATGGAATTGAGTGATTAGAGATTCTTGTAAAAGTGGGTGATAGGTGAGCAGAAACGCAAACAGATCTAGAGCTTGTAACTTTACCTCCTCAAGAAGCATTGTATTACATAATGTATCTATAATAGTATATATACAGCCTTTTGTTTTTAGTGTTCATTCACAAGCCTGCACTCATTTGCCTATATAAAAATATAAATTAATATGGGCATAAATCAGTAGTATCACCATTTATAGACAAGCTAGCTTTAGGAAAGAAATTAAATCTCAAGTATAATTGCAGTTGTGTGTCTAAGAAAAGCATTGGCAAACCAGATATTTTTAGTCCTATTTTCTCAATGGTAAAATGAGAGATGCTGAAGTCTCAAGTACCTAAATTTATATTTCGGCAGGTTTCTAATTCAGATAAATAGGATAGTTATTATGTACCTGCGTTTTATCAATGTGTTTGACGTATCTTTTTGATTATCCTTTGTAGACAAGACATAGTGTGTGGATGGCATTAAGTACCCTGGTGAACTTTAACTTTGAAAATTATCTGATAAGATGACACACAATTCTTTTTCTATCCTCAGTGTACTCTTTTTTTACCATTTTTAGCAATGACATGAATAAAGATGTTGATGACTTGCCTGTCAAATAACCAATGTATTGGATAACAGAATCAGAATCAAAGATGATCTCAGCATGCTTCAACCAAGAGCCAAATATGACAAGATAAAATACCATGGATTCCTCTAGTGCCCTCCTCGTTGGGCCAGCAAGCGCTGTGCACAAAGATAGGAAGCCAGGGTTTTCTTTCAGATCTTGTCTCCAATACTTTCTGTGTGACATATGGCCCCATGTTTAAAAGTATAAAAGATTATTATGAACTCTCTATTTCTCCCCCAGTCACAGCCCTTCATTCCTCAAAGGCATCCAAGATTACTAGGCTTTTAAGAGTGTACAATCCAGGGCCCTCGCTGGTGGCACAGCGGGTTAAAAGCACAGCACTAAGAAGCTAAAGCCACTTCAGCATGAGTTCGATCCCCGCCCTCGAGGTGACCCACATGGCAGACCTCTCCTGACCTGCCCACTGCTCCCCTCAGCGGTGTACTTCATCAGTTGGCTCATTCTGCTCCCCACTCTGTCTTTGGTGAATCCTCTCATTGACCCTACACCTCTGACCTGTACCCCAGTTCTGTATGCATAAATAAATAAATCTTTAAAAAAAAAAGTGTACCATCCAAAGAAATTTTATGCCAGTGTAAGCAAATTGTGTGTGCATATATTACCCCTTACTCATTTTTATTCAAATGAGAGTATATTATTTACACTGCTCTGTACTTTGGTTTTTCCCTTTCCTGTTTATGAGTTTATGGTAGCGGTTTCCCCATATCACTGTGTTAATTCTTTTTTTAAGTGGTTGTGCAGAATTAATTTGTAGGGCTCTATTATGATTTAGTTAACCAGTCCTTTATGATGGATATTTTGACTCTGATCTGTGAGATAAAAGTATTAGATGTTATTGCTAGGTCAAGGGGAATTCTGTTTTCTCCTGTCACTGTCCTCATCCCTGCTTTCTTACTTTATATATTTGTGGAAGAAATAGAATTTTGTAACTGAAAAGGGATTGAGGTGCCCATCAGTTCAGTGGTTCTCATGGCCCTTGCTCCAGGAGTAGGGCTGCCTCACTTGTGCAAGTGCATCTTCTTGGGCCCATCTGGGAGCCCTGTGCCAGAGCTTGGTGATGGGGTGGGTGGTTAGCATATGTCCAGAGAAGGAGTTTACATATTAGGAAACTCTAACAAAGGTGAAGTAACTTACCACAAATGATGCAGTTCCCGGTGGCCTCACTTATACTTCCCCTATAACTTGCTATTTTTAAATCTTTAAAATTTTTTCTATTGGGCCCTCCTTGGTGGTACAGGGGGTTAAAGCACAGCACTAAGAAGCTAAAGCCACTTCCGCCTGCCCCCGAGGTGACCACATGGCGCGGCAGACCTCTCCTGGCTTGCCCCGCCGCTGCTCCCTTCAGCAGTGTACTTGTCAGTCTGCCTGTTCTGTTCCCCACTCTGTCTCTGGTGAAGCCTTTCGCCGCCCCTGAGCCTCTGGCCTGTTCCCCAGTTCTGTATGCACAAATAAATAAATCTTTAAAAAAAAAAAAAGACATTTTTTTTCTCTTTCTAAATATACATTTTAATTTAAGGTTATCAATGTAAAAAAGATCATTGATTCATTTCCTACCTTTTTCATTTATGCCTTTCCTTTGTGTGTTTTAAGATATAGCACATTTAAATGGATGCTGCTTTGAAGTTTTCATCAGAATTTTTAGATTCAGTTGAGTAAGCTAAACCTTAAATTGACTGTTACTTCTCACATACAGGTCTTTTTGTTGTCTGAAAGGTAACCTTAGATTTCTTATTCAGGTTCCTTTTGTATTATGCCACATCATTCCTCCCTGAAACATTTTTAAACTATTTTATTCCTATTTCTAATTTTTATTCTAACAGATCAGTCCTGTTATACCCCTTAGGGCATGTTTCACTCAATGTCACGTCATGTTCCTTGCACCAGTCTTTGCACTTACTAGTTGATAAATAAGTTCTGGTTGCATTTCATTTGTTCTCATGCCTAGTTGGGAACCAGTGAATAAGAGAACATTATCTGTGTGACTTTCACTGTCTGTAACTCTAACCAGTTATGTTAAAAATAAATGTGGTATTAACTACTTGTTTTAGTAGGCATAAATAGGAATTAGTTCAAAAACTTGCACTGAATTTTACAGATGGAAAACTAACCAATCCACAATCAGTAAACCTCTATCTAATGTGTTAAGAGTTGTGTGTTGAGAATGATGTGAACACTTTTGAAAAGAAAGCATATCTTGGAAATTATTTATTTATTTATTTTAAGATTTATTTATTTGTGTATACAAGAGCTTGGGTGTAAGCCAGATCTAACAGGGTGAGAAGATTCACCAGAGATAATGGGGAGCAGAACAGGCAAATCTACTGAAATACACTGCTGAGGGAGCCACAGGCAAGACAGGGGAGGTCCCGCTCTGCAACATGGGTCAGCTCCCTGGCCAGGGATGGAACTCATGCTGCAGTGGCTGGTGATAGCTTCATAGTGCTGAGAATTTAACCCTGTGCTACCCAGGGGAACCATTGGAAATGATTTTTTAAATGGTGGGTACATGCCTACAGTGCTTTTGGTTCATCATTCTTATGAATTATCTTGAGAAATAGAGATGTTATGGTTAATGTAGGACCAAAGTTAACAAATTTGAGTGCACCTTTATAGTAAATTTGAAATTACCTTTTTCTGGTGCATAATTTTCATTACTTTTATCAACTTTTATCAAAACCATTTTGCCAATGTACGTAGAATCAGTTGAAAACCAGCTTTAACTAGTACATGAGAATAAGTCGGGAAAATGTTACGATTCTTGGTCCTTATTAATTTATTGTCAACATAGGAAACTTTATGCACATGAAGCAGGAAGCATTTTGTACAATAGCTTTCAACATTTCACAGTGCAGCATAACCAGTTTTTCAGATTTATCTGACAGCTTTAATTTACTTTGTTAACAAGTTTTATCATGTTATTTGTCCATATTCAAGTAAAAGTTGAACAAGGGACAAGCCTTGCTGGATAACGTAATGTTTTATCTCTTCTGTAGTTTTGGTTTGGAGCATCCATTTCCTAGCAAACTGCAGAATTCAGCTTCTCTCTCTCTCTCTTTTTTAGTGAACATTTATCCTGTGCTTTCACATTCTTTCTTCATGGGGAAAGTAATGTATGCACAAGTGTGGAGATTGCCCAACACCAGCCAATTTATTTGATCAATGAAGAGCATAT
The DNA here is from genome assembly GCF_000260355.1 of Condylura cristata. Classification (NCBI taxonomy): domain Eukaryota; kingdom Metazoa; phylum Chordata; class Mammalia; order Eulipotyphla; family Talpidae; genus Condylura; species Condylura cristata. The sequence continues at coordinate 15,731,308 of NW_004567130.1, forward strand.
ACACATGGCTCAGTCTTCACCCGCACCATTTCAAGGTAAGTAAATGGCAGTCTCCTTGTTTTCCACCCCTTCCCACCAAGTAGATAGCCAGCTGCCTTTCCCACTAAGGCTTTGCAGAATGAGACACTATCTTACATGAACATTTGATTCATTTATTTTTAGCGAGGTAGCATCAGTTTATAGCACTGTATGTGATTAGAGGTATGGGATCAATTCCTTCAAGATTTTGTTGCCACACCATACCTATCACCTACAGGCCTCCACCACAACCCATAATTAAGCTTGTGGTCAGTCTCTAGAGAAAAAAGGAAAAAGGCCACCTGGCCACTGTTCCAGTTGAGTAGGAATAGCTCACTGTTTTTTGTTCTTGTTTTCTGAAAACTAATATACAACATCATCATCTGTGAAGTTATGTGGAGAGGATAAAATGTGAGAATTCCCATCAGAGCAAAACAAGATCAATAAGTGAAAAATATAATCCAGTGATTAATTTACAAATCTTATAAATTACAGGTTTTCGTTGTTCTATGGTTATATTACCACGTTACCTATCTGTCTTCTCCACCTTACAACACCATTTAGAGTATGAAATTTGCCATGCTGTAATTGGGGGTATTTCATGTATGAACTAATATAAAATTTAAAACAGCCCAATTGTCAAATTGCATGCTTAGAAGTTTACAGTATATATGCATTATGGATTATCAGAATTATTGAACTGCCTTATTTACTTGAGTATAAAAGTCCAGCAGATCATCTGACTTCCTCCTATACTTTATCACTCAAAATAAAAGCATTTATTTATAATGGAACAAGTTGTCACTAGGAGAAGGAATTAACCTTCTACTTGTGGAAAGCTATTAGGAACACCACGTCTTTATAAAACCCTTATTTTAAATTTTATTGGTTGTTGCGGAAACCCCTCAAGTCATAGGAGGTTTTTGTGGGACATTATCTTGCTTATTTCATGATTGGTGTGGAAGAGCTATGTTTTTAGGGTAGGTGCTGGCCTGCAGATAACAATAGTTGAATCATAATAATAGCATAATTAGCCACATTGATGTGGGAATTTCCTAGAACTGCTAAGGCAGAAAAATTGCCTTTGATGAATGGTGTTAGTTGGAGATAGTATTTTTGTTCCATTAGAATCACTGAGGAACAGCAGCTTCCTTGTCTTGTTTGATATGACCTGATGTCTAGCTCTTATAAAGAAACCAAGAACACACACACACAAAAGTGACACCTCATCTATGACTATGCTGAAATTCTTGAAAAATTTGGATTAAGAAAAAATGATCTTTTTCAGAGAAAGGTGTTATTCAGATAGTTGAAAAAACCCCAAGGCTAAGAATTGGTTAGGTTATACACTGTACTAAGTATTTTCTGTTCAGCTCAGTGAACATGAATTCAAGGCATAAGATACTGAAACAGTCCTTAACTTTGAATAAAATTAGTTTAGAATTGTTTCATCAGTAGATCTCAAAAATAGTGAAAATTGAAATTATAGCAAAGCATTATGTTTATGGCTTGTTACATTAAGGTTTTCTGCTACTGGAGGTATTTTTTATAGGTTATTTTTTTAATTACCCAGATATTTAGGATATCTCAGAAGTCATAGGAAATTTTAGGCAGTTTTGGGGTAATGTATGGAATGAATTTCTGTTACGGATTTTCAGTGTTCATATAAATAGTGTGTACATATTGTGATATAGGGTTGCTTCTGCAGCACATGCTCGTATAGCTGTCTGCTAGCATTCTAACTGCCCTATTTGTTTTTCTCCAGAAATCAATAACTTGAAAGCCATGTAAATAAGAAATAGTTCAATGAGCAATTTTTTAAAAAGATTTATTTATTCATACAGAACTGGGGTACAGGCCAGAGATGTGGAGGGTGAGAGGATTCACCAGAGACAGAGTGGGGAGCAGAACAGGCAGATCAGCGAAGTGCACTGCTGAGGGGAGCAGCAGGCGGGTCAGGAGAGGTCTGCCATGCCATGTGGATCTCCTCCGGGGCAGGTGGGGATCGAACTCATGCGGAAGTGGCTTAAGCTTCTTAGTGCTATGCTTTAACCCGCTGCGCCACCAGGGAGGGCTTCAATGAGCAATTTTTTAAAATTACACTTTAAAAAAGAGGAAATAAAGGTCAAAAGTTATTAAGTATCTTAACTTAAAAAATTACCAAATTGTATAGTAAGTAGGAATGATCACTGTAATCTGTTAACGTGTTTTTCTTCCCCACTTAGTACTGGTTAGTCCTTATGGCTTAAACGGCACGCTAACAGGCCAAGCATATAAGATGTCAGACCCAGCCACCCGTAAGCTGATTGAGGAGTGGCAGTATTTCTACCCAATGGTGCTGAAAAAGAAAGAATTGAAAGAAGAGGAGGAGTTGGGATATGATGATGATTTCCCCGTGGCAGTAGAAGTAATTGTTGGTAAGAGAAAATATTTTGCCTGAAGAGCTTTATTCTATCTTTTTTTATCGTCCTTAATTTAAAAAGATAATCATTCAGATTCATCAAAAATAACCTCATAATTTTCCCATCTTTTTTTATTCTCTCGACACACTTGGTGTATGCTGAACATTTAACTTGCCTGAAGCACCAGTGGTCTCTGTATTACAAATGCTATTATCATAATGTTGGAACACATGTTTAAACAGCTATTAACTTATAAGAGAATGAACCTGTCACTTTTGGCAGTGCTCAGTGAGCATCTCATTTTCACTATTGAGCTTTGACTGTGACCATTGCATCATCAGGTTGACGGTCTTGTGTGAACTTTTTCTTAAGTCCACTTTTTTCTCTGCTCTCTTCTTACAGGTGGTGTTCGGATGGTTTACCCCTCAGCTTTTGTTTTGATCTCTCAGAATGACATCCCAGTTCCTCAGAGTGTTGCCAGTGCTGGAGGCCATATTTCAGTTGGGCAGCAGGGACTTGGTAGTGTGAAGGACCCAAGTAACTGTGGAATGCCTCTTACCCCTCCCACCTCTCCAGAACAGGCTGTCATAGGTGAGTGCAGGAATGTTCTGGATGGAAGGAATCCCAGAAAGCCCTGTGGTTTCCTTGCCACAGAACTGGTGCATAGACTCATTAAGAAATTAAAGGTTAGAAAACCATGGGAATTTTGCAAAATAGGGAAGGAAAAGTTTAAACAAACAGAGTTATATGCTTTAGAATTTTAATCTTACCCATACTTAAACAGTTGAGTTGTTTCTGAAGTTTTGTGTGTATACCTGTCTCTTTTAGACAGATGTGCCATGCACCACCTCTTTCACATGCACACACAGTCTGGAGACAAGATACAGTTTGCCCCTAAAATGACCAAGATTCCTAGGTTAGCAGGAGATGGGGAGGGCTAATTAGTTTTGTTGAAATCACTCATGCCTCCTGTGGATAGGTTGATCAGCTTGCCTCTTCTGCTTATGGTGGTAGCTTGGCCGACAGCGTTCCATATATGTTTAATAGCACGGATATGTATTTTATTTAAGTCTATTTCAAATATCACTCATTTTAGATAAATCATTAACAGCTACTAAAAAGCATTAGTCCAGCTTTAATCAGAAGACTGGCTTACTTCTCTCCCCTTCCCCAAACTCCCTTTTTGCCAGAAATTATTTCCTTATGATACCATGTACATACAGTATACAGTCTCTTCCTGCACTACAGCATTGGTGCGAAGGACTATGTTATCTGTTAGCATGTGCTTCTTCACATGGACTCCTTTTATAATAGGCATTTGAAAATCTATTGTAAAGTCAAAATGAATTATTTTGCACCCTGAACCAAATCAGGGAACTTTTAAGTCTTGTCTCCTTTAGTTTATTTCATTTGTAATATAGCAGTACACTTCTGAAGAAAAAGAAAATTCTGATTCCTTAAAATGTAAGCATTCGGGGTTGCTGTTTTCATTCTTTTTTCAAAAAACTAAGCCTAACCATCCAGTTCCTAGACTGGATTTTGATTATGTTGCACCAACACCAAAATTAGTTTGCACTATAGGCTGCTTGTTTCTTTTTCAGATGAAAGAAATTGCTTTCACAGAGCTTAAAAATTATTTCTGTCAAGATGTTTTACATTCTCCTGGAGTAAAAACTACAATGTATTTTTATTAAATAGATAAAAAAAAATTGAATCAGAATTTAAAACTGAAAATTGACCCCACTGTTTGCCTTATACAGATAGAAATAGTAAAATGCTTAAAATGTAACAACCAACGTTACCAATAATCATGGTGGCCATAACAGAAATACTTGAATATATAGCAACTATAATTGGGAAAACTGAGTGAAATTATTGGAGTTTTTAATCTCTTGACGTAGAATGTTAAGAACAACTTGTGTTTTAGTACAGAGCTTTGTAAAGTAGAGTCAGCCATAAATGCAAACTGTTCCACACACAGATTTGAAATTTGACCTTGTTAAGAGCTTTGCCATTAAGTTTTTCCTCTTACTCAGGCACTGTGTGCAGATATTACACAACCATTCAGCTCAGCTGATGTGAAGCTCCCTCTGCTGGCTTGTTTACCCAGAAATTTACTGCATTGGCACTTAACAAATCAAACATCACTGCGTGTTTACATCTCTTCTTCATTTTGATGAGTTGTCTCTAATACCTGGGAAGTAAGAATTCCTCTGTATAGGCATTACTCACGAGGGGCTGTGAGGATTGATATGACTAACTTTTAGGGGGAGCATAATCATTAAAGTGCCAGGAAAAAAGCTGTTCTGACCAAATTATTGTCATAGCTACATAAAGTATTAGTGCCAGGGAATAGCAGCATAGCCACAGGAACAGGAGTCTAAGCATTAACAGTTTTTTATGTAAAATATAAGCAGTCTGCACCGGAAGACTTTTTAGAAAATTCTGACATGCCAACTCATCTTTGTTACAGGTGAGAGCGGAGGTGTGCAGAGTGCCGTCAGTCACCTGGGTTCCCAAGACGGGGGGATAACTATGCACAGTCCAAAGAGATCGGGGAAAATTCCTCCAAAACTCCACAATCATATGGTCCATCGAGTATGGAAGGAATGCATCCTCAACAGAACCCAGTCCAAGTATGTTTTTTGCGTTATGGCTGAGATAGTTCAGGAGCCATCTCTGAGGTTACTACATGCACGAAGAGGGTCAGTCATGCTGCATGTTGTGTGACCACGTGGACAGGTCGTTGGATTGATATTTCATCTTCCTGAACATACACGATTCAAAACAAAGATACTAAAGGAAAGACACTTTACTTGATTATCCAGGAAGTTTCTGGTCATCTCAAGATTAGCATGTTGTTCGTTTAGCTGACTTTTGTTTTAGCACAGCTGGCTCAGAGATTCTTGCTGTCAGAATAGTAATTGGTGAATTTGGTGTTCCCTTTAATGTCAATTCACGAATGCTTCTATTTACAGTAGAAAATAACTTTCTTTGCAACATTTTCTATTATACATTGATCTTATGTTTTAATTAACAGTGCATTTTTGAAATGAACTGATAACAACTAATGGGGTATTTACCTGCTGCTGTTTTGTGAAAGTATAGATTGGGCTGTTGGGAAAGTAATGATCTATGTTTTCTATGCAAAAATGTGTCATTACTTTTCTAATAATCTAGTTCTTTTTTCTCCTCCTAACTCACTTTCCTTCCTTCCCTTCCTCCCTCTCCTCCATTTTCCCTCTCTCCCATTCATCTTTCTCCCCCCACCCCCCTTATTCTTTTCTTTCCTTTAATCCCCTCTCTCCCTTCCTGCCCTGCCACCCTTCTTTCTTAACATATTTTTGGGAAAAAGAGCATTTATTCTTAACAGATATTTTATTGCATGGTGATAATACCATAGTAGTCAATAAATGCTATTCCTTTTACCAAGGTTTATGTAAACATTTAGCCTGTTTTTTAATCCTGTGGAATACAGTAAATGTGGGTTTCCTTGTCTCAAGACTAGAAGGTCCACTCATTTAGGAGTCAACTAAAATGTGTCTTAAGTGACCACTGTTAAAAGTTTTATATACATGTTTAAAGCATGTTCTTTGGACCTAGCTTTTAGCAAATTTATAGTATATATTTATTTCTCAATAAATTAAATCCAGAATAGGCTGATAAAGTGACAGTAGTAGACAAACTCTAAAATAATTACAGTGAAAAATAATGTCACTTTCTAGACCTGTCACTTAAAAACAGTACTTTCCTTTAGAATAATTGCTACAGATATTCTCATTTCTATTCTGCAATGCCTGGATACTTTGCAAATTAATTTTCTTTTCACTTACCTTTTTGATTTTTATTGCCTCTAACCTTTTACCCATACCAACACTTAACAGACCATAACCCTTCTACCAGCAACATAGTTTGGATTTGTTAGACCCCAAAAGGCAGGGGAGGGAAGAGAGCAAGAGAAAGCTGGGCAGAGCCTTCACTGTAACACTACCTCATCAACTATAGCAAGACCAGCAGTACAAAAATATTGCCTGGTTGACCTGCCCTTTTTGCTCTCAGTTATCAGTGCTATATAGGAGATATGTGTGTTTATTTTAGTTCACATTATCTGCCTGTAAATTATGAGAATTTTAAGAGTGATTCATATAGTCTAAGGACAGATTTAACATAGATGTTGTTAAAAGAGAATTTTTAAAAATTAGGTTATTTCTACAAGACAGGTGGTTCATTTTTAGCAGCAAATAATGGTGCCAGACAGTGTTTTAATTGCTTTGTATACTGCTTATGTTAAAATGTACATCAAAATCACAAATATTTTGAATCCTGCTTCTTTTAGTGCACAGAGCAAGTAGTTATTCCCCCAGCCTAACACTCTTCCCAGCCACAGTTCCTTAGGTTGTTCTGAATGGTCTTTGCAGGATGCCACTACCTGTAAAATGATTTGTAGTATTAATATCGGTCCCTAGAGAAATCAATATTAGCTTATGTTTATACAAATAACATTTAAAAAAATTTTTTTTAGGAGGAGCCAAATGTCAACTCCAACTCTTGAAGAAGAGCCTGCTAACAGTCCTGCCACTTGGGATTTTGTGGATCCAACCCAAAGAGTCAGCTGTTCCTGCTCTAGGTAGGTAGTAGAAGGGGTCAGAGAACATGGGCTAGAGTGACAGCACATTTTGGCTAACTGTCTCAGACCACATCTTCCTTTGTTTTCTTTTAATTATTCTCCTTCAGTAGAGACGGGGAAAAGATGTCTTTTCTTACATAGGCATATTAAAAATTTACTGTCAGGACTCAGAAATGAATCTTATTAGACAGCTGACCATGTTAAAAAAATTGCTCCCACAGATTTCTTCAGGGTAGTGTTGACACTGGGGAAATTCCCCTTAACCCGTCTTGGTTCTTCTAAGACTAGAGGAACAAACACAAGACAGATTAGAAGGCAAAAGGCCAAAACTTAATGGCATATGCATGGAGAGTTTATGTGGTTGTAAATTCTAAAGTATAATGGAATGGCCTAGTGATACTTATCCTGGGTTTAGGGATCTGGGCATCAAAGAGAGAGAGGGGGAGACTTCACAAGACAAACAAGGATGGGGTCCTTCACCCTTACTCTGAGAATAAAGAGATTCTCAGAGAGAGAAGACATATGTGTTCACCAATAAACTTAGAACTGCATGAGAACCCCCTACCAACTCCCCCCTATGCTGCATCCTTCTAACTATTAAAGGGGGGGGGGCAGTGATTGTTTCTCTGATCAGGAAAAGGGCAGAAGCTTCTCCCAGCCTTTAGGGACCTCACTGCTCTCCATTCAACAATCTGCATCCCTTAAGAAGCTGTAAGTAATAGACTTCTGTAGGCTCACAGGACCTCTATTGGCCTTTAGTTCCACTTCAAGCTGACAAGAGGCCTACTCCGGAGATAGTGAGAAAAGCCACCTGACCCTTTTGGGAAGACCAGCCCCATAGCAGCTACCTCAAAACTAAAGGATTTGATTTGACAAAACAGTCTCTTGCTCTTAAATGAGTTTAATTTTCATTTTTAATGTAAAGATATATATTAAGTATCTGGTTTGTGTTAGTAGACTTTGAATAAAATAGACCTTCATAGATACTTCTTTTTGCTGCTGGTAGTGGTATCTGAGGCAGATACTTGGTAACACATGCTAAAGCTAAAATTATTCTTTCATTTGATGTTTGTACGGGATCCCCAAATGTTCCCTGTAGACAGTTTTTTTTTTTTTTTAAAGATTTATTTATTGTGCATAGAGAACTGGGGTACAGGCCAGAGGCTCAGGGGCAGTGAGAGGCTTCACCAGAGACAGAGTGGGGAGCAGAACAGGCAGATCAGTGAAGTACACTGCTGAGGGGAGCAGCGGGCTGGTCAGGAGAGGTCTGCCACGCCGTGAGGTCACCTCTGGGGCAGGCGGGAATCGAATTCATGCGGAAGCGGCTTTAGATTCTCAGTGCTGTGCTTTAACCCGCTGCGCCACCAGGGAGGGCCTGTAGACAATTTTTATGCTCCTTGTGAATATTCCCTTGACATACCTTCTGATAATAATAAAGAGCCGTATTGTCATTAAAGTTCTTAAATTTCTTAAGTATATGTCAGTCTCACTGCCAGCTCAGTTGACTCTTGGAGTATGTTGTGATGATTATCCCCTTAATGAGCAACTTAGGGTGGCTTTACTTCCATTGTATCTATTTTGACATTTGATATTGCTCAATATTTATAAAAATGTTTGGTCGAGATGCATATATTTAGTAGCTGACCATCCATTTCTCTAGTTTCAAACCGGCTTCTTAAATGAATTCACTTCAGGATAGGCCCTCTGAGAATATATGCAAATTTGGGGGTCTGTGCACATTTATGCAATGACTTTGACACCTTCTGTTTTCCACTGCATCTTAAGTTGCTTCTCTTTTATTATGCTCTCTCTTAGAAGTCAGCTTCTTGTTGGGTATATTATCAGTCTAATGAAACTCATGATTGATTTTTCAAGAAGAATGTTTTTGAAGAAGTTAGTCACTTATTAAGGGTCTTCTCTGAGCCTGTGAGACTCTTGTCTGAAAATCCAAATAAAAAAATTTCATGTAAGGATTTTTAGAGCTTAGGTTTTAAAATAAGCACCCTTAGAAGATATTACTGAGATGTCTTCCGATGAGATATTCAACTAAATACATGTTTTGCTGTCTGTTTCTGGGTCTTTGTAGATTGTGTGACAAAAAAAATATTTTCTTATTAATGTTTTCTAAACAGCTCACTACCAAGTTTTGGTCCACCTTTAACAAGTACATAGGATAGGTAAATTTTAATGTATTTAACTTTACTTGTGCCTTCATCTTACGTTAATGTAGTTTTTTTTTTTCCACTTTTAAAAATAAACTTTTTACTGATTTATAATACATTTTTATTTGCTACTTTGAATTATTTTTACCCTAATTGTAAATAAACAAATAACATGTTTTGCCCTAGAGTTAATGTTCTATTTTCTTACCAAATTATTTGACCTTTCAGTCTTTTCTGTAATTATGCATCACATCCCGCTGACTGTCAGACCCGACTTCTCAAAGTTACTCTAGTCTTGGCTTTGGGAGGATGCTGTTAAGACATATCTGTAATGACATATCTGTTTTCTCATAGACCAGGTATATTGTTGTGTGTGTGTGTGTGTTTTTTTTAAAGATTTATTTATTTATGCTTACAAAACTGGGGTATAGGCCAGAAGTATAGAGGGTGAGAGGATTCACCAGAGACAGTGTGGGGAACAGAACAGGCAGATGTACTGAAATACACTGCTGAGGAGAGAAGTGGGTGGGTCAGGAGAGGTTTGCCACACCATGTGGGTTAGATCTCTGGCTGGGAATTGAACTTGTGCTGCAGTGGCTTCTGAGAGCTTCATAGTGTGGAGCTTTAACCTGTTGCGCCACCAGGGAGAGCTCTGCTGTGGTCATTTTTATCACAATTTTCCGTTTTTACCTTTGGAATTTTTCTCATTATTTTTCTTTATTTTCTAGGTCTAGTCTGTCACTGCATTGCATTGTAACTTTCTTTAAAATATACCAATTTTTTAGTCACTATAATTTCCTCATTCTTTTAGCCACCATGTATTTATGCACTATTTGGCCCAGCTTCTGGTTCTTTCCTACTACCATACCACCTATATATTTAGCCGTCTGCACCTGATCTTCCTACTTGCCTGCCTTAGTGAGATCCCTTTCATACACAGACATGCAATTGTGGTCTATAACTTATGAGTGTAGTCTTAATTCTGACCATTTCACAATATGACTGAGTTGTTAAATGCAATTGAAAAACTGACTTTTTTAAAAAGAATATTCTCTTTGCAAAAAGTCCTTACTTTGAAGGGACTACCATAAAATGTCCATCAAAGGAATGGTGTCGTTAAAATCCCAATCAAAACTTTAAAGGATTTTTTAGCACTTAGGTTTTAAAATAAGCACCCTTAGAAGATACTACCAAGGTATCTTCCGATGAGACATTCATCTGTTACTGTGGTCCTGTGGCCTGGGGATCTACAGCGTACATTTGCCTTATTGGCAATAGCGGTTATGCTTAGACAACCTTCTTCAGAGTCAGTGTTTGAAGGAGAGAGAAGAGGAGGAGGAGAGATAATAGCAGAGATTTTGGCAAGAGTGTTTTCATATTATCTGCTGCAGGGTTACCAAATCCATTATGGAATGGTCTGCTTTTTACACTATTTAATAGCCTTATGGGGCAGGGTAGCCATCCTGCTGTCCCACTAAACCATCCCATTATGCCACACAAATCCATTTTACTGCCCACCAGGGCATCATTTAGTGCAATACAACAGTAATTTAATGCCACCCTAGTGGCCTCAGAGAGTTACTGCTACACTGGCAGGAGAGCTTACATTTTTCCCTGGGAATGATTTATGTATTGGGAGGAACTGGCTGACCTGCTGTATAACTTTGTTACTCAGATTAAACCTTGGCATCACCTAGTGAACCCTTACTGAGCAATTTCTCACACCCAGGCCTGCCAAGATGTGCGTTAGTATGGGCAGACTTTCTTTCCCTACTTAGATAGTACAGATGCATTTTATGTGTGTAAATATTCATTTGCAGTCATCTTACTAATATTCATTTTAATATGTGTCTATAAGATCCCTTCTTTTATCCCTTCTTTCATAAACCATATTTAAGTTTTCTAATATATTGATCCTATTAAATGTTCTTAGACTTAACCCTCATTATCTTAGTTTCACAGTTTGGGATAGAGTTTCACTTAACTTTCAATTACAGTACTGGAAGCCGCTATAAATTGATGTATATTGGAATTAGTAGAGTGTTGTAAAATAGAAATTGGAAGCATATTTTGCTTTTTTTTCTTGGCAGGTGACCTTATTATTCTTGGATTTAAGATGTAATATGAATAGAATATTTAAGGCCCTCATCAAATTTGAAAGATTTGGGGATTTGTCAAACCAGTAATTTTGTAAGGGTTACCAGCACATTAGCTGATGTCTAAGCCCATTTCTTCCCTGTGTAACTTGTATGTAATTGGTTCATCACTTTGTATCAGGATGTGTTGCAGTTTCTAGTCATTATAAATTAACACCTAGATCCTTTTTGATGTATTAGTGCATCTAACATGTGCTTAAACAGACATAGTCTTACTGGAGGCCTCTCTTTTGCAATGTTATAATAATGATGCAACTATTTTCATTTGCATATTTGTTAATTTCAGTTTAATTTCCCATTTCAGGCATAAACTTTTAAAACGTTGTGCTGTAGGACCGAATCGACCTCCCACAATATCTCAACCAGGGTTCAGTGCAGGACCATCATCATCTTCATCTTTACCACCTCCTGCTTCTTCTAAGCACAAAACAACAGAAAGACAGGAAAAGGGAGACAAGTTACAAAAGAGACCCTTGATACCATTTCACCATAGGCCCTCTGTGGCCGAAGAATTATGCATGGAACAAGATACACCAGGACAGAAGCTAGGGTTGGCAGGGATAGACTCCTCCTTAGAGGTGTCTAGCAGTAGGAAATATGATAAGCAAATGGCTGTGCCTTCCAGAAATACAAGCAAGCAAATGAATCTGAATCCTATGGATTCACCTCATTCCCCTATCTCCCCTCTGCCGCCAACTCTCAGCCCTCAGCCACGAGGTCAGGAAGCAGAGAGTTTGGACCCACCATCTGTCCCTGTGAATCCAGCCCTTTATGGGAATGGAGTAGACCTGCAGCAGTTGTCTGCCATGGATGATAGAACTGTCCTCGTAGGCCAAAGACTGCCTCTGATGGCAGAGGTCAGCGAGACAGCCTTATATTGTGGGCTTAGGCCCTCAGACCCAGAGTCATCAGAGAAGTGGTGGCACAGTTACCGCCTCCCGCCCATTGATGATGCTGAGTTCCGGCCTCCAGAGCTCCAGGGTGAGAGGTGTGATGCCAAAATGGAGGTAAACTCAGAGAGCACTGCATTGCAAAGGTAAGGCAACTTCCATGCCACTTACCTCTGGTTACCCACTGAAAGGGTGTAGGCTCCTAAGAATCAGGGACTAGCATTCTCATGTCTCCTTGCTAAACCTTCAGATCTAACATAAAAGAGGCTTTTTTTTCAGCATTCCAGACTCTGTATTGAGAAAATGTTACATACAGTCAAGTGCTATGTCCTTCAAGAGGTTTACATGCATTATTATTACTTATTATATAATGCATTTGTAGCTATCATTATTCATTATTTAAGTATGCTGTATAGTAAGGTCTCATTGTGGCATTTAGTGCACCACTATGTATTAATTTATTTTGGGCTCAAAGAATATAACTTTATGAGAGCTTTTAATATTGTAGCCAGTGCCTTTGTATGTTGACACTTCAAGGCAAGCTCTGTGTTCAGGTAGATACCATGTATCTAGTGACAGCATTTAATACTTAAACCACTTTTGAGCTACCCATTCTAAACAGTTTACACAGATGATCTCATTTAATCTTCACCACAACCATACTATTACCATAATTGCATAACTGAGAAAGAAACGAGGGCCCTTCAGCTAGTAAATGACACAGATTTGAAGCCAGGCAGTCTGTTCTCAGAGCCCGTCTGTGCTCTTAAGTGGAATCCATGGAATCCGAGACAAAAACATATCCTGCATAAAGGCTACTACATTTTATTTAGTTTTGAATATAATTTCTAAAAGAAATTCACTGTGTAGATGAGCTTTAATTTTTTTTTAATTTCATGTAAGCTTTACAGTTGCTGTTCTTTTTTGTTGAACATCGGTCTTCTTAATCTGGCTTAAGTCACTATTTATTTTCCCTTTTAGACTCTTAGCACAACCTAATAAACGGTTTAAAATCTGGCAAGATAAGCAGCCCCAGATGCAGCCACTCCACTTCCTTGACCCATTGCCTCTGTCACAACAACCTGGAGACAGTTTGGGAGAAGTCAATGACCCATACACCTTTGAAGACGGTGACATAAAATACATCTTTACAGCAAACAAGAAATGCAAACAAGGGGCAGAGAAAGATGCCCTGAAGAAGACTAAGGTACCTTCAGCGCAGAGCGCAGCATGGTGTGTCAGGGACACGTGTGTGGGAACCTTCTCCAGGCAGAATGTTTGAGGCGGTCTTGCTCTGTCCTCACGTTCGTGCTCTGGCACCGCTGTGTTTGACAGTGTGTCATTCCTTTTTATGTCATGGCTCACCTTTGCTTAAGAGTCAGCCAAACATAAATGAAGTCTCGTTTTTTTTTTTTTGTTTTTTTTTTTTAAGGCTATAGCTTACACAGTGCATGTTTCTTCTCATATGCTAATTCTTGCTGGCCTATGCTCCCTGTTTAATTCTTTTTAATTAGTATTCTAAAATATTCAACATATGAGGAAAAAAGGGTTGATAATGATATTTACTGTTAAGTGAGCGCTTACTCTGTTTACTGAGTGCCTTACCTCTGCATCACTCTGAATTAATATAAACACTCTTCCTAGACTGTCTCAGTACTAACTTTACTGGTTTCATGAGTGCTGGGGGTGTCTGCTGTCTTTAGTCTTAAATTTTAAAACATTCTAATATCTGGACCTATTACAGAGTTATTTTTGAGGCTAGCGGAAATAAGACAACTAAGAGAGCTCAGTATATTTCAAGAGAATAGTTCCTGGATTCCTTTACAGGGATCAATTTAGAGCCAGAAAGCTTGATCCATAATTAGCATCGACAATGTAATTAAAAACAGCCTTTGGGCTCTCCCTGGTGGTGCAGCAGGTTAAAGCGCAGCACTAAGAAGCTAAAGCCACTTCAGCATGAGGTTGATCCCCGGCCCAGAGGTGATCCACATGGCACAGCGGACCTCTCCTGACCCGCCTGCTGCTCCCCTGAGCAGTGTGCTTCATTAGTCGGTCTGTTCTGCTCCCCACTCTTATCTCTGGTGAATCCTCTCACCGCCCCTGAGCCTCTGGCCTGTATCCCAGTTCTGTGTACATAAATGAAATAAATCTTAAAAAAAAAAAAGAAAACAGCCTTTAACACCATGGCACACCTTTAACCAAATGCCACTAAAACCAGGGTTTTTCGTCATAAAACCCTGATTGACTCAAATACCCCATAGGATTAAGGGGAGTGTAGGGGAATTCTTGGTTCTGTTTAAATTCTACTTAAATTTCCTTTGGTTGCATAGACCATGATTTATCATACTTGTGCTCATAACAAGTTCCATTCTACCCTCTAATTCTTTGTGTTTTCCCTCATATTCCACATTTTGGGTTGGTGTTCATGTGTTTTGTTTGGCTGAATTTATTATACAGTCAGAGGATGGATTTGGTACCAAGGATGTCACTACACCAGGTCATTCCACGCCGGTGCCTGATGGGAAAAATGCCATGTCTATTTTCAGTTCTGCTACTAAAACAGGTGTGTACAATGATTATTTGCCTCACTTGGATTGTTGCTAAAATAAAATACAAGGGAAATGCTTACCTAGTTAAAATTACATTCTTATTCTAAATAGCAATAAGTTGATCTCATCTGTAATAGGTTTTTCATAGTTTGATTTTTAGTTCCTTTCAAAACTGATAAACATATGTGCAAATAGTTGTCTCTAAATTTAACTGAAGACATAGGGGAAAATCACCAGCACATCTTGTTCACTTCTCCACCAGTGAGGAATCACTCATTCTGGGTCTTTTGCCTCCTTTCCCACAGATGTCCGGCAGGATAACGCTGCTGGCAGAGCTGGCTCCAGTAGCCTTACACAGGTGACAGATTTGGCACCTTCCCTGCATGACTTAGACAACATCTTTGATAATTCTGATGATGATGAACTTGGGGTGAGTCTGCCATAGCTAAACTAAAATTTCCCTAAATAGAAAGAATGTCAGTATTTCTGTCTTCCTGTAGAGTTTGGTCTCCTGAACTTATTTCAGATTTTAATGTTCTTCAAATGTGTGTACATTCTGAAAGGATTCGAGTTAGTGGTGTAGTCTTTTCATTTTGTTAGTTGGTTAATAGCGTTTTCATTAATGTTATTCCTGTTGTAAATATTAAAATTTTCACATTGATTTTAAATAATCCTTCTAAAAATCATGAAACTAATAGAAATATATTTTTGATCACTCTAGATCAGATTTTAAAAACAGTGCCCATATAATTTTTTATTCATCTGATGGGTCAAAGATAAGTCTACAAGTATGAGAAATATATAACTTATATCAGCACTTTTTAGGATTTTGACATAATAGGAAAATAGAATTTATGTACATAGAGTTTAAATAATGCTGCAAGACATCATAGGATCAGAGTGGCAGATAAGAATCACAACTTTTTGGGAGGATAGCTGAGCTGATTCAGGAAATTTATGTCCTTTTTCTCCTAGCCAGTTCTGTATCTTTGAGTAAACAGAAGTGCCTGGTTATTTCTGGGAGACAGACAGAAGTAAGATAGGTTCTCTTTTTAAGGCATTCACTTTATTTTTCTTTCATTAATGTACTATTCTTCCTTCCCATGCATCCATTTTATGTACATTTGTTCATAATTTGGTGCTCAATTTCTTTGTGGCAATCACTCAGTCTAATCATTGAGGTTACAGATATTATTCATTTACTACCCTTATACTTGAGCCACTCACAGACTTAGAGTAAAACATTAAAATGAAGTTAAAATATACTTATTGTTGTGTTGCCATAATTTATCTAAATCCTTTAAGTACAAAGTGACAGTCACACAGCAGCATTTAAGTTAACATTTGTAGGTTAAGTAGGAATCAAATTCCAAAAACCCGTTCTCACTTTAAAATAAAATGTATCTGATTAACAGATATTACACAACATTAGTATTAGAAGTGCTTTGAAGATGTGAGATCATAATGGCCATGAAATGTGGAAAGATTGGGTTAGTAAAAGCTGTGGGAGGGGTATTAGTTTGAGCCTGGAATGAGCCTTGGTAAGCAACAAGAGTGAATTAACTGCACATGGGAGAATTATGAACAATCTTTTTCTCTGAATGATGGGTAACGATTTGTAGAGATAGGAGGGTTTTGGCCATATCTAGGGCTTTGACCTTTGAACTCTACCGGTAACATGTTTCTCTAAAGACTAGTGAGTGTGGAATTGAACGGATGCTGTTTTTCTTCAATCTTGATACACAGAAAGCAGGTGCAATACTTAGTTACTTGTGCTGTATCGAAAGAAGAGGCCCAGAATCTAGGCAGTGACTCCTTCAAAGAAAAGGACATGGCAGTGTGAAAATTCTTGGGTAGAAGAAACATCAGATGTGTTTTAATCCAAGCTTGGGAGATCTGTTTTTGAACGTAATTGTTTTCCTAAAGCCAGACATTATCTGGGTTGGTTTTAATGATCCTGAGTGTTCAGTTTGATGGCTTGGTGGTAATAGTGGGAACAAAGTAGGAATAAAGGAACCAGAAAGAAATAGCAGGAAGAAGCAGAGAAGGACAAAAAAGAGTCAGGGAAAGCAAACATTGCATAGTAACCTGTACTCTTCACAGCCATGATCCCTGGTGATTATTTTTCACAACTCTGAACCATTATACTCTCTACAAATGATATATTACTATTGGACTTACTAAAAAGGTATACCCTTTGTTTTTTGAACATAGTCTTAGTAATGCTGATAATCAAAGGAGAGTTGGACATTTCTAAGATTTTATTTCTATTGTGGGAGTTTTTTTTCCTATACTCTCTGTTTTTTAATCTGGCATTTCACAAAGGCAACAGTTCGCATTAATACATCTGCTACATTATTTTCCTTGTAACTGGAGTTAGGAGAGACCGTTGGCTATGTTTTCATCTCAAATGTCTTTTGGATTCAAGAGAAATTTCTGTATATTTCAATAATTATATGAGATGAGGTAATTTCTTGTGAAGATGGACAGTAAATATAGAAATAAAATGTTTTTGTTTTCTTGTGATGAAAAATAAAATTATAGCTTGGGAAGGCTTGAGGTCATCTCTTCTTAGATGGCAGCTTCAAAACAGAAGGAAAGCCAGGCTGATAGCAGATCACTACCTGGAAGTACCACCTTCATGTAATCACTGTCCCGAAACTACTCTAATCATCTTGAAGGGGGAGAATTGCTTAAAGTCTGCAAAATCTGCTTTGATGGCACAGACTTCCCTCCCGGGGCCGTGGAAAGGAGGCCCTAGCACTCAGTTGCTCGTGCTTGATAGCCATCCTCCTCCGCGGCACCATTTGCTGGTATTTCTAGATGTTCACCTGTTGAATACTTTAGAAGGAACATCTTTTCTTTATTTTTAAATATCAGTAGATACATATTAGAAATAATTGACTGCTGCTCTACTTACATACAAATGGTTTACTCTTTCAACAATATGTCTTTAGGCTGTATCACCTGCACTACGTTCATCAAAGTTGCCCACAGTTGGTACAGAAGACCGACCTCTTGGAAAGGACGGACGAGCTGCTGTTCCTTACCCACCAAGTGAGTAGAGTAAATGGACTGAGAAACTCACTACCTGTGAGCTACCTGTAACTCACATTCATTGATGCCTTACCTGAAATTCTCCTCTTATTTTTTTTTCCTTTTGATAGGATATTTGCTATGAATTAAATTTTGTGTAAGGTGGTATTCCTGAGATGGTGGGCAGCTAAAAAACCATCTGCATTTGAATTCCTTTTCCCTTTTGTTTTCAAATTAGTAATTAATACTTAGGATTTAAAATACGGAAAAGCATATCTAATGCCCTTTCCTAGTAGGATATGCTGTTCAAGAGACTTTGTGTAAAAAAATTTCAACTTTTATACATTTAATTCACATAGGGTAATGAACAGTTGTTTTCTTCATCCATTTGTAGATTCATTCTGAAGTTTTTGTGTTTCCTTTTGAGATCAACTAGTTTTATTAAATATGCTGACAAGAAGAGAAATTCCCTAGTTTTCTAGTTATTCTTTAAGAAACCACAGTACTATGCATGAATAAAGAAAGTCAGAGTGTACCTTATGTGGCTGCTCAGAAGAAGAAACATAATTCCATTGCAAATCATTCTTTAATACCTTCTCATTAACTTCAGCTGGTAATGAGAACAAATTGAGAGGAAAAACCACCATGTCATAGAGATGAGTCAAAAAGTTTTATGAACCTATAAATGTAGTGCTGATTTACTCAAATGTAGAAGTATGAAGTATACAGAGATGGGATTTTGACAGCTTTAGTGGATCCATAGCTTTTTAAAATATGCAAAGCTTTCTCAAGCATGACATGTATGAAAATGAATAATGATGGCTAACCAGTTGCTGTAGTTTTTTTTAATTAAACATTTTTCTTCTTTTATTACTCTGCACTGCACAATTTTACAAACATGGAACTCACAGATTAAATGAAACAGCAAAAGTAGATGCATATGACTAGGTTAGCCAAGTGAGCTTTTGGCCCTTGTATTGCAGCAGTTAATCCTCTGCTCTTCTTGACAGTCTGATACGTGGCAGTCGATGTTAAATGTTGAAAAGTCTGATAATATGTTCAAAATTCATTCACAAACCAACCTGCTGGTGTCATCGCCCAGGGAAGTATGCTGTGTGCTCTCTTCTTTTTCTCACTTACTCAAAAAGTGGTTTCATCGTGTTGGTCTCAGGTTTGGAGCTCCAGTAGTTCAGTATATGAATACATGTGTGTATTGCAAAGTGACCACCCCAATAAGGTAGCTAACATCCCTCACCACATGGCTGCCGATTTTTTTCTCTTGTGAGGAGAACTCTTAAGCTCTGTCTAAGCAACAGGAGATTCTTAAATCCCAATTATTTACAATATTCATTTCTCTGCTTACGAGTAGCCTGAAGTGTGGAATTAAAAAAAAAAAAACAAACCCGCAACTATCTTCAGTTTCCTATGTACATCAGTAAAGAAGTGGTTATAAATAAATAAAACTGCTTGTTAAGCAGTTTTAAAATGAAAAGGCAAAGTAAGGTAAATAGTAGATATCTGTTTCTATCTGTGCTTAACAAAGATTAGTCCTATTATGTTTCACACACACTATGAAAATATAGAGAAAGGAATTGAGAAGACCATTCTCATGTTAAACTATAAATGAGGGGGGCATTTGGGATGAGTTGGAGAAGCATTTTGTGTTCTGCATACTTCACTCTTGCATTGGAGATTTTTGGAGACAACAAAAACATGATTATGTCACTGCCATCATTTAAACAATGTTTTAAAAAGAAAGGACAGGTTAGGGCCCTCCCTGGTGGCGCAGCGGGTTAAAGCACAGCACTAAGAAGCTAAAGCCACTTGTGCATGAGTTCGATTCCCGCCTGCCCCGGAGGTG
>NW_004567130.1:15752497-15782139 GCF_000260355.1 Condylura cristata
TAGTCGTCATACTAAAAAGGTAAGAAGAGCAGTGTGAAATTAATTTTTTTAAAGATTTATTTATTTATGTATACAGAACTGGGGTACAGGACAGAGGTGCAGGGGCAGTAAGAGGATTCACCAAAGACAGAACAGAGCAGAATAGGCCGACTGAGAAAGTACACTGCTGAGGGGAGCAGCAGGCTGGTCAGGAAAGGTCTGCTGCTCCATGTGGATCACCTCCGGGACGGGGAACGAACTCATGCTGAAGTGGCTTTAGTTTCTTAGTGCTGTGATTTAACCCGCTGCGCCACCGGGGAGGGCCTGTGAAATTAATTTTAACAGTATATTTTATTTAGCCTAGTTTCTCCAATATTGTCATTTTACATGTCATTAGCTTAAAAATACTCAGTCTTACATTCTTGCTTTTGGAATCTGGTCTTTATTTTGAGTGCTTAGTAGCCGCACGTGGCAAGTGGACACTGTTGGAGCCTCCCGATAGTAGCTATTCATTTGTGTATGCAACAGTGAAGAAAGCATAGGCAAGGCACAACTAGGTTCACAAAACTAGGTTCCTTTAGCATCAGTGTTGAGAGTATTGTTATTATAAAGTAACAAACAGTAACATTTAAGTTTTGTGATTAACCATTTGTTTACATATTTTGTGTTTGAAAGCATGTTAGTTTGAAGTGTGAATCTTTGAGGAGGTGAAATGAAAGAGTTGGACTTTTGAGTTGTTTGCATAAATGACTATAAATAATTATTTTACAAATGTGACTCTGTTTTCCTGGGAACCTGGTAGATGCGATGGCGTAGGGAGAATACTGTGAATGTAGTAGTGATGCTCGTATTGGAGGACTTAAGTCCTGCACATGAATACCTGAAATACAGGATAGGAGATGGTTGGTGTTCTTAAGAAGTTCCGCTGAAGTGGATAAAGGCAGGGTGTAAGTGAGAAGCCCTGTGGGTAAGACATCAGTCTTTTCTGTTCATGCTTTAACCATTTTCTCAGAAGAAAACTAAATAAGCAAGTTTTCTGTTTTGGACACAGAATGTTTCTCTAGATCTTTGTCGTCTTTCTGCCTTACCCATTGTGATTTATCTCCTCCTCTGATCATCTAAAACCTTCTGTAGGGTCATCTCTTCCTACAAATTCTCTGTAACTTAATGGCATTTCCATCTCCCTCCAGTTAAAGCAGAAATGAAAGGGAGAACTAATTTATCTCTTATTGAGTAGCTAGATGTGCACAGCAAAAAGATTTACATCTGTGCACATGTTATTTCATTAACATGCTCCACAAAAGTGGGATGGATATTCTTCCCATTTTACAGATGTGGAAATTGAATCTAGCAAGGGTGAGAGTCTTCCTCAAGAAAAAAAATGTTAATCAGAATGGTATATACCTCTTTTTAAAATGAATCTCTTCCCGATAGACTCTCATATTATACGTTTTTGTATGTATACTCTTTACCTTTGTTAAAAATTATCAAGGTGGTTCAGGCTTTGAAAACATAGATACATAAATATTGTGTTGGAAAACTGAGCTATGTGTCTATATTAAGTAGCATCAAAGAGGCCTACTGGTTCTCAGTAGATGCCTTTATTAGATTTCTTAGAGGAAATTTGAAAACTAATAAAATAAATCTTAGCAACATTTTGTAACATAGCCAAAACCCTTGCAAGTGAAAGAAATGCTTTGTTTATGTTTCTTATCATTTTAGGTCAGAGAGAATTTTCTAAAAATCTACATTGGTGATTTAAGATTTACAGTGTGATGTGAGTTATAATGTAATGTGAGTTTAAAGAAGTTATTAAGTAGTCATAGTTTAAAACATATGTACTAATTAATTTTATATTAAAACTAACTAGTAGCTAGCTGGTCTTTGGATAAGGAAAGAAATGGAGACTAAAAGTTAAAGGTTATAGATATAGTCAAGTGTAACTTGCTTACATTACAGTGTTTAGCTTTGTTAAACATAAAATAAAAAATAAAAAAAACATACTGATCTGGTTGCTGCTATATTTGAAGACCTTTTTCTGCCTAGAATGTATCAGTTATATAGTGTCTCAAGTGGTCCTTTAGTCACTTCAACTTGACTTGGCTCAAATTGTATACTAGTCCTGTGCATTGTGAGATTAAGTAAGGGTGAAACACTCATGGCAACATAGGGAGGGCCTTGAAGGTCACCTGAGTGTTCCTTTTTTGTTTGTTTTTAATTTCTTAGCAGCATTAGGCACCTTTTTTTTTTTTTCAAATACAATCTTATACTGAATTCTACTATAGAGAATAAATGGAACTAGAGCTTCTCTAATGGAAATGGAAGTTGGAATCTAAAACCTTATCTGTTGGCCTCATTTTCCCCTTTTTCCTTGGATAAGCACTTGCGGCCACTACATCTATTCAGGATTATATAGTAATTCTTAAGCGAGGAAAACTATTTAAGTGGTGAAGATCATCTGATCCAGAGGTTATCGCCTTTTTCTGCCTTCTTATGGTGGAACCTTTCCCCTGCCCCATAACCAAAAGTAAGAAAGAAAGCCTGATGAAAATGACACAGCTAGTCAAGTCTTCCCTTGGAGATGAAGGGAGTGAGGCCTTGAGGGAAGAAGTGACTCAACTATGGAGTGACCTGTTCTAGGAGCCCTGGATGGCAGAACCCAGCCCCATTGCCTGCTCAGCAGCTCTGCCCTGCCTTAGATTCCGGCCAGACAGGGCCTGTGCAGTTATGTTTCTTAGTTTCTGATTCACAGTTGTTAGCTGAGTCTATTCAGTGGTTCTGTTTGCCTCCCTAAATGTTGAAAATTCTAGAAAGGGTATTTTAATTAAAAATGTACACCCAGTACAATTTCAAATTACGATTTTAAACTGCAGGCTCCATAGTTTGTACAGAAACTTGCTGTACTGAACACCCCTAGTGGCGTGGCTGCAACTTGTGTTTCATGACATTTACTTCTGCTTTGAATCAGTGCCTCGGGGAGCTACCATTAATGATGATGGTTATGTGCAGGCATTTTAGGATGATATCAGAAGGGTTAAGAATCACTGTTCTAAGTATTTATTAAAAGATATGCCACTGAAATGGAAAAAGGCACAAAATGATGTAAAAATAAACTATTATTAAAAAAAAAAATATGTCAGCATCACCCTTAGACCCCAGTTTATTTTCAATACATTGCTCTCAGTTCTACGTAGGCTTACTAACCTGAACTATGAAGTTTCATTTCAGTGTCAATTTGGGAAGAGTGTGGAACCATTTCCACAAAAGAGCAACTGTGAGTGTAGTGGATTGACACGCTAGATAAGTAATCTTCCACTACCTGTAGGTCATCATTCTTGCTTCAAACACGTTTTATTTTCTGGTAAATTTTCCATGTCATATTTACTATACTACATTTGTTATGTAATTCAGAAATCTTCTATGCATACAGATAAGCAGGCCTAGAACTTTAATAAAGTGGTTACTATATCTGAATGCTTCCAGTTTCTACTTAGTTCATCTCCTTTGACTTTTCAGGGAATCAATTTTTGGAAGAAAAAAATGTATGTCATGTAGATTTCACTGAATTAATATGAATCATAAAGCATTGAGAAGACAGTGCAAAATCCCAGAAAAGATTAATTTTCTGCTGATAGCCTCCTTATCAAAGACTTCTGTCATTAATGTTCTGTTGTGTAACTGATAATGATGATTCAGTTTTATTTTGGATGTCAGATATGGTACCTGGCTATGAACTGGGATTTCTTTAGAAGTCTTGCCTATTAAAAGAGATATTTTTCCAGCAGTTGCAGACCTGCAAAGGATGTTCCCCACTCCTCCTTCCTTGGAACAGCACCCTGCCTTTTCTCCTGTGATGAATTATAAGGACGGCGTCAGTTCAGAGACAGTGACAGCATTAGGCATGATGGAGAGCCCTATGGTCAGTGTGGCTTCCACACAGCTCACTGAATTCAAAATGGAAGTGGAAGATGGACTAGGAAGCCCCAAACCAGAGGAAATAAAGGTAGCTGCCAGTATGTTAATTTTATAAGGCAGTGTGGCTTTCAAGTGGATGTATAAACATCTTCTTTAGTATTATCTATATGCCACATATGCACAGGTGGCAACCCTTTGAATTGCATGATGAGGTACATCGTATGGTAAATTAACTAGTAAATTAACTGATTTACTTGAGATTTTGGCATTTGCATTTCCCATTATCAGGTAAGAGAAATACTGAATTATATAGTTCATTTTGTTACTTATCGGTATTATGTTGTGTCCTGTTTTTTTTTAACCAACATTATTACTAATCCTACTTTGCTGTCATAGGACTTTTCATATGTGCACAAGACTCCAACTTTTCAACCTTTTGTGGGATCCTCCATGTTTGCTCCACTGAAGATGTTGCCGAGCCAATGCTTGCTACCTCTGAAGATACCTGATGCCTGTCTGTTTCGGCCTTCATGGGCAATTCCTCCTAAAATTGAACAACTGCCCCTGCCACCTGCAGCCACTTTCATTAGAGATGGCTACAAGTATGTGTAAAGACTGTGTCAAGTTATTGCTGTATTTAATGTGATTTTTGTCAGCTAAATTTTTATTTTAAATGAAGACAGTTTATCATTTAAAACTTTCCTTATATTGGCCATTCATGTTTTTAGGTACAGTATTTTATGCCGACAGTGTTCACTATTTTCTAAAGTAGATGTCCTAAACATGGAAAAATTAAGGTTATTTATTTGTATAGCAAACCATGATGTTCATGCTCATTCAGTATCCTATAGTGCCAATCACAGAATCAAGCACTAGACTGGAGTTGGTAGCGTTGTTTGGTTGGTGGTGGTAAGCTTGGTTTTACAAAATGAGTGGTTTCAAGTGTATTCACTTAAGTGCCTTAATATAAGTATGCGTAGGATCATAGATCATTTTCTCTGTTACTGATTCCACATCATTTAAGAAAGCAGCTACGCAGTGATGTGATGGCCCAATCTGAGAGAAGGAATAGGTGTTTATTTGTAGCTTATATTTCCTACTCTCCCAAAGTAATAACTTATGTCAACACTGCAGAGTCAGTTTTCCTTGTGATTAATAATTTCTTAATAAAATAAATGATAGAAAGTACAGGCCACAAACTCAGGACCAGGTAAACAATATATGGATGAAATGGACAGGGTGGGGCACAGCGCTTGATACAGTGTGGTGCCACTGTGAGGGTGGTAGGAGCCAGCAGGATGTATGTTGAACTGTTGCCCCACTTAAAGGGACATTTGCTCTTCAATTGCAGGAAGTTGTTCAGGCAGAAGTGTGAGAGGTTGGCAGTGTAGATTTTGATGTAAATTTTCCTTTATTTTAAGTTTTCGTTTTGGGAGCCAGTGAGAATTTGTGATCAGAGTCAGTCTTCATCTTGATGGGATCTTTAATGTGATAAACAGGCTTATGCCGACATATGTAAAGTCGTATCAGTATGAAAAACTTCAAGGGGGAAATAGCATGAAAGAACTGTAGACTCAAATTCCTGCCTCTTTGTTTCTTCTATATGTGACCCTAAATGACCATTTTGCCTGAGTCATCTTCCCATCTTTAAAGTGGGATAGTTCTGTTAGGCTTGCCATACCATGTATTTGGGAGGCTCTACCACTAAAGGGTAGGAAAGTAGCACCTCATCAGCAGTACAGGAGAGTGCGCTAGAAGTCCCTTGTGGTAAGCCCCTGGCTGGCTTGCTGGCTGCTTGGTGCTTCAGCTGTACCTGGGTCATTCCGATGGCACAGCACAATTGGAGCGCTGCAGCACAGGGGTGGGTCAGGCACGCTGGCTGCAGACGCAGAATGCAGCAACTTAGAAATCCACTTAACGTTTCAGTCTCCAACATGCTCAGGCTTTCAAAAAGGTGACGTGACCCTTTGCTATATTGTTTAAATAGTAAATACTTTAAATCATTCAGATTTAGATCTATTAAATCTGTCATTTGTCTTTCCAAAGATTCTTTGTATTCTACCCTGGCACTATGAACTGAACTTTCAGTGATGAAGCAGGGTTGTATTGCACCTTCCAATATGGCACTTGATACCCTG
Organism: Condylura cristata; assembly: GCF_000260355.1. Taxonomy (NCBI): domain Eukaryota; kingdom Metazoa; phylum Chordata; class Mammalia; order Eulipotyphla; family Talpidae; genus Condylura; species Condylura cristata. The sequence goes on from NW_004567130.1 coordinate 15,758,530, forward strand.
CTCTTTTACTTGTGAACCGCTTGAGTCCCAGGTGAAATTTTTAGTTTTATTTATGTGAATTAAATTTAGCAGACTAATGGCAATCCAGACCCAGATTTTGTGAAATCCTTCCACTATGGTCTCCATCACACTCCACCAAGTCCCCACACGCAGCAGACCAGTCTTCACTTGCTTAACATTTGCCATTCTTGAAATGAGCTAGCTTTTCATTCTCTTTTCCACTGTTGAATTTCTAGCATGTAGCACATGGTTGGTACTCAGTTCATTTCTTTTTAATGAATGTAACACTGGTTTCCAGTGGGGTGTTTGTGATTCAGAGGTATAGGCTTTCCCACTTCAGGCGGGAAACCCCCCCCCATCAGATTAAACATAGTCCTGCACGATAGTCCACTGTGTCCCCCACTTAGTACTTTCGTTGGATGGAAAAAATCATGTTGCTGTACAAGATAAACCATTCTTACTATCTAGGGATCAGTGTAATTAGGTTTGTAGTTAGTAGTCATAGTTCCTTTTCTGATCTGAGTAATTCAATAATTTTATGGTTTCATTGACTAGAAAAGTAGAAAGAAGTCTAGTTAGAGGAAAGATCATACTTATATACTTATTATTTTGGTCTCTGAGATAGCAGTGATTACTAATCAAGCTTTTTAAAATCTGTGCCTCAAAAGGTTCCACTCTACCTCAGATTTAAAATTCCTTTACAGTGTCTGATTTGGATTTTCAGGCTGGTAGTTTAGGTACAGCTACTTAAAAATCACAAGAAAGTTATTTGAAAAGCTATCACTTTATGACATTCTTCTTTTAAAGTGTAAGTGAATAAACATGGTTTTTTGGCAGAACATTGGCTTAAAGCACAATATTAATAGATATCAAAAGAATATTAAGAATTCAAATAATCTGTATTCTTTTGATACCTTCCAAATAAAAAGAATTGCCCTGTACTTTGTTTCACAAGTGCATCTAAGAATTCAGATTAAGAAAATGTTTACAGTAATAAAACAGCAGAATGTAACAGGCACTTCTGTTTTCAATGTGGTTATTCCCAAATGAAGTCACTGCTTATGAGAAAATAGACAACAGGGTGTGATTAGTCTCTGGGCACTAAAAATAAAAATAATTGTGCTTTCAACAATGCATGGCATATTGAGAGATAAAAAAAAAATTGCCTACCACCCTACAGAAGTCTGAGAAGTTTGGAAGCTGTGAGGTAACATGTATTTATTTGTAGCCACCTAGTGAACACTAAGGCCTCCAAGCAGCCTGTGCAGAAATCTATCAATTAAACAATAATACAGAGCATTTTGGATTTCTTCAAAGAGAATTCCTTTGTGGTCACTCATTGCTATAAAAATACAAGTGTACATAGGGCTACATTTTGAAAATTAAAAAGTGTTAAATGTTCACATATTGTTTTATTCTAACTGTCTGTACTTTTGAATCATACATTAATAGTAGCCCCAGAGAACAAGTACACTGGCAGACATTCAATTTCAAAAAGTGACAAAAATGTAATTGCAAATTAGATGGAAATTTCATCCTTTGGTCTTCTAGCTAATTTAGCATCTGAACTCATGTGTTAAAGTTCCATTTAGGAGTTCTAGTTTTCCAGAATTCTGTTCACCGGCATCATATTTTGTTACAAAAATAGTAAATGTTCCCTCAAACCATTAAAGATGAGAATTGCTAAAATGTGGAATAAGTAGAAGGGAAGTACTGAATTGAATTATTCTTCATACCTTGCTGCTTGCTTTTCCACACACCTGACTTACTCCTCTGAGTCTATTCTTTTAAAGAAAATTGAATATACCAAGTGATAGCACACACAGATGATTAAGAAATGCTCAGCATGTGGTTGTGATGATTGCGTGTTCGACATCTGTGACACGCCTCCAGCCCTCATGTGTCGCTGTCTGTCTGTTGCAGCAACGTGCCTAGTGTCGGGAGCCTAGCAGATCCAGACTATCTGAACACGCCACAGATGAACACACCGGTGACATTAAACAGCGCTGCGCCAGCCAGCAACAGTGGAGCAGGAGTCCTGCCATCTCCAGCAACCCCTCGCTTCTCTGTCCCCACACCACGAACCCCCAGGACCCCAAGAACTCCCAGAGGTGGGGGCACTGCCAGTGGTCAAGGGTCTGTTAAATATGACAGCACCGATCAGGGGTCACCAGCCTCTACCCCCTCTACCACACGGCCCCTAAACTCCGTGGAGCCTGCCACCATGCAGCCAATACCTGAAGCCCACAGCCTCTACGTCACTCTGATTCTCTCAGATTCTGTGATGAATATTTTTAAAGACAGAAACTTTGACAGCTGTTGCATTTGTGCCTGCAACATGAACATCAAAGGGGCGGATGTTGGCCTTTACATCCCTGATTCTTCCAATGAGGACCAGTACCGCTGTACCTGTGGGTTTAGTGCGATTATGAATCGTAAACTTGGCTACAATTCAGGACTCTTCCTGGAAGATGAGTTGGATATCTTTGGGAAGAATTCTGATATTGGTCAAGCTGCAGAGAGGCGCTTAATGATGTGTCAGACCACCTTCCTCCCTCAGTTGGAGGGAACCAGAAAATCCCAGGAGCCACCTATAAGCCTTCTCCTCCTCCTCCAGAATCAACACACACAACCTTTTGCTTCACTGAGTTTCCTGGACTATCTTTCTGCTAATAATCGCCAAACTCTTCCCTGTGTAAGCTGGAGTTATGACCGGGTGCAAGCAGATAATAACGATTACTGGACGGAATGCTTCAACGCGTTGGAGCAGGGCCGGCAGTATGTGGACAACCCCACGGGTGGGAAAGTGGACGAAGCTCTGGTGAGAAGTGCCACTGTGCACTCCTGGCCTCATAGCAATGGTAGGTCTCCCAGAGTACACATAGCTTTGAAAATTATCTTAGCATGATAATAACATGCAAGCTCTCAGTACTTTTTAGATGGCAAAACATTTAATTTCATTTCTTTGGGGAAAAAATAAGATGGGAGTAAAGCGTGACCTGTATTGGTATCCTAAACTTATGGTCGGGGGGAAAGTCTTATTTTGAAATACCTTTGTGAAAGAGTAATTATTCTGTGAACATTTTCACTTACATTAATTTGTAAGTAGGCAGTAGGCAATTCATAATGGAACCAGTGGCTGCTGAGTGGCAGAGTTGTTGAGAATATGCAAAGTGGTCATTTGCACACTCTTGCATGTTTAAATCTACCCATTTGCAGAACATTTTCTTCTTGTTTCCCAGTAGTTTTGGATCTGTAGCTATGACATTTTACTTTTGTATCATGATTTCCTGGGGCACACCACTAACTAGCTGATGAACCTGTTTGGAATTGAGCTCTAAGAGTGCCAGGCTTCCCTTCCCTTACTCATCTAGTATCTATCTACTGTGGTGCATCCTGAGAAGTAAAGTGATAACTGAGAAAGACAAAAGTACCTATCTACTCTCTCAGGGTCTTTCTAACCTTGTCTGTAAAATGGAAATGATTCAAGCAATTACACAGGTATATTATTTCACATCTTCATGTAATATAATAATATCATTATGTGATACAGTACTATCATACATAATGTTAAAGGGTAGGAGGGCCACCCTCGTATGGAGATCAGAGAAGACTTCTTGAAGAAGTAATAACATTTAAGATCTCTGTACCAGTGGTGGGTGCAGATCACCTGAATAAAGAGTAGGGAGCAAGGACAAGGAGCTGTGTCCCAGGCAGAAGGAGGGCAGATCTGAGGTCTGCAGTTGCATAAAGCTTAGACCCCTCAAGAAACTGGAGGAAGTGTAAACACCAGCAGGGTCTAGATATACTAGGAGCCTTTTGAGGAATGCCGGGGTTGGGTCTTCATCCAGTCTTTCAAGGATTGTATGAACAGGCATTGCCATCAGATTTATAGCATTAAAAAAAGAAAATGTACTCTATAACATGGAGTGTGGACTAGAAAAGGTCAGGAATAGATTTTGGAAGACTGGAAGATTACTATAGTCCACAAAATAAGAAGCAGTAGCTTGGTTTAACCTCCTAACAAAGAAGATGGGAAAGAAGTAGAGACATTCAAGAGATGTTTTAGGGAGGATTACTGCAGGGCTTGGCAATGGGGTGAATTTGTGGAACTGGAGTTGTTAAAGACAGCACCCAGGTTTGTTACTTGTATGCTGGGCAGATAGTGGTGTCCTTCAAAGATAGGTATAGCACAGGAAGATCACATATGGGGAGGAAGTTTATTAATTGAGTTTGTCAAGTTACAAAGATCCCTTTTGAGGTGCCCAGGTAAATACATCAACTAGTCACCTGGGATTACATGAGGAAGGACGTATAGAGTGAGAAGAGGGCCTGGAACAAAGCTTTGCTGGTTCCCTTTCATGTTTCAAGAAAGAGGAAGTGACCAATAAGCATTAAAATGCAGCTGGTAAGGATTAAATGTGTCTTTTGACCAAGTGTCTACTGAGAGTTTCATCCCCAGGATAGTGAGAACCCAGGACAGATTTGGGGGTGCAGTGGGGAGGGGTATAACATGAATGCAACATAGACCTTGTTGCTGACATCTCTAAGTATAGGGGAAAGGTTTCATAAGCTTCTTAATAAGAACATTTCACAGTCCGGAGCAATGAAACACATCAGTGGAATACAGAATGATGGATGTTTTCTGAGAAGGCCAAGCAAGTCGCCTTTTAGAGGTGGAGGCTTAAATATTCAAGAGTTGTATTCATTTTTATAACTGCTTAGATTTAAGCAGTACCTTAAACTTAACCAGCCTTTAATTAACATCTGTTTAATTAACATCTGTAAATTTATGCATTAAAGTACATTCCCCCCCCCTAAAGAAATGTGGATAATTATTCTAGGCGGTTCCTTTTACTAGTTGGTGGCCTTCAGACAGAACAGTCATATGGGGAGATAGAGTCCCCTTGGGGTAGGAAGAATGGAATAGTTTGTTGAAGGGGCCATGTGAGTTTCCAATTCAAGTGCTTAAAAGTACCAGAAAGATAATGTAAAAGAATGTCACGGGGAGCCATATTTGCAAAAAGCAATGCCCAGAATTGTGTCCATTCGCCTTTCTATTTTGTATCCACAGCAGTAGCCGTTCACCACACACAAATCCTGCTTTTATTTTTCTCCAATCTTTGGTTCTCTTGGTCTTTCATTGCCCTACTTTTAATAGAGCTATGGGTACAAAGAGTCCTTTACTTCTTTACTGTAAGGGAGGGGGAAAAACCCACAAGCTTAATGACCAAGGTGATTAGCACAGCTTCAGTCTCAGGCAGGTCTCAGGGCAGGGAAGGTAGAGAACTGTCCTACTGGGACAAGGTGGGGGGTTATGCAGGAACATGGGTCAGCCCAGAGTTGCCAGGTTTCTCCCTACTTTTCAAGAAGAGCTAGACTAGTATATGATATTTCTGGAACGGTACATTCTAAAGTTTAAAGAAATGCTCTTGGGGGCCATAAGTCTGCAACCTGTGCTAGATTTAGGGATACATCTCAAAATGTCTTAAGAACCCTGATGCCCCCTTTCATATTTATTTGGTAGATAAATCTTAGATTTCTACCCCATGTCCCTTTCCTAATTCAGCTTGAAAAGTAAGACTAAGGGAAGGTCTTCTGAAACCCAGCTGTGTGGTTCCATAGCTGATGACCTCCTCACACTTTTTAATTGGCTCTTTCTTTATGTCTTTTGAGAATTTGAGGAGAATTTGAACCATCTGCCCAGGCAAAAGTACACAGGTTCATGCATATGTGCATCATATTAGCGGTTTTTCAGATTCTGGCTTAGGAAGCCATCCTGTTGGCAGGAGGATCACCTGTGCCGGAACTGTGGCTCACCTCCCTTCTTTTGTGTGTGCATGGCATTCAGTCCTGTCATTGCTGCTGCCTTGCTTCCATGTGCCTCTGGCTGCATAGTATTTCTCACTCTGCATTTTGTACTTTGTGAAAATATGTTACACTGAAGTGTTTCTAAAAGCTTCTACTTATGTTCTTATTTCCCCCTGCTCATCATATAGTTAAAAGATTGATATTTGTAAATAAATGCAATAATAACGAAACTTCTGCAGCTTTCTTTTCTTATAAGAGAAACCTTGAAAACAGGTTGATATGATTTAAAAAAAGTCACACCCATCTGTCTTTCCACTTGAAAGCAGTTCTGTAGTTTAGCTCTTTTATGCAGAGCAATCTGTTTCCTCTTTTATTATTTCCAGTGATAAATTATAAACTATTTCTCCAATGTGGAAGATCTTTCCTCTTGATTCCCAAGTCAGATAGCGTAAACCTACTGAGCATAGAATCTATAGCCACGTCTTTGCCATGGCCTGTAGCAAGGTCCGAGCAATGCAGACGAGAGGAGGTGCCGTCCACCTTGATGATCTCTGTTCCTTTTCATTTCATTTCTCTTCCAGTGCTAGACATCAGCATGCTCTCCTCCCAGGATGTGGTCCGCACGCTGTTGTCCCTACAGCCCTTTCTCCAAGACGCCATCCAAAAGAAGCGCACGGGCCGGACCTGGGAGAACATCCAGCATGTGCAGGGGCCACTCACCTGGCAGCAGTTCCACAAAATGGCGGGACGGGGCACCTACGGTAGACGCTCCCCTTACGTTCCCTCTGACTTGTTTGTTGTGAAGATGGACAGAAGTGCTTGCTTCACTGCAGCGCAGTCTTTGTCTTCACACTGCTCAGTTTTATAATCTCTTCTCTTTCTACAGTCACTTTTGGAGTTAAGTTTTCTAAAGGCCCTCAGCATAGTCAAGGTCTATGAGGAAAATAATTCCTCTGTATTTATTAAATTCTCTTCCTGATACTCATTGCATTTTTATCTTGATGAACTTCTGAGTGAGTTCTTTCAACTTGTTTATAGTTAGGAGTATAGTGCTCATCTTAGAGAAATACAGTAGTTTGCTTGGAAAACTGACTTTAGCTTACTCTGCTCTGCTCTCTGATCTAACTGAACCTTTATGAGCACATCCTGATTCATTTAAATAAGGTTCTTCATCAGGGGCTATTTAAATAGAGGACTGGAAGAGTTCCTTTAAGAAGGAGTGTCAAGTGAACCAACAATGATATTTCTGATGCTAGATTTAAGGCTAAGCACCAAGAACTTCTAAATTTTCCAGATGGTGGGAAGTAAAATTTCATGCCCCTTCCTAAACTGTGATGTTGTTTCAGGTTCAGAAGAATCTCCTGAGCCGTTGCCCATCCCCACCCTGCTGGTGGGCTATGACAAAGACTTGCTCACCATCTCACCATTCTCCTTGCCATTTTGGGAGAGGCTGTTGTTGGACCCATATGGGGGCCACCGTGATGTTGCCTATATTGTGGTGTGTCCAGAAAATGAGGCCTTGCTCGAAGGAGCCAAAACTTTCTTCAGGGACTTGAGTGCTGTTTATGAGGTAAGAAAGATATGGAAGATAGACTGTTGCTAGTTATGGCTATAGCTTAAAGAGTAGATATCCTTTAAGTAGATCTCAAGGAAGATTGGCAAATAAAGGATGAAGAACTAAATGGGCAAATCTTTGAGAAATTTTAATTCCTTTCCCATTTTGGTCTTGCTTTAGAAGACTTTCCTCTACCAACCTTACCACACACTTTCAGATCCCATCAACTGCTTTCTGCCCATTTATGTGTTTAAGTTTGGAGGTGTTGTTTACCAGGGGGGGCATGGCAGTTCAGAAGATGAACTTTTTGAAAAGAAAACACTGTAAAGCTTTTTTAGCTTAGGGCCCTCCCTGGTGGCGTAGTCAGTTAAAAGCACAGCACCACAAAGCTACTTGCAGCCACTTCACCAAGACCTCTCTCCCGGCCAGTGAGGTGACGCCCAGGGCCCACAGTCCTCTTTTGTCTCACATGCTGCTCCCCTCAGCAGTGTGCTTCGTCAGTCTGCCTGTTCTACTTCCCACTCTGTCTCTGGTGAATCCTCTCACCCCCACACTGCTAGTCTGTACCCCAGTTCTGTGTGCATAACTAAATCTTTTTTAAAAAAAATTTTTTTTAGCTTAAAAATTTCTGAATCAGAAGTGTAATGAACCATGTCACTTATTTTTATTTAGCATGATAGTCACCTTAATACCAAAATTTGATACAGATTAATAGTGTGATAAACATAATAATATAAAAGCCATGTAGATCATTTTATGTATTTAGTATATTTTATATACTTAGTATATAAATCCCTGTTACTTTTGAACTATTAAACATGTCTGTCTTTAAAAAGTGCCACCTATCTTTCCCCTAAGTACATACACACCAAACACTGCAGTTTTATATTCTAAAATTTTTATATTTGGCAAGATTAAATGAAAATTAGAATTTGTAAAGCACTTAAAACTGTAACAGACACTTGCAAGGGAGTGTTGCAAGAGTATTACTTAAATAAGATACCAAGATGAATTCCAGAAACATTCTGTAATAGAATATAAGTAAACTTATATGTAAATATTAGTAAATACATAAGTAAACTTATGTATGGTTATAATGTAAGAAGTTCCTAATGTATTAGGTAACAAGCATCAGTTAAGTCACTGAAGGAAACTCTTGGGTACAGTCATTTCTAAAACAGTGCCTGGTCCAAGGATGTTTAATAATATTAAATCATAGGTACCTTATAGAAGACTTGTCTGAGCAATTTTAAAGCCCAGCCATTCTCTTAAAATAAAGCCTTCAACTAAATTATAGAACGTAAAAGGATCACCAGATCTCTTCATATCTTAATGACTCTCTGAGGGTTGCTCACTTGGCAGAAACGTATGCCTGCTACACTGAATGTACACTGGAGAGTTTTATCAGGGCTTTGTAAGCCTGTAGGCCAATAGTTGTAGTAAGGCTTAATAACATGGCCTGTCCTGCTGGTGAACAGGTGAAGTAGCTTCTTTTTGCAGATTTACTAATTCTCTATCAAAGCACCAAATGTCTTTAAGATTCATAGCAGGAAATCATGTGTCAGAACACTGTTTACTCTTAAAAGTGATCAGCATGTCTCTGCACCAGTGACCTCTGCTGTTGGTGATCTCTAAATGTCCGTTACGATAGAACAGATGGCCCATAAACTTTTAATGTTATCTTATGGGAAAACATTATGGGCAGGGTTTACCTAAGAGGTTTCAGCAGACATGTCTCAGTCAGCCGTAGTAGGCAGGAGTCCAGTTAATTCTGCAGCTGATCATTAATAATCAGGTAGTGCGGGGCCCTCCCTGGTGGTGCAGCGGGTTAAAGCACAGCACTGAGAATCTAAAAGCCACTTCTGTATGAGTTCGAACCCCGCCTGCCCCGGAGGTGACCACATGGTGTGGCAGACCTCTCCTGGCCCACCCGCTGCTCCCCTCAGCAGTGTACTTCATAGATCTGCCTGTTCTGCTCCCCGCTCTGTCTCTGGTGAAGCCTCTCGCCACCCCTGAGCCTCTGGCCTGTACCCCAGTTCTGTGTGCACAAATGGATAAATCTTTAAAAAAAAATAAAATAAAATAAAAAATAATCAGGTAGTGCTCAGCCATCTCTTGTACAGGAGGAATTGGCTGAGTTGAAGAAATATTTCTTCAAGTTATGTATTCCAGATTTGGGAGACACAGGTAGCTGTTACAGGTACACGATGGTTAAAAATCCAATATACACTATCAACTTGGTTGTGCCTGATAATGATAGGAGAAACAGGGAGATGCCTCTGTGTATATGGTAAAGTGTCTCCCCCACTCGTGTTGTATTGGGGATGTTCCTGTGGGAAGTAATGGCCTTTCCTGTGTGATCAGATGTGTAGGCTTGGGCAGCACAAGCCCATCTGCAAAGTGCTGCGTGATGGGATCATGCGTGTGGGGAAGACCGTGGCACAGAAGCTGACCGATGAGCTTGTGAGTGAGTGGTTCAGCCAGCCGTGGAGCAGTGAGGAGAATGACAATCATTCCAGACTCAAACTTTATGCGCAAGTTTGCCGCCATCACCTAGGTAAATAAGAATTGATTTGACAAAGTAGAATTTGAGAGGTAAAGTAGCAGTTTGCTTTCATTCATGTTCCCTCCTCCCAGCTGTTAAGGATGTGGCATTAATGCTCCTTTTGTCTCAGTTGATGTTCATTTTCCATTACTGTATTTATTTTTAAGCTTTATATTTTAAATACTTACATACTAATTTTTATATGCACATGGCTGCTTTAAAATAATGTTGCCAAAGGAATTTATAATCTGGTTTACTCCACATTTAAAAATTTAGCAGCATTACTTGGTATTAACTGCTTAATTTTTTTTTATAATATAATAGTTTATTTTTACATCATTTTGTACATTTTTTTTTATCTCAGTTGTAATCCCCATGGGTTTCCCATCACCGAGTCACCCGTGTGCCATCACCATAGTCCCATGCCTTTCCCTCCTTCCTCTCCCCTCCCACCCCCTCCCACCCCGTTTTTGATCCCATTCCCCACTCCACCCCCATAAAATGTCTCTGGTATATGGCTGTTCATTATTCTTATTATTTTCTCACCTGGTCCATTATACTCCTGCTATGAGCGAAACCATCCGGTATTTTTCTTTCTCTTTCTGGCTTATCTCACTAAGCTCCATCCAAGTTGCTGCAAAAGACATGTGTTTCTTTTTTTTGGTTGCTGAGTAATATTCCATTGTATATATGTACCACATCTTTTTAATCCAGTCATCTACTTTTGGGCATTTGGGCTGCTTCCATGTTTTTCCGATTGTAAATAAAGCAGCAATAAACATGCAGGTATCTTTTTCAGTCAGTGTTTTTGTGCCTTTTGGGTAGATACCTAGGAGTGGGATTGCTGGGTCGTAGGGAAGCTCCATGTTAAGCTAACTGCTTAATTTTAATCCAGGTCCCTAAGAGAATCTTCAAAGCTTGTAAAGCCCAGAGCACATAGACACACAATGAGTCATGGTGGCTGTACAATCATGGTCTTGCAGTGTTCAATGAAGGCGTGTGGAGTCATTCCATAAGGAGAATGTTACAAGTGATTAATTTCTCTTTTCAAATAAGGTTCTTCTCATATTCAATCCTTCATTTTTCATTCTCAGGTTCACAGGATATGTAAACATGTGTCTGGGTGTGGAGATAGCATTTTGGGTGTCAGAATCAGCATATTGTAGCCTGAAAATATAATTCAGAAAAAGTGACCATTCTAAATTTCTGGCTCAGTCAGACTCTGCAGGCTCACTAATGTCACTTCTCTGCATGTACTCTTTCAGCACCTTATTTAGCCACTCTGCAGCTCGACAGCAGCCTGTTGATACCACCTAAATACCAAGCCCCACCAGCAGCAGCACAGGGACAAGCTACACCTGGGAGTGCTGGGCCTTTAGCTTCAAGCTCAGGATCAGCAGCCCCTTCCGCTGGCAGTGCATTTAACCCCACCTCTAATGGCAGTTCTGTGAACCCTGCAACAAGCAGTTCCACATCTGGCTCCTCTGTGCCACCCACCTCGTCGTCTGCCTCTGCTCCGGTTATAAACCAGATAAGCACTACCTCTTCTTCAGGATTCAGTGGTAGTGTTGGAGGGCAGAACCCCAGCACTGGGGCCAGTTCTGCAGATAGAACACAAGGGAACATAGGCTGCATCGGAGACACTGAGCCTGGGCAGAGCTCCACTCAGCCCTCACAGGATGGACAAGAAAGGTATGTGACTCACTGAACGAGGCAGTGGCTTCACCGTGGGCCTCTTACATACTCTCCTTCTGTGCCCCTGAACCTTACAAGCCTCTAAATAGAATTAAGGGCTCTCTTTCAGTTCCCAAAAGAAAGTAACAACTGTTAATCTGAAGCTTTTGTGTTAGGAGATCCTTATAATTTGAGATCCTTATAACCAACTCATAAGCCTAATTTATGAAAACTTACTACCTTAATAGTAAGCTGTTATTATATGGATAATGTAGTCTTTTAATAGTAACCGTAAGTTGTTACTCTTAAATAATAATATTATAAAACATCTTTGTAGACTAACTCCAGGAGAAAAGAGGAATTTTAAAGATCTCCCATTATTGCCATTTTCATCTTGGTGCTTACAGCTTGGTTGCCTTCATTTTGGCAATGTGATGCATATTAATGTCCATTTAATCTATAAATGGACAGACAACCAGTGGGCTTTAGAATTGGTTTATTTGTGTATTGTTTTTATTCTGTCCATCTCATAAATGACTCTCCCTGCAGTGTCACAGAAAGGGAGAGGATAGGAATCCCCACGGAGCCGGACTCTGCAGACAGCCAAGCCTACCCTCCAGCTGTTGTCATTTATATGGTGGACCCGTTCACTTACGCTGCAGAGGAAGACTCCACCTCTGGAAACTTCTGGCTCTTGAGTTTGATGCGCTGCTACACAGAGATGCTGGATAATTTACCTGAGCATATGAGAAATTCTTTCATTCTCCAGGTAACTGTTAGAAAGGGTTTTTTTATTGCTTTTATGAAAGTCAATACAGGTTTGTGATTTTTTTTAAAAATGTAAATACCCAAAAATATAAAAGCAAAACTATTAATAAAACTCAGACATCACACCCATTTTGGTATATTTCTGGCTTTTTTTTACCTATATGCTTGTTTACATAGTTGAGACCATGGTTTTAATGCTATTTTTAGTCTTCTCAGACTTAATATTATTCACTACTACTTTGCCTGGTAATTTAACATGTCATAAGAGCAGCATTTTAAATGACTGCATATTTTCCACAATTAACTGCTAGAAATTTAATTTGTTTCTGTTTTTTCATCATTGTGAATCATAGTAAACATTTATATGTGTAATCTTTTTCACATTTCGGTCATTTATTAAAGTGATTCTTAGATCAGATAGATACTGCCAAATTCCTTTCCAAGTAGATTATACATGTCACATTGCACATTTCTTTCTGTTGTGAATGAGCATGCCCATTTTACCTCACCCAACTCTGCAGTTTAGTCATCTTTTTTAATTTTATAATTTAATAGGTTAAAAAATGTTTTGGGTGTTTGAGTTTTGTTTTATTGTCACTTAAACTAAAACTATCTCACAGGATCAAAAGATTGGAATTATAGTTACCTGAATAAGTTGTTGAAACTATCACTGTATTGAAGTTTGTGTCTCAACTGATTAGACAGCAATTGCAGAGATGCAAGTTTAAATTTGGGGACCAGAGGAACAATAAATCAAGAATTTTCTCTTAAAATGAGAATGTTGTGATTTCTAAGTGACAATGAAACTTGACCAACAAAATGGTACCGATTCTTTAAATTGCTGGTTTGCATTTGGGACATAGTGCTTTTTGTATCTAGTATTTATGGAAGGAGTTAAGACTGAATTTTATTGTGTTCATGGTGTGATATATTTTAAAACTAAAGTTTCCTAGTTTCCTCACCAATTTAAGTATTTATGCTATTTCGTTTTCTTTCTTGTTAGCATATTAGAGCTCAGTTTCTAGTTTTGTTTGGATTTGTATCTATAGATTGTGCCTTGCCAGTACATGCTGCAGACAATGAAGGATGAACAAGTTTTCTACATTCAATACTTGAAGTCCATGGCATTTTCAGTGTACTGCCAATGCAGGCGCCCTCTGCCTACCCAGATTCACATTAAATCTCTCACAGGATTTGGGCCTGCTGCCAGCATTGAGATGACCCTCAAGAACCCGGAGGTAGGTAGTAGCCAGGCAGACATTGGCAAAAAGAGTACTTTTATACCAAAGAATTTGTATAAATGTCAAAAATATAAGCCAAGAGAGTTGACTGCTCGTTGGTCCTCCTTTTATCCTTAAAGTAGAAGAGATAATTCTGAGCCTTTAAATTTTTTTTTGAAAAAGGGCAAGCAAACTCTTGCTGCTTATTGATGTAGCACTTAAGGCAGTAAATGCCCTTATCACTTGTCACCTACTGAAGTTCATCTTAAGACTTACTATAACTTAAATTCCTACCTCAGTCCTCTGCAGTTCTTTTCTCTCCTGATAGAGCAGTTATGTATGTGTTTACTCTGTGGGACCTTCCCACCCCCCTCACCTCCTGGTACTCTCACAGGATGTTGTTTGCCTCAGTGCATCCATATATAACTGAATTTTCTTTCCCTCTTAAACCTATTTCCCACAGGTAGGTACCTTGCAGGAATTGTAAGCCACCAAAACCAAATATATTTTAAGCAAAGTTTTAGATTTCCTTTATTTTACTAATCACCTACCCTGAAGGTAGATACATAAGACAAGGTTTAGAAGTTTTAAAGCCTTCAAGAATTAGTTCCCATTGACTTTACTGTATGAAAGATTATACACTAATAAAAGCCAGCAAATGCCACTTTACCTTAAGATAACATCTTAAAATAACCAAAACCTCATTTTTGTTAGTGATGCAAATTTTTCTGGAAAATTCTATGAAGTGCTTATATCTTTTTGAAGTAAAAACTTCAAAATCAAAATGATGCAACTAGTCCCATATTATTGTGGCTTTGTTTGAGGTGGCTTGGCTGTGAGAGAGAATCTGCTTTGCTGACAGCCTACAATCACCCTGGGGTTGTAGAACATGTCTGTCTTTGGCACTTTTAGTTTAGCTTATTCTGTTGTGTTTGGATTTTTCTATTCATGTCTATGTTCATCTATTATCTTTATTAGCTTTTTCTAGAATTAAAAAAAATAATTTGTTTCTGTTTATTTCTTATTTTGTCTTCAGAAAATATGTTATTGCCTTCCTTTATTAATGTAGAATCTTTTATTTTTTCACCTCTTGCATCCATTCTGCAGTTCAGATACAATCATTCCCTATGCTTTTTTTTAAAATCACAATTAAAAATGCCAACTAATGAAGGGAAGCCCATGGGGATTACGACTGAGATGGAAAAAGGCACAAAATGATGTAAAAATAAACTATTAACATTATTTTTTAAAATGACAACTAGTAGTATTCTGCATTTTCATAGAGAATTAAATTAAGGCCCATGATTTATTCAAGATCCCAAGGCGTTATGTAAGATCTTTAAGGTTTACAGCATGCTGGCAGAACACCATGAGTAAGTGAGGATTAGATTAAAATAAATGACAGAGTATATTTTTCTCCCACTTGGTTTGAAACAAGAAAAAGGAAATACATCATTTTATTTTATTAAAAACAAAAGCACCAAATGTTTTGAAGAATCACCGAGATTTATAAATTTCTTCTTGCATTAAGGAAATGGTCAAGTGCTAAATACTGTCTCTTCCTCAGCCTGCAGCTAGAATATTGCACTTTGGTTCACAAAGTGTAAGAGTATGCTGTGTCAGGTGCTGTATTAGGTGGTAAGGCAAACAAAACAGCCACATTTCTGCTTCCAGGAATTCTAATTCTCTATGGTGGCAGTCTCATTCAAACACATTTTCACATTTAAAAAGAGTATATTTAATACTTACCATGCCAGTTGCAGAAGAGATGTTACTGCTTATATCACTTTCATTTTTCACAGAATTCCTTGCACCTAAAAACAAAGTTTGGAATAATAATTTAGCTGGTGATTCAGCACAGACTATCTATTAAATATAAAATATTTGATATTTAAACTTTTCCGTTATTGTACAAAACTTTTCAGGAAAGGCCACCTGGGCTTTTTTTTTTCTCCAGCTTTTAGTAAGACAGATTCACATATCATAAAGTTCACCCTTTTAAGTTGTACAATTCAGTATTTTTATTCACAGAGTTGTACCACTTCTTAGCAAATCAACTCTCCTCTCTCCCCAGCAACTACTAAACTACTTTCTATATTTATGAAATGACCTGTTTTCCATTTTATAAAAGTAGAATCATAAAATAGGTAATCTTTTATATTTGATTTCTTTCATTTAACATATTTTCAGGATTCATTCATGTCATAGCATGTATTTCTCTTTTTGTGGTTAAGTAAAATATTTCTTTGAGTACACCACGTTTTAACTACCAGTTCATTAGTGAAATTGATATGGATGGCATCTGAATAATACTGCTATGAAAATTTGTGCACAAATTTTTGTGTTTTCAGTTATTATATCTAGCAGTGGGATTGATTCCTGGGTCTATGACGAGTGAGTGGATCAGTGATGAATTAGCTTTGGAACTCTGAGCAGGTCATTGCCCAGAATATTTCTAGGCACATGTTTTATGTACCTAAATTGAAGACATCACATCAGGTCATTTACAAGTCTTAATTCTGTAATTTCATTGTTACAGTCTATTTTTTTTTTTTAATGCTTTATAATTCAGTGGTCAGCAGCTCTGGCTATCCATTTAATCCAGTATTTAAATGATTAGCTGGATAAGAATGACTATTTGACTTTTTAAAAGAGATTGTGTGACCAAGATTCTAAAAGTCAAAATATTTATTATTTGGCTCTTTACAGAAATGTATTGACCCCTTCTGTAGTTTATTAAATTTTTGGAATGTATATAAGAGCTATAGACAAAAATGACAGTTACATTTTGTTTATCTAAAATATTTATCTTCACTAATAACTAATGCTTTGGTTTATTCAGTTATATACACACACACACTGCTGAAAAGGTTTACTGCTAGATGAACTTTCACTGAGTAAAATTACCATGGAAAAAGCACAACAAACAAAACACTGAGACAACCAAAAAGCTCTCTCACGTCCCTTCTAGTTACTCCAGTGGTAACCACTATTCTGGCTTAGAACAACATAGTTTTGCCTATTTTTGAATTGAATCATGTAATTTATAGGGATTTTTTTTTAATGACTTCTTTTATTTAGTATTGGGATTCATCCATTTTGTTGCTTGGAGTTGGTAGTTTTCTCTTTGCTGTTTAATATTCAGATCATGTGACTCACAATTTATTATCCATTTTACTATTGAGTATTTATTTTCTGTGTGGCGCCATTGTGGGTATTGTTATACCTGTCCTTTGTTAAATATAGATACATTTAATTGGATCATAATGGGGCATGTGCTTGTTAGCTTCGCCAAGGCCTTGTCAGATACTTTTCCTAAAGGGTTTTATCACCAATGTTGTATGAAAAAAGTTCTAGTTACTTCAAAGTCTCACGAATACTTGGTGTTTTCTGTCTTTTCTTTCAGACATTCTGGTGGGTATATGTGGTTATCTTGTTGTCATTTTAATTTCCACATTCCTCTTGATTGAATTCCCCAGCTTATATCATTTAAGAAATCTTTTTGTTTTCTGTTGTTACTGGTTATATATATGGTACTGGACTGGATGGGGCTGGGGGAGGGCAGCCATACTTTGTTGGGTTTAGTCAGTACTGTTCTGGGTTTTGTTGTGAACACTAAGTGAAGTGGCTTTGTGTTGATAAATTAACTATGATTTTGATTTCAGAGGCCCAGCCCAATCCAGCTTTACTCCCCTCCTTTCATATTGGCGCCAATCAAAGACAAGCAGACGGAGCTGGGAGAGACCTTTGGTGAAGCAAGCCAGAAGTACAATGTACTCTTTGTGGGTTACTGTCTATCACATGACCAGCGCTGGCTTTTGGCTTCCTGTACTGACCTCCATGGGGAATTATTAGAGACTTGTATTGTAAATATTGCTTTACCAAACAGGTGAGGAGCCTTGGTATTTATTGTCTGTGTTGATTAATGCTATGACTGGTCTAATTTTTCTGTCTTAACTGCAAGTGGCTACTGAGTGGGTGGATTCTTAGGCATTTTCTTGGTTTTGTCTTACAAAGTGATAACTTTGATTCATGGGGGAATTCCTTCCCCCATTTATTTTTCTAGATCACGGAGAAGTAAAGTATCTGCACGGAAAATTGGACTACAGAAGTTATGGGAATGGTGCATAGGTATTGTCCAAATGACATCTCTGCCCTGGAGAGTTGTGATTGGACGCCTTGGGCGTCTTGGCCACGGGGAGCTTAAGGGTGAGCCATTCCTGGAGCAGTGTGTGCAGGGCAGGGGTGCTGTGTCAGTGGGGAGACTGTAGTGTTGGTAGCAAGAAAAAGAGGTATTTTCTGGTTCTTTCATATATATAGCATAAACCAGTGGTTTTTTAACTTTTCATTAACAGCATAAGTATTTCCCCAAGTTCTTAATCAGATCCTACTATAGAAAACAGAAAAAAAATGTTTTATTAATAGAAAAGTGGTGCTCAGTAAATTAGGGTTTCTAATTATTTGTGTGAGAACATCTTGCACATTCATTCTTTCCTTCATTTGTTTGTATTTTTATTCAGGGTAGTTGTTGGTGAGGAGTTTTTTCTTCCTTCTGTTTTAGTGGCATAATAGCAAGGTGATTCTACAAATTCTACATTGATCCTGTCTAATACTCAAGTTGGAAACTGACAGCACATCTTTAAAAAAAATAAAAGTTAAATTCCCTAATGTCTACCTTATCATAAATTACACACACACACATATATAATGTGATATAATATATATAGTGATATATAATATCAAATATAATCCTTACAGACACTAACTGTAATTTAGTAACACAACTGACCACCTGCAGCTGCCTTCCTTGACATGGAGCCCTACTCATTCACTAGCCTGGTATAATTCCTAAGACAGTTTATACAGGAGCAGTAGGAAAGGCTAAGGTCCTTTTTTTTTTTAAATTGATTGATTGATTGATGCATACAAGAACTGGGGTGTAGGCCCGAGGTACAAAGATGAGAAGATTCACCAGAGACAGAGTGGGGAGCAAAATGGTAGAACTACTGAAATAGACTGCTGAGGGGAGCTGCAGGTGAGACAGGAGAGGTCTGCTGCACCATGTGGGTCAGTTCCCTGGTGAGGGATGGAACTTATGCAACAGTGTGGTGATAGCTTAATAGTGCTGAAAGTTTAACCCCTCCGTCACCAGGGAGGCCCCTAGACCTTTTATAAGCCTTATTAGTTAATGACATATGCATATACATGGGAGTTTTTTTCTAAGGTCTGTATAAAAACTAGATGAATATCACAGATTAGCTTGTTGCTTTTGTGCATTCCAAGTGTGTTTGAGCAGAGTTAGTAAACTCTCTGTAATAACCAGCTAGAAAATATTTTCAACTTTGCAGGCGAGATGGTCACTGTCACAACTATTCACCTCTGCCATTGTGGTGTCAGGCAGCCATAGACAATACCTGGGTCAATGGGTATGACTATTCAATAAAATTTCATTTACAAAAGCAGGTGGTATATAGGCTGTAGCTTGCTGACCAGTCTTCTGACCTCTCTAGTACAGTACGCATACTATTTCTTTATATGAAACTCATATCAGATATTTTCAGAACCCCTGAAATAGAAATCCTGATACAGATATAACTTGCACTTTAGCAAGCACGTGATTGAGTTAGCAGTTAGCATTTAATGACTGTTTATACAAGTGCTATATAAAGTATTATATAAGTGCTTTCTTCAGCATCTATTATACATAAGAAATTTTTAGTAATAAGCCATACTATAGATGGGTAGAAAATACTACTTTTTTCACTTTTTAAAGAATATCATACTTTAATGAATCTTGTATTAGTAGCTCAGAGTCTAATACATTAGGGAATTCATCATTTTATTCTGTCAAGGTACCTTTTAGTCACTCTTTATCTCTTAGAGACTTTGACCTATTCTTAACCCTCAGGAAGAATTAGATGAAATAGAAATGAAGGAGGGGGAATAAAAATACAGCCTACTCACTTACTGTTTCAGAAGATTAAGGCCAGTGCCTTATCTTGTACAATTTCTGGAAGGGGCTTGCTTTCTTAACCTCTGAGAGGAAAGGAATGTATGACTGCAGGACACCATTAAAGAATAAGAAAAAATGGACTTTGGAGGAATAAAAGTACTGAGAATGGCGTTACCGTGCAGGAGATCTGTTTACTAATATATGGTCCCTCCTTTTGGGAATCTGAGGTTTGCACCATATTGCATTTCTGAAGTTCAGTATCAGCTGTATGTCCATAGATCTTAGAGTCAGCTTTATGAATTTTTCACCAGATTTTTGTGACAAAAATCTAAACTTTTTCCTTTCTGTTTTTAAATGCTGACATCACACCTCTTTTTCTGTGGCTTTTAGAAGTATTCTGAAAGTTTGTCTTTATGTTCCTGGCCACTTTTACTTTAGTCTCTTCAGTTTGAGACTTGTGAGGAATATGAAACATTTCCTTTCACCTTTCTCTCAGGGGAGTACAAAATGTCTGAGAGAATCGTGTGGAGCAGGCGGCATTTCACCAGGGTGCGCTGTGGCCAAGGATGCTGTGCGGAGTGCGGCACCTGCCTTGGAGTCAGGAGGTCAGGGGGCTGGCGCCCTCCAGTTCCCAGAGTCATGCGACCTCAGCAGGTCCCTGCGTAGACACAGCACTTCTGTTTGAAGGCAATAGACAGCCATGAGGAAGAAATTAGTGCCACTTTATATTCTGAGCAATCAGTGTGGCATCATTGGGAGGTCTTTACTCACACCCAGTGTTTATCAACTCTTTGGGGCTCACTAAGAAAGAATCCCTTTTGTTTCTGCTGCCGTTACTCACAGAAATAACCCAGCCTACAGCTGTAAGACAAACTGAGCTTTGCCCCCAGATGTACACTGAACTAGAGAGACATGCTTGTGAGGGGCCTGAAAGTCTCAGACATGGAGGAGGAGGGAGGACAGAAGAGCTACACTGGTGCATCCTCACCAAGAAGCTTGAATACCTACATGTACCTGGATGTGTGCTAGACCCCACAGGTCATCTGGAACATCACTGCAGTCTACAGAGTAGTGGGCCTCTGTGTCTGTTCATGAAGTGTAATAGAAACCAAGTAACGTTTACTTTATAGCAAGGATGAGAACCTGTGTAAAGCCATATTCCCTTTAGTGCCCAGTCAAGGAAATTCAATTACAGAAGTAGTAAAATGATGAACCTCATATCAATATGAATTTATGAATATGAATTTCTAAAGAATGTGTTTGACTGTGCTGTTTGACTTCAGATTGGAGTATCCTCCTTGGAGAATGTTCACTACAGACAATCAGCAAACGGCTCAAGGACGTGTGCCGGATGTGTGGAATCTCTGCTGCAGACTCTCCTTCTATCCTTAGTGCCTGCCTGGTTGCCATGGAGCCCCAAGGGTCCTTTGTAGTGATGCCAGGTAACTCTCCACTTGTCTGTTCAGTCCATTCACACTTGTGTACAGGCACCTGTGAAATATCTTTGATACTAATCTTTATAAAATAAGATCATGCTTCGGGTTCAAAATGGAAGTCATTTGGTCATCTCTGAGGGGAGCAGTTTGTGATCGCATTATCTTTGTTGACCACATAACATGGGAGAGAGTGTAAGTTCTAAACGTGACTGAGAGCTCTTAGAGTTATGGCAAGTTACTACTGTTGAACCCCACTTGATGTTAGAGCATAAAGATCACCCTCCAAAAAAGCAAGGTGGAGGTAAGCATGATGTATATTTGAAGGTCTTTTTTGAAGACAGAATCTCTGAGCACACCCGAGAGGGTATTCAGAGTCTCCCCAGTGTTTGAGGCCGGTGGTAAAGCTGAGGGCCCAGCCCTTAGCATGCAGCCTGCCACACAGCGGGCGCTGCACCTGCACATGCCAGTCTGTGGGTGACCAGCACATCGTGGCCACGGTGCTCTAAAAACATTCACAGCTAAGCTGTTTTATAATTCTGTAACTAAGCAGCTTTACACTTTTTAATGCTGTGCTATCCAGATGTTCCTTGTTCCACTCACTCCCTGTAAAGGTCAGTGACGTAGTGGTGTGAGAAGGTGGTCACTTGTCATCAGTCCAGTGGGAGATTGTAATGGCTGCTCCCTGGCCGTTAAGTTAGCTGGTGCTGTATCATCTGGGGAAATGGCATAACTTCTTTTTCCTTCTGTTGTTATCATGAAATGGGAATGAAAGTTCCTATTTTGAAATGGCTGTGATGGCTGAATGGGGCGACACAGAGTTCAGCATGGACTGTGGCAGTAACATTCAGTAAAAATCAGTTCCAAGCATAGGAGCAAAGCAAGTGGGAGATTTATTTAAAAAAATATTGCCTATGTAAACAGTGAACATGTACTTGGTGGTTTCAGTCCAGCTTTATCTTTACCTTCCGAGTATGAAAGGAGGCTTGGCTTACCCTCGCTCTGTGGTCAGAGTCAGTTTGTTCAAGGAGCATTGTAACCAGCAGGGCTCAAATTTAAATGTGTGCCCATCACGGATGGCATTTATCTCAGGTTCCTATCACCCCAGCGCAGATCCTCATAAAACTTATTTCCTGGAGTGTTCACTCGGCATGAAGAAATTTGATACAGGGCTTTTGTCTTTCTGGTTGGTTTCTTAAGATGCCGTCACAATGGGCTCTGTTTTTGGCCGAAGTACTGCACTGAACATGCAGTCGTCTCAGCTCAACACCCCGCAAGATGCTTCTTGTACACACATCTTAGTATTCCCGACGTCGTCAACTATCCAGGTGGCTCCCGCCAACTACCCCAATGAAGATGGGTTTAGCCCCAACAACGGTGAGTGGGAGACTGGGTGATGGTGCTCAGCTTTCTCAGCCAAGCCACACCGGGATGCGGCGTCGGCTGCGCAGGTCTCCCTGCGGGGTGATGGACAATGCAACGAAGAAGGGACTGAAGGTTTGGTTTAGGGGATGGAGTTTATTTTTCTGCATTATGACCAAGACCCAGTAGGTGCTTTATTCTCTTGGATCATTAGCTTTTTCCTATTTTTCATTAAAAGCAAAAAAGTGCCTGCTCAGTCATGTCTTTCACTTGGTTGTCACTCATCCAGTAAATACTTGGTGATCTGATTTGAAATGTATGAAGACCAGCCCTAGGCAACCTGAGGTCACCCCTGTCTGAAGCTAATCACTGAGCATCTGATTCATTGGAAAACAACTCTTATGTACAGCTCCTGATTTGATTATTCAGAATCGATTTTTTTGGTTTGACTATGTGTTAGGATAAATTTTAAGAAATGACTTTATAAACTGTAAAATGCTTAGTATTACACAGTCTGTATGGGGAGGGGTAAAAGAACTCCAAATCTGTGTATCTATGTATCGTAGTATGAATGAGTGAGTGTGTGTGCTTTTGTGTAATACAGATGTTATGATCACAGGGGAAGAACAAATAGGAGAAAAAGAAACAGCTATCAGAAAAATAGTGATGGCAATTGGGTTATGGGTGATGGTTTTCCCCTTTATACTTGCCAGTTTTTTGTTTTTTTTTTTTGTTTTTAACTTGCCAAATGTTTTGCTGTGATTGTACATTAGTTTTACTTTGTGGTAGAGGATTTCTTCATGGGGCATCATCGTCTGACCTGCTGTTGGGCTACAACCTCCAGTTCCAGGGCGAGTTCAAGCCTTGTTACATGCATTAATTCAACTTCCAGTATTTTGATGCTAACTAGATGCATAGATAGAACCTGTTTTCTTGTGGAGTGTCGCTTTTAACTTTGCTTAATAATTAAATTGTTTCTTTGACTGTTTGACCATGTTTTTTACATGCCTTTGGAGGCTGTTCAGAGTGGAGTTTTATATTCTTTTTTCTCCATTTTGTTAATGCCTCGTATTAGGAAATCGCTGCAGAGAATACAAAATGAAAGAACAGTTCGCCGCACTTTGCACCCAGTAGGCACCCATTACTGAGCTGTGCACCCAGTAGGCACCCATTACTGAGCTGTGCACCCAGTAGGCACCCATTACTGAGCTGTGCACCCAGTAGCACCCATTACTGAGCTGTGCACCCAGTAGCACCCATTACTGAGCTGTGCACCCAGCAGGCACCCA
>NW_004567130.1:15782239-15798843 GCF_000260355.1 Condylura cristata
CCAGTAGCACCCATTACTGAGCTGTGCACCCAGTAGCACCCATTACTGAGCTGTGCACCCAGTAGCACCCATTACTGAGCTGTGCACCCAGCAGGCACCCATTACTGAGCTGTGCACCCAGCAGGCACCCATTACTGAGCTGTGCACCCAGCAGGCACCCATTACTGAGCTGTTAGGGACATGGCCAACAGCACAGTATATTGGTAAGTCTGGGATACAGACTATTTTTCTAACTTTATGCTTTTTCCCTCCCTCTTCTAGATGACATGTTTGTTGACCTTCCATTCCCAGATGATATGGACAATGATATTGGCATATTGATGACTGGGAACCTCCATTCCTCTCCCAACTCCTCCCCAGTCCCCTCCCCAGGCTCTCCTGGGATTGGCGGGGGCTCTCACTTCCAGCACAGTCGGGTAAGGACGGTTGCAACCGGAGCTCAGTCCTCTGAAAGAGTGATGGTGTATGTCACATACTGCTTACTGGTCTTGGTCCCTAGTGCATGTGAAAAAAGTGTGGCTCAAAGACAAGAATTCCAAAGAAACGTGTTGTTATTCTTTGTAAAAATATTTTATCAGAATATCATCTGATTACAACTACAACAGTTTTTTACAATGATTGTTTTCTTAGCCAAAATTAATTTTGGTTTTCTGCTACTTCCCAATTACTTTTTATTTTTATTTTTGCCAAAACAGTGGCTTCTCCTATACTAATTCAGCAGCCCTATTTATTTAACATTCAGTAATTGTGATAATTGAAAAACATGTTGCTGACAGTTAATTATTCTGAAAGGTGCCGGACTATTATTGCTTCGTGCCTTGATACCTTTACTGCTGTGTCCTAGTCTTTTCTGTAGCCAGCCCATAGGAGTGGGGAGAGCCCCCTGGAGTCTGAGTTTGGAGAGATGTCCAGGCTTGATGAGTATTAGGGGGAAAATTAGAGGTTTTCACTTAGCTTCTTCTTTATTATCTCACAGACAAGGGAGTTAGCTTAACAGAAGATTGAAGAGTTAACTATTTGGCCAGCTAACCTTTTTTAAAAGTTTTTTAATTCATGACTTATCACTGTATTGTTTCTTTTACTTAAAATGTCATGAGGGGTGTAGGCAGGCATGGAAAGATAAGTGTGTCTGGCTACGACAAACTGGACGAGTAAGCACCCTAATCACACTCAGGCAGAGCTGTGCTTCAGGGATCTGGGCTTCTGTCACGTGGGATTTAGATTGTCAGCCCAGAGTTCTTTGAAGACTCACCAAACCCACCAAGAGAAGAAGATGTAAACTTAATCACAGAACAGGTGAGGCTAAGGCAGGACAGCTTAGCAGACTGCCTCGTGTCACTCTCCCACAGCCGCTCCTGAAGGAAGAGCTGATAAATATTCTTTTCTCCTCCATGTTCGTTTGCCAGCTAACAACAGTTTATTATTTCCATGGAGATTGTCATGACAGGAGTCAAGGACACAAATTTTTACATTTTGAATAGTTTTAATTTAGGATAAATGTGAATTCTTGAAGCACATAGCATAACAACCAAGAATGTATGCCCTAAAATGTGATCAATATAGCTCTGAATTAGAGCTTACTGCTTTACGACCTTAGACAAGCGTATATTTTACCTTCCTCACCTTTAGATATCCTCGGCTAACGTGTTATCCTCAGCTGACATGACCTTAGTTATCTGTGAAATGGAAGCAGTAACAACTATTTCCAGTGCCAGCAATTGTAATTCAGTTTATTCATTAACGACTTGGTAATTGAAGTGCAGTGTTAGTTCTGTAAGAAACAGAAGTGTGCTGTTTTCCTCTTTGTTGGAAACGCAGGCCCTAAAGTCTTTAATTGAATGACCCAGTTTACCTCACTGCTCAGAAGCTCATCAGGTGGCCTTTTTCAATCCTGAGTACCTGCAGCCAGGTGACACTAAGAGGCTTTCAGTATTTCCTCTTTCTGAATCATTAAACGCCCTTTGATGAACAGTTAAGTCATTACAACAGGGAAAAGAATTTGTTCAACATTGTGCTAAATTTTTGTTTTTTAGCCACTTAGAATTCATGCAATTTGATGTAATAATTGATGACTATTTTTTCCTTAGAGTGGAAAGTTTTTGCAACTAAATGGATACTTTTCATGTACATTGTCAATTCCTGAATTAGCTAAAAATGAGGAAGATGTCAGTAGCAGAAACACACAGTAAGGCTCTTACAGGCATCCTTATTTAAGAGGGTCACAGTCGGTGCTGCATAAGTCCTGGTGTGGATCTGTCCTGGTCAGTGCCTACTTTGACAGTAGGCACTCAGGTGTGCCTTGTGTTTTTGGTTGGTTGCTGGTGAAGGAGCACATGAGTCCGGTGGTGCCTTCAGCTGTCAGAGATTCCACTCTTGCCATTTTAGAGTACTACCCAGTAAGCCACAGAACACATTTATCATTTGACAGAAAAGAAACAAAAGCAAATACATCGGTATTCACTTAGCTGATCTTAGTTTTGCTAGTACCTTCTGCCTAAGCCATAGTATCTGTCAGAGATCTGTGTGTGCAGCAAAGATGTGCTCTCCTGTTCACCTTTCGTGGTTAACTGCCTATGTTATTTTTTAATGAGATGCTGCCAGAAAGAGATTAGTCACTACAAAGTACAGGGTGAATTGCTAAGAAGTTGATTTGTTAACCCTTTGTTGGTCATTAGTGTTGATCATGCTTTTGGGACTTTGTTTTTCAGAGCCAGGGAGAGCGTCTTCTTTCCAGAGAGGCACCCGAGGAGCTAAAGCAGCAGCCTCTGGCACTTGGGTATTTTGTATCAACTGCCAAAGCTGAGAATCTCCCCCAGTGGTTTTGGTCATCATGTCCCCAGGCTCAGAACCAGTGCCCCCTCTTCCTCAAGGTTGGTTTGAAGTTTTGGGGATGGGTATCTTTTGCTTAATAACTTCAACTTTCACTGGAAAGTTTTATCTTAGGCACTATGGTCTTCTGATTCCTGTTTCTCTCACATGTACTTGTAGTATTTGAATTATAATTGCAGATAAAGACCATGTCATAAAGAGATAAATCATTTTAACCCAAGGGGGACCTTGGGGGCCCCTGGGCCCTACCTAGCAGCCTGCCTCCTGTGCAGGTCACTTTGGGTCAGCGGAGTAAGCTGGGAGGAGGCAGTGACAGCTGATGGCCTCTTTCTCCTTGTTCTTCATTAGACTAGGCGAAGGGCTAGCTGAAAAGTTGCTTCTTCCTCTGTATTTCCTGGAAACTTTCAATCCAAATGACATGTTTAAAACAAAAGATCTCACACTTCAAGTTTAGTTGAAAGAACCAAAAGTGAAATCCATTTCTTACCCATAGATTGGCAAACGAAGTGAAAGGTTTGACGTCATAATCTTTTGGCAGTGGTATGGGGAGAAGGCCCTGGTGCCAGTGGGAAGCTGTATAGTCATGCCCTACAGGCTTCCATTTTGTGAAGCAGTCCCACCTCTAGAAATCTATTCAAAAGTAACTTTGGCAAAGTCAGTAAGTAACAAATGTAAACGATTAAGAAACAGGGCCTTCCCTGGTGGCACATCTTGTTAAGAGCAGCACTCTGACACTGCAGCTGCTTTAGCACGAGTTCAGTCCCCAGCCAGTGGACTGATCCCCACATGGCACGGCAGACCTCACTTGACCCACCTGCTGTTCCCCTCAGCATGTGAGTCAGCCTGTTGCTCCCTGCTCTCTCTGGTGAATCCTCTCACTACCGCTGTACCTCTGACCTTTACCCCAGTTCTGTATGCATAAATAAATTTTTTTTTTTTTTTTTTAATTAAGAGACAACCTGAATGTTCACTAGCGAAGGACTGGTTGAGTGAAGTAGAAAGCACTCACTATGCCAAATGAAGAGTATTTATTTCTATATTACCACTTGGCGGTGAATAGATTCACACGGAGTGATCTGTAAGATACATGCACACATGCATGCAAGCACACACACAGACCCCTGAATGGTTAAAACTAAAAATAATTGAAGCAGTTTTCTTTTCCGAATGATTTCAGCATGTTATGAAATCCAAGAAGTTACATAAAAGTCCACATAATCTTTGAGTCAGAATTATCAGTATAAACCTAAATTTACTTTTTTCCTGGCTAAAAAAGTACATACTTTTTTTAGTTCTGTCTACTGAAAAAGCCTTAGGAGAAATGATAGCTCAGATGCAATGAACACCTTCACAGGCACTAAAGTATTGTGACTGCTAAATATGCTACCTGTCATTCAGGAAACCAAAGTTCTACGAAAGGAGAAGGAATCAACCTGGCTGGTTTCCCATTGATAGTTATCAAAGGACAGTGGTAGCAGTAGGTTGAAATAAATATGGGCTCATAATTGTGCTAAAAAATAAGGCACTTATCAGTTATTTTTTGAAGCTTCTAGAGCAACTCATGAAGCTGAAAATTGCAGAATAAAGACAAAGAATCAAGCAAATATATTTTCTCTCCTTCACATATTAGATTTCTTAGTATTTAACTTAAACTAAAACCACTGGGTGAAATATGACAGGAAGTTGCATGATGATTGGGTCCGTTGGTCAGTTATGTTACTTCACGTGGGACAGTAGACATTAGATGCCTTTTGATGGATGCAGTAAGGACATAGGACCAGCTATTCTCATGTGACCCTGCCCCACCCCCCCCACCAGCCCAAAAGAATCTAAACCTAGTTGAACTATCAATTTATAAGAAATCTGGATAGAAAATACCGCAAGGACACCATCAGCCCTGTCCATGCTGAGACCAGCCCTGTCCACGATTGAGATCTTAAGAGACACATTAGTTAATCGTTTGTACTGCATTTGCATTTTCAAAACTTTTTTTTTTCAATTCTAGGAGGTGGAGTTATGTGGGACCACATTCGGGTCACTGTTCATAGACTTAGTAGAAGCCCTCAGTCCTCAGGCCTGCAGAGGGCATTCGCTTGTGGCAGATGTGGGCTTCCCTGTCTCTGCACAGGGGCTAACCAGACTGCGAGGGTGACTCAACTTTGTTCTTTCACCAGGCTTCATTGCATCACCATATTTCTGTAGCACAGACGGACGAACTCCTCCCTGCCAGGAATTCTCAGCGGGTTCCACATCCTCTCGACTCCAAAACCACATCTGATGTTTTAAGGTAGATTATTCTGACCTAGGTGATATGCAAGTACAGTTTGAAAAGTCTGTTCCTTTACTCTGGTGTTTCGAAGATACGTAGAGTGATGTGCGGTATTCATGGAAGAGGTTCACTTAGGGCAGTGCTGCGATTAGCCAGTGGGACTGCCGTCCCCAAATGTCACAGGGCAGACAACGCAGCATGCTCTGCTCAATGAGATCGTCACGGGCAAGTGTGGCTATTTGGGCCTCCTTTCATGGTGGTGAAGATAGACCAGAATTGGCCCAGGGTGGGGGGAGGCGGGGAGGATGTTAGATGACAGCCTGGAACTTAAAGCACTTGGCTTTGAAAAATTTTTTTAACCCTCCCCTGACCCAGATTATGTAAGTAAAATTAACTAGAACATAAATTCCACAGCTGGGCAATACCTCCCATAGTATATATGAATTCTCTTGCACTTTAGCAGGCCATGAACATTCTTCATGCACCTTTAGAAAGTACACAAGCTCTTGCTAATTTTCTCACTCTCATTAAATAACTCAGAAGTTGCAGCTAAGCAAGAGCTTGATCATCTTGACTTGGGACTGGAGCCTGCAGAGCAGCAGGCTGCAGCAGCAAGAGGTGTGCCGGGCATCTAACCACATCTTTCCGGGAGCCACATTCGATAGTGAAATCAGTGAAGTTAATTTCAGCTATACATTTTATTTGACTCTATCATCAAAAATAGTCTTTTAACAGTAATCAATGTATAAATACACAAGAACTATTTGATAGAATTTTTAAAATAGTGTCTTTGAAATCCAGCGTCAGTTTTCTACTTGACAGCATGTCAGAAGCCATGCTGGTGGCTGCACTGCTGGTCTAGAAAGAAGGGCCCGTGAGCGTGAGAACTGCAGGAAAGAGCCTGCAGCCTGTGAGGAGGCCCCCCAGGCCACCTTCCTGCCGGCTTAGAGCAGCCTGCTCTGTCTCCTCAGTGCCTTACCTGTGCCTTCTCTCCGGCAGGTTCGTGTTGGAGCAGTACAACGCTCTGTCCTGGCTCACGTGCAACCCGGCCACCCAGGACCGTACCTCCTGCCTTCCCGTCCACTTTGTGGTGCTCACTCAGTTGTACAATGCCATCATGAATATACTTTAATTGGAAAAGCACTTGTTCTCTCTGGCTCATTCCTTCTTTCTGCAACCTCAGTCCAAGGAACTGCTACACTCTGCAAATACCCCACCTCCTCTTCTCGAGACCACTCTCCACGGTCCTGCACTGGTTCTCTCTCAGCAGGCACATGTCATTTCTGCAGTGTTCATTACCAGAGTGACTCATTGACATTTCTCTCATGGACCTGGAAACTTCCGTAAGCAGTGACTTTCAGCCAGTGTTAAGGTGTGTGCAGCCCCAAACTACTGGTCCACAGGAAGTTTTTTGTTGTTGATTTTTAAGAGGGAAACAGAAAAGACAGTATCCTTTTGCACAAGAGTCTGTTTTCAGTCTCTGTTTAAAAATCAGGGCACTTTAGCCCTTTGGATGAAATCCTCTAGCTATTGTGGGTTACCTGAACTCCATAGTCTGGGACTTTTTAAAAATAAGAACCAGCTCAAGTATATGATTTCACAGCGGGGTTTCTGTCTCCCTAGTGCTCCCATCTAGACTGGCATGAGTGCTTTGGTTGACTTCATACCTGTGTGTAGATAAAAGGTCTGGAGACGTCTTTGTTTTGTTTATTTATTTTAATTGTTTTGTCATATAGTTTGTGTGACTTTCTTTTAATTTTTTTAATTCACGAGGACCAGGTACAGTAGCTAAAACCCAACTCAGATCCACCATAGGATTCTTTGACTACATACCTCTGTCCTAGAAGCCGGAAAAGGAGTGAAAGCAGATTGGGGAGATCATGCCTAAATCGCACTATCTTCAAACCCACCCAGCAGCAGGTTTTGTTCAGAACAGACTGGGTGGACATTCTGCCATGTTCCTTAGTAAAAGTGGCCAGCGTCACGTTTTATACCCAGGAGGCAATCACGCTCAGCCCAGAGCCATGGGGGCAAGTTCCTTCATCTGTTTTATATAGTCACAATGGAAATATATTTTCTAGTGAATTCTTATTGAAAGCCAGGTCTCTCCTCTCAGATCAAAAGGGACTCATGTACATATCACAACTGAAAGTGTTTGATCATAATACCAGTTATAAATATGGTGAAGTTTTTCTGGACCATAGGAATATTATTTCAAAGAAATATTACAACTTAACCATTAAATTAGTACTTGAAGTTGAACCTTCATGGTGGGACTTTTTTAAAATATGCCTTTTTAAAGCATTAATGGCTAACTGAAGTATTTTATGACTCCTCATTCCAGGCTTAGAGGTTTGTCTCTAGTACCCGCTGCCGCGGGCAGCAGCAGGCAGGGCTGGCCTCCGGAGCCGCTCTGCTCAGGCTGCTGAGCTCTAGTCTGTGGAGAGAATCATGCAGATTTTAAAAGTTCTTCCAAGAGACTTCCATGTCCTGGTTATTAACAAAAGAAAAAAGAAAAAAAAAAGAAAAATGTAATAACTGGTATGATTTTGTAAAAGTATTTTTCTTGAAATAATCTAACGTTTAAAACATTATATTAAAAAAGTTGTGTGGTGGGAATGTGAAAGCAGAGAAATAACTTGTAAATGGATAATTTTTTTCTCTGTACCACCAGTTGAAGGGGTGGGGGGTTGACTTTCGCAATGTATAGGTTAAACAGATCTGATATATCAACCATTTGTATCTAATATGTACAGTGTAAAATTGACTTTAAAAATATTGCAGTGCTATTTTTTCTTAATCAGAAAGGAAAAAATTCTCAAGGCCTTTTGAAGAGCATAAGATGATGAAGATTGTAAACTTGTATAAAATTATCTTGGTGAGAAGACAAATTGTAAAGTAGATATTTGTAATCTTTTACCACTTTGGGGTTGCTTTTTTTCCCAGAATTCATCAGAACTTTGAATTTTTTTTTAAATGGGCTGTTTTTAATGCAGGGGCTTTTCCCTAGAAACCCAATTCTAAGCAAAAAAAAAAAGAAGAAAAAAGAAAAAAAAACACAAAAAAGAAAAAAA
This sequence comes from Condylura cristata, assembly GCF_000260355.1. NCBI lineage: Eukaryota > Metazoa > Chordata > Mammalia > Eulipotyphla > Talpidae > Condylura > Condylura cristata. The sequence continues at coordinate 15,790,412 of NW_004567130.1, forward strand.
ACCCTACAAAAACTAAAAAAAAAAAAAAAAGGCAGCAAAGGGTAGTTTTCATCTGGTGTCTTTTATTTAAGTTTTTTAAGTTAAGAGAAGCTGGTGACATATTTATACGTTTTTGTGCAAAAATAAATGAATGGCAATAGATTTTAAAAAATCTTATTATGTACTTCTGTGTGAAAAAAAAAGTCTGTATAATATTTCCCTTTAAATATGCATTATTTTACTTGTGAGTTTTTTACTGAATTCATCTGAAATGTACAAGCCCTGGATTTGCTACAGAATGAGAAGTTATTTTTTTTTTATTTTTAATTTTGGAAATTCTGCAGAAATCAGAACTCTTACCATGTTTGAAATAAAAGGGGGCGTGGGGAGGGGAGCGGGCGGGCTGCCCAGCATGCTTGTATGTATATTTCAGAACCTTTTTTAATGTAAAAGCTGTACATTTCTGGGAAGTTCTGAATTTCTTTTGTTTCCTTTTTTCCTTCAAGCATTTTGCAGTGAGCTTCTTTTATATATAGCAAACAATTTGAAAGACTACAAGAATATGTGAAGTTCATTTAAAGACTACAGCATAGCGCTGGTACAATACACTAAAAGACTTTGCTAAGAAGAAACAATACTAAAAGGCCTCCATTTTAAATGTCATTCATATATACCTTGTGAATGAGAGCTATATACTTTTACACACTTTTTTAGAGGAATAAATTATTGAATTACTGAAATCTTGCGTGCTTTTTCCCCCCGCCCATCCTAACTATGTAATAAAGTGATCTATGGCTTGAGCAGCAGAGGTGTGTACTCTGGGTTGTCCCGTCCTTGGCCAGGAGCCAGGCTCTACCTTCAGATTCCAGTGGACATAGGAGCATATTGTCCTTATTGACCCCAACCGGCAAATGGCGTTCTCGTGCTTAACCACCATCTCACATACACAGACACACACACACACACACACACAGAATTAAGAGTCGTAGGATTGAATTTTGAGTAGATCTGTTTTGAATAGAGCAGATCTAACAGTGTCTCACACTCTAACATGATGGTCAGTGCCAGAACAAATTAGAAGTCACTGTTCCACTTCCTTTCTCGTCATACATTCAGCCAGTTTCTTTCTGATGTTCCTTAAAAAGAGCAGGTGCCTCTCTGCTGAGGTCCTGATGCACACGCTGCTGCCCGCAGCCAGCCAGCGAACATACACACCAGCAAGGTGTTCTTGACGGTGACCCACTGACTGCCATGTTCTCTCACCCTGGGTCCACTCAGTAGGAAGAACCATGTGTTCAAGGGGGCCAAGCCTCAAGTTAGAATGGAAAACCCCAGAACTTGGCAGACCTCACAGTCAGCAGTTGGATAAATGGAAAGACTTTGCTTTTTTAGTCTTCCATCTGTTTAGAAATACACATTTTTATGAATCTCACATCAGAATCTCGATATAAAGCCTTTGAGACTGTTGCGCCTCAATTATATCACCTAAAAATGGAGGAGGAGAACAGTTCCATGAGAAAGCTTTGCTGTGCTTATGTTCTAGATGTGCTGTTGAAAGGTTGACAAAAGTGAGGTCATGTTTTCAGTTAAAAGATGTTGGTCTCTGTATCATCCAGTTACCGCTACCTTTTACAACAGGGAGATCCTCAATATAGTATTTTGGGATCATGCTGATAAACAAAAAGAGGCCAGTTGCCCTTGAATAAAATGCCATCCTCTGAGGATCTGCTTCCATCCATCACTTGCTTAAAGTTGCAGCTTTCCAGTGACAGCATTGAGGACCTGCTGTACGCGCACTTCAGAGCCCGCTGCATCGCCACTTGCAAAAAGCATGGCTCATCCGCTGTCAGGTGACTCCTGTGTCCCTTTAACTGTAGAACAAGGTGATTTTTTTTTTAAAGATTTATTTATTTGTGCATACAGAACTGGGGTACAGACCAGAGGCTCAGGGGCGGTGAGAGGCTTCACCAGAGACAGAGTGGGGAGCAAAACAGGCAGATCGACAAAGTACACTGCCGAGGGGAGCAGCGGGCGGGTCAGGAGAGGTCTGCCACGCCATGTGGGCACTTCCGGGGCAGGCGGGAATCGAACTCATGCGGAAGCGGCTTTAGATTCTCAGTGCTGTGCTTTAACCCGCTGAGCCACCAGGGAGGGCCCCAAGGTGATATTTTTAAAGCATTTATTAGCTTTGATATTTGGCTCACATTGGTGGTTCTTTACCCAGCTGGGTTTATACTAGGAATTTGTTTGGCTTTCCTAACCACCTCTAACTGTCTAAACTTAGCAGTAGCAGCTAAATTTTTTTGAAGTAGCAAAATGAGTTCAGCACACTTAAAACACTTTGCAAGTTAGATGAAGATAAATCTAGTGACGCTCAGGACCTATCGGCCTCCAGCCATTGACATCGCTCAAGTTCTGCTTAGCACCAACCAGTTCATCCCTCCACGCTGGCTTTATGTTCCTACTTTTCTGTAAGACATGGAGCAAGGAATTGTGCCCAACTGCTATCAGAGGTGCCAATGAATAGAACGCGCGCAGTCTGTCAACGGAAGTTTTAAAAGCAGCCTTAGTGCTGGATCTGCCGTCATTTCCACACAGGCCATTACATGGATTGCTTTCACTTGAATTCACCACACAGTAAACTGTCAAGGTGCGATTTTAACGTATTACCATGTCACCTTGGTGTTAAAGGACCCTTGTTTATATCCCCTTGACAAAAAGTTCCCTTTAGCAGTAATTATATCGTGTCATTAATACCTAATGAGACACCATGAGAAAACTCTCCTGTGCCAGGTAGTTACATGATTGTAGCACCGGCCCTGGGCTTTGTGCTCCAGCTTGGAATCACATTTACCAGTCTCCAGCCACTTAAGATTCTCAGGTCAAATTTCAAAAAGATCTGACAACGCTTTGTCTAGAGAGCCAAAGTAATGATGAAACAGGTAAAAAATAGATGTTGATGAGGAACAAAGGAAGGAGCATGGCCAAGACTAAAAGTTTGGCTTTTTCTCTGGAAAGATTATTTCCTCCAAAAGCACTAGTTACCAGGAAATGGGAAGAGCCATGAAATGCTGGGGTCAGTCGCCCATTCTTTTGTTTAAACAAGCGTATGAGAAAAGCATGTTTTAATCTGCTAAGAATTGGGCTGTTTCTCCAGCTCTGTTCATTTATAGGGCTTGAGGAAGTCGGCTGGAGAGTGCACTTAACAGTCAGCCAATACTGGGACCAGTGAGGTTTCAAGACTGATTCATTCATAGCCGCGGCGCTCTCGTGTCTGGCAGTGGCTGCCTGTCTTGCATTCCCTTGCTGTCCAGGCAGATCAGTCAGGGTTGCTGCAATTTACCTGTTTCTTATAACCAGGATGTTCAGGAGAGTTGGTCTTGCCAGAGTTAAGATGAGAGAGCTAACAAATGTTTAATGTGGAGGTGTTACAGCAAGTTTAATTTAAATACTTTAACATAAAAGATCGTAATCTCAATTTGAGCTTGGCCATTTTTTCATGAACCATTTACAAGTTAGCTCCTCTTTGTTCACTCAGAGGAGGTCTTATTGTCAGTGTCGTACTGTCATTAATTTATACATATTTACATAAATAATTTCCTATCTGTTTTCCTCTTAAATATGTGATTTTTATGTTAGGGGAGATGTTGTATTTGCACATACACAAATAAGCCCTCTATATAATTTTTTAAAAGATTTATCTTTATGCATACAAGAACTGTGATGTAGGCCAGAGAGGCAGGGCAGGGGTGGTGAGAGGACTCACCAGAGACAGAGTGGGGAGCAGAAAAGGCAGATGGATGAAGTACACTGCTGAGGGGAGCAGCTGGTAAGACCGGGATCTCCTGAGCCATGTGGGTCAGCTCCCTGGTCAGGGATCGAACTCATGCTGCAGTGTCTGGGAACAGCCCCGGGGCCACCAATAAGGTCCAGTATATTCTTTTAAGTTGCCATTTCTTGGATCACTGCAAAGCTTAGGAAGTAACCTCCCTTATCAGGTCTAGGGGGCAAGGTCATGTTTGCTTTTCAGGAGGGAATGAGAAGCTTTCCAGTCCTCCTCTGAGATGAGCAGTCTACCTGTGGATAGTGACATGACCTTGAGCTGACTTTATGTCTGATTGGGAGTGGGCACCCAGGAAACTCTTGACTACACACTGTTGACAGGGCTGAATGCACCTCAAAAACTAAAATAATTTGAGTAAATTCACCTCACATCTTGATGCCTTTGGAAGAAACATAACATATTTTACATATTAGGAATTGTTTTTGTTGATTTAGGTTTTCTCTCTCTCTTTTTTTTTTTTTTTTTTTGGTCCATTTTGGTAATTTGTATTTTTGCAGGAGAAAAAAATGCTTTTCCCAATGTATTTCTCTGTTGTTGTACAGTTTTCCTTTAAATCTCAACCTGTTATTTTTTATAACATATGCTCCATCTCATTTTATTTATGCTTTTTTTTTTCTTAAATGGTTTGTCTAGCAGTTTGCTGTTTTCCAGCTTTGTTTGATTTTTCCAGAGTACAGCTCATGAATTTAACAATTCTGCTGTTTTTAGCCTGGCTTTTATCTTGCTGTCTTTTTCTTAGTTTCCTTGAGGGTTTTGTTTCATTTTTCTTGAATCTTAATTGCCTGCTTAGTTAATTTATTTTCACTTTTGATGGTACAGGCTTTTATGGCCTGGGGGCCTCTGGATGTGAGTGGATCCTCAAATTATATGCAAAATTCTTCTGACTTTTTTTTTGGGGGTGGGGGGGAGAAGAGTCTATTATATCAGAGTCTCAGAACTGTCTGACCCTAAAAGGTTCTATCCTTTTAGGACTATGTTAAAACTGATTACATCTTGCATGTTTTGATAGCTAATGTTTTTCGTTTGTAGGCTCCTAATAGGGCTTTTTTTTTTTCTTTTAATGAAGGAACATTCTTTTGGATGTAAAACCTCATTCTATAATTTTCTCTAACCACAATGTAGACTAGTTATGATTGGTTTTGCGAACAGTCTCTGAAACCTTCAAAACCAGCTGTTCCCTTTTCATGGGTAGTTCTGTCCAGCAGAAATATAATGTGAGCTTTAAATATAACTTTACATTTCCTAACCATATTAAAATGTCAAAATGGCAATTCTAATCTAGTTTATTTAATGTATTACATTCAAATCCCTATTATATTTCACCATGAAATATTATAAAAGTGATCGATGAGCCCTTCAACACTCTTTTTTTTTTTGCAGTGTCTTCAAAATCCAGTATTTATGTTCTGTTTATAGCAGGTCTGAATTCAGGTGCTAAATTTTCAATGGTTAAAGTAAAATGTAGCTCAAACATTCAAAGTTGCACCTAGCAGCAAAAATTTTGGACACTGCTTCAGTTTTAAAATTCAAATACAAGCTCCTTGACTGCACTCACCACATTTCAAAGTGATCAGCAGCCTGGTGGACCTCTGGGTGTGAGACGGAAATGAGTTCATTCTGCCTGGAGGGTATTTTGCCTTCTGCACCCCTGTTTGGCTGCAGGGTCTGTCCCCGGAAGGAGTTCAGCTTCCTACAGCAACTTTATCCTGTTCTTTCTCCTTTTGTGAGACAGGATGGGTGCATGGAGCGTTCCACCATATCCTCTTATGTAATTTGTCCCTGTATCATGTCCCTTTGTTCTGCAGATTGCATTTGGCTTTAAATTACCCTTGGGTAGTCTCACCCTTTCCCTTAGTGTTCTAGTGTTATTCTTAGCTTTTTGCGTGAGGGGTGCAGGGATTTGCTGACAGCTGTATCCCCAAACTCCCAGCACATAGTAGGCTTCCCGGTGGTATCTGCTAAGTTCATATATGCATGAGTGCATGAATGAGTGAGCTAGAGTAAGTTTGTGTCACTTACCCTCATCCATTCAGACACTCCCACAGAGTCATCTCCGCAGGAAGCTCGCCTCCAGCCATCTCCAGGCATTTTCCCTTCTTAATTTTGCTGCCAGCCCCTGCTTGCAGCACAGGGGAGCCCGGCTGGGTTGTTTGCTTATTATTACTAGGACACAGCCCCTCAAAGGCAGGCTCTGTCACCCCAGCACACGTGGAAGAAGACCCACAGTGTGGCTTTAAGTTTTATTCTCACATTAGTTTATGCAATAGGAAAGCTGCAGAAGTAAAGCAGAGGGCCCTGCTCCCAACGAAGCTCCCCTTGTCCTGACATCGGGGGACCGTGGCACAAGGGGAGCGGCTCTGGGGTTACTACTACCGTATCCCGCCTGCCCCGGTCTTGGTTATGGGCCAGGATGATCTGCCATCTCCATCTCTCTGGTCTGTGGCTGTTGCTCGGCCCTTCCTTGTTTCTCGACCTTGATAGCTTTGAAGTATCCCTGTCTGTTTTGGGGGAGAAGGCCCCTGAATCTGGGCTAGCCCTTGACTCTCCTCCCAGTTCGTTTTAGGCCTTGGCGGTGAGCCACCCTCTCCGTCACCATGTCAGGGATCCATGTTGCTCTGTCCCGTTCCAGTTGACGCCGGACTAGGACGCAATCTTCTGGCTTTCTCCACTGTCAAGTCACCTGTTCCAAACTCAAATATTTGGGGTTGAGTGTGTGTGTGCCAGGATTTCCCGAAGCAGCATGGACGTACTGTGTTATGTCTCAGACTGTCCACCAGAGGGCGGGCGACATTCACCGATGAGTCTTCCTGGGCAAAATCAGGTAGTTGATTTGAAAGTAAGATGGAGCTTGGGTGGCAGTGGGCGCAGGTAAAGAGGGTTGCTCCGAGGCCACTCTCACCAGGGGAGCCCCCGCTTGGGCGAATGACCCCCGTGCTAGACACCCTATTGGGCAACAGGGCCTGGTGTGTGTGACCTTGGGTTGCTCTTTGCAAATGTGTAGTGTTCCCGGGGAGGGAGCCGGGGCACTGTGTGTGTGTGTGTGTGTGTGTGTGTGTGTGTAAGGGGTGGGGTAATTAATGCTGCCGCTTTCAATACCTGGCATCTGATGAGCAATTAAAAATCAGTAGCCTTTCCTTTTATCCTTCTAACTCTCCCACAATTTTAGAGGAAGTGCCCAGGGAAGGAGGGACCCGGTGTGAAACGCCTCCTTGCAGCCACAGGGTGTAGGCTCAGCCCAGATCCCAGGGCAGAAGGAGAGCACCCTTCCTGAATTAAACTTTAATTCGGCAGAATATCTAAGCCAATGTAGACCACAGTGAGGGGAGGAAAGACTTTGTACGGGGAGGGAAATACTCATGTTTTGATTGGGGCAAAAGTCCAAGGAGCTTTAACCATAATTTAATTTTTCGTTTTTTAGTTGTGGTTGAATGCACACAATACAAATTTTATTGTCATAACATTTTTAGGTGTGCAGCAATAACGTTGCGTATGTTTACGTTACTGTGCAGTGGATCAGCCTGGATGTCTTCATCTTGCAAACTGGAACACCACACCCGTCAAACACCTCCCCCTCGCCTGTGACCACCACCCCACTCCGCCCCTGACTTTCACTGCCCAGAGTTATCATGCAGTATTTGTCTTTTCTAAATGGCTTGTTTTACACAGCATCTTGTCCTCCAGGTTCATCCGCGTCTGGCATGTGGTAGGATTTCCTTGTTTAAGGCTGAATAATATTCCAGTGTTTGGACAGACTGCACTTTGTTTGCCTTTCCATGGACCCCTGCTTGCTCTCACCTCTGACTGAGTATTGCTGCTATCACCATGGGGGTGCAAATCTCTCTCTGAGACCCTGGTTTTGATTCTTTTTTTTTCTTTTTAAGATATATTTATTTATGCATACAGAACTGGGGTGCAGGCCAGAGGCTCAGGGGTGGCAAGAGGCCTCACCAGAGAGAGTGGGGAGCAGAACAGGCAGATGGGCGAAGTACACTGCTGAGGAGAGCAGCGGGCGGGTCAGGAGAGGTCTGCCACCATGTGGTCACCTCCAGGGCAGGCGGGAATAGAACCCATGCTGAAGTGGCTTCAGCTTCCTAGGGCTGTGGGCTTTAACCCGCTGCGCCACCAGGGAGGGCCAGTACATTTTTTAAAGATTTATTTATTTATGCATATAGAACTGGGGTACAGGCCACAAGTGCGGGGACAGTGAGAGGATTCACCAGGGACAGAGTGGGGAGCAGAACAGGCCGACTGACAAAGTCCACTGCTGAGGGGAGCAGTGGGCCGGTCAGGAGAGGTCTCCGGCGCCATGAGGTCACCTCCGGGCCGGGGATCAAACTGGACCTGCAGGGGCCACAGAGAGCTCCACAGTGCTGCGCTTGAACCCGTTGCACCACCAGGAGAGTTCTGACTCTTGTGTAGACGCCCAGCTGTAGAATTGCTGGCACTTCTAGTTATAATTTTTGATGTGTCCCCCAAACTGTTTTCCACGACGGCCACATCAAAATAGAGTTTTATGAAAAGAAATTGTACCTCAATAAACCCGATCCTCAAAGAAAGGGCTGCTTTTTCAACAATGTGAACTATCCCATTTTGCAGTGTGGCAACCCCT
>NW_004567130.1:15798943-15804614 GCF_000260355.1 Condylura cristata
TGCTGAGGGGAGCAGCGGGCGGGTCAGGAGAGGTCTGCCGCGCCATGTGGGTCACCTCCGGGGCAGGCGGAAATAGAACCCATGCTGAAGTGGCTTCAGCTTCCTAGGGCTGTGGGCTTTAACCCGCTGCGCCACCAGGGAGGTCCAGTACATTTTTTAAATATTTATTAATTTATGCATATAGAACTGGGGTACAGGCCACAAGTGCGGGGACGGTGAGAGGATTCACCAGGGACAGAGTGGGGAGCAGAACAGGCCGACTGACAAAGTACACTGCTGAGGGGAGCAGTGGGCCAGTCAGGAGAGGTCTGCGGCGCCGTGAGGTCACCTCCGGGCCGGGGATCAAACTGGACCTGCAGTGGCCACAGAGAGCTCCACAGTGCTGCGCTTGAACCCGTTGCACCACCAGGAGAGTTCTGACTCTCTTGTGTAGATGCCCAGCTGTAGAATTGCTGGCACTTCTAGTTATAATTTTTGATGTGTCCCCCAAACTGTTTTCCACGACGGCCACATCAAAATAGAGTTTTTTGAAAAGAAATTGTACCTCAATAAACCCGATCCTCAAAGAAAGGGCTGCTTTTTCAACAATGTGAACTATCCCATTTTGCAGTGTGGCAACCCCTGGAGCTTCAGACACCACGTGACCCAGCTCCCCTCTGGGTTGGACACACCGGTCAGCGGTTGCGGGGAGGGCGCCTTGTCCTCGCGGGCTGCGGGGGGGGCGGGGGGGGAGGTGCAGAGCAGAGGAAGGGCCACTCGTGTCGTCCTAGCTCGAGACTCTTTTCTGGCTCGAGTTTTGCCCTCTTCGCCCAGCAGGAAGATTAATAGGCATCTTTTAATGGTTCCCAGGCTTGCAGGCCCCCAAAATAGAAATAAACATCCCGTCCTGGGCGAGCCCCACAATGGGCCTTTCTCTGCCTCCTGCATCCGCCCTGGTGGCTTCCAGAGGCCCGGTGGGATGGTGGCTTAGCGACCGTAGGCGGGGGACCCCTGGCAGGCTGGCTGGCGCTTCTTCCCGCCGGCCAGGACACCACGGTTCACCGGAGGCTCTCAGCCCCTCAGCGGGGCTCCCGCGGGTGGGCTGGCCCGACCTGAGCCCCAGGGTCTGCGCCTCTGTCCCCAGCCCAGGGAGAGGCCTGACAGGCCACTTGGCCTAGGCTGGTAGCAAACTAGCCCCCCTCGCGCTCCCCTGGGGACTTTTTTGGCTAAGATCTCTGACTCTCAGGAAGGTCCAGAAGCGGAGACCCTGATGAGGCGCCTCTTTTCTCAGTGTTGTTCATCTTTCCCTCCCTCTGTGGACTTCCTGCTGCATGGAAGGAAAAAATCAGCCCCCCTGAGAATGAGCCCCCCAATAATCTCGGTGCTTCTGTGTGGAGGGCTGCTCCGCAGATGTGAAGCAGCCTGCCGACCTGTTGATGGGTTTGGGTCACACAATTTTTTTTTAAGATTTATTTATTTGTGCATACAGAACTGGGGTACAGGCCAGAGGCTCAGGGGCAGTGAGAGGCTTCACCAGAGACAGAGCGGGGTGCAGAACAGGCAGATGGGTGAAGTACACTGCTGAGGGGAGCAACGGGCGGGTCAGGAGAGGTCTGCCAGCCATGTGGTCACCTCCGGGGCAGGCGGGGATCGAACTCATGCGGAAGCGGCTTTTAGATTCTCAGTGCTGTGCTTTAACCCGCTGCGCCACCAGGGAGAGCCCCGGGTCACACAATTTTAACGTTTGAGGGAGCCGCTAATGCTGCAGTATCAGGTAATTCACATTTTGGAAAAGGCAGATTCCCAGCTTCTCTTGAACAACCATTTGTACCCTGGAGCAGGTCGCTCAGCATCTCCGCCTTGCGGTGACTGGCTGGGACCAAGCAGAAGCCACCTTGCCCCTCCTCTCCTAGGTGACATAAGCTCTCCCCTGCCTCAGTCCCCACCACTCCTTGATGCCTTGACTGGAGGTTGCTTTGTTCATCACTTGTCTACCGCCCCCTGCAGGGGTGTGCACTTGTGAAGCTACATTTTCGACTTGTACATTGTTCAGAGTTTAAACAGCCTCTAGTGGCTGTCTAATGAAGGGGTCAGCGGACCACAACCAGAGGTCAGATCTGGCCCACTGTCACTTTGTGTAAATCAAATTTCATTGGCACACAGCCAGTCTCACAGGAGTAGCCCGTGTTTATGGTGCTTTCCTGCCACATGGCAGAGTTGGCTAGGTACCATGGAGACCGCTGGTTCACCGCCAGAAGCGTTACTATCTGGCCCTTGACAGAAAAATGTGGCTGACCCCTCCCTGATCTAGACCCCCCCACCCCTTCCTTTGTCAGTGATGAGCAAACCCGCGCCTCGAGATGAAGTTTGGCAACAGACCCATATCTGGACTGTGAGTACCCACCTTCCCCACCTCTTCCCACTAGATCCCATGTGGCGGGGTTCCAGCACCCCCATTCCACCCCAGGCCTCAGGGACCACCACCTGCCCTCACCTGGCAGGTATTCCTGATTCTGTTGGCTGCTCCAGCAGCTTCTCCTGGCCCTGGGCCTTCCCGGCCTGGAGCCATGGGGCCAAGGGGTCTGGTTCCCATCAGGGCTGACAGTCAGCCCTCCATACCAGCCTGGCCCCAGAGTTTGCTGTAAACCCTGACATCATTAACACCCCATCAATCGCCCTGCCCGCGCTGGCGAGGGCTCCATCTGGAATCTGGCCCTGGCAGAGATCAAAGTCCAGCATCTGGAGCCTGGCCTGTGGGAAGAGGAGCGGTGGCCGCCTGGGGCTCAGTTCTGTGCCCCCTCAGGCGTGGTCTGGGGTGTCGAAGAGGGAGGGGTGTCTTGGGCCTGGCCAGGAGGCTCCTGATCGCCTGAGCCAGCCCCATGTGCATCTCTACTACTCAGGGTCCTCTCAACCAGCCTCAGTTTCCACGTACATACAATGGGACTACGGTACCTACCTAGAGAGAACCCCATGGGGTATAAACCAGCTAAAAACTGTTTCGTTTGGATACAGTGAAACGCAGTTTGCTTTAAACAGACTTACAGGGAATATGCATAGGTGTGTGGGCTGGGATGGGGCAGCGTCAGGGCAGAGCAACAGCAAAGTTGACAAACCCTTGGTAATCTGGGTGTCGGCAGAGTGGGATCGTTTCACTGTCCTCTCTACTTTGATGGAGACATTTTCCATGATAGAGAGTTATATAGAAACACCATAAACCTATGTAGAAATGAAGTTTTTATGTTTTTAATTTTTTTTTGAAGACTGGCATTTCCTGATTACGGACAAAATGACCTTGATCTCTCACACACTTGTTCTCAAGCTTTGCTTGGGGAAGACAGATTGGAACTGTGTGTGTGTGTTCAGCTGAATACATACTTCCTGAGGGCCTGTGAAGACACAGCATGCCCCTTCTGCAGGGTGACTTTCTGGATACTTCCCCCTCCCCCTGTATCTACCCTTAAGCCTCTGACCCCTCTAGGCGTCAGAGATGGGAGGCTGGTCCCAGGCCCTTGACCACCTTCCCCGTTGGACACTTCAAGGTCAAGCTTCAGAACCTCTCCTTGTCGCTACCCTGCCTGTCACGCCAGCCTCCTGAGCAAGCCCAGGCTCACGCTCAAGTTCAACCTTTCTTTCTCTCCCATTGCTTGCTGCAGGTGTCTCTGCTGAAGCATTACAGAGCATGGCTTTGGGAACTCAGGGTGGGAAGTTAGTGCACAGCATCAAATGCAGGACACTGAAGGCTGAGAAAATAGTCTGAGTAGAGGCAGTGACATATATATTAATTACCTTCTCTTCAAAAGTGCATGTAAAATATGAATAGAGATGTATTTTGTCTGATAATGGAAATTAACGAGTCTTTCGTAGATCTACTAATAGTCTATAAAAACAAGATATATCCTAGGGGGCCCTTCTGGCCGTGCAGGGGTTAAGTCTCACTATGAAGCTATCACCAGGCACTGCAGCAGGAGTTCCATCCCCAGCCAGGGAGTGACCCACTGGGCACAGCAGACCTCTCTGGTCTCAACTGCTGCTCCCCTCAGCAGTGTATTTCAATAGACCTGCCTGTTCTGCTCCCCACTCTGTCACTGGTGAATCCTCTCACCTCATGCACCTCTGGCCTCCCCCCCCTTCTTATAGACATACATAAATAAATAAAATCATTTAAAAAATAAAATGCAGAGTTCTGATGTAGCTACGATGAAAGATGGTAAAATATACTGTGGTGATAATTCAACGCGGTCCTGCAGGATGTGCATAGTTAGAGGTATCTGTTTATGTATAAATCTCATATCCCACAGCAATTCTGAAGCAACGTAGGCACAGTATGCCTGTAATTTAAAACAAAATTGAATTGCCTTATTAAACTGAAAATGTAAATTGTTTTTAAAAAATAAAAGGAGGATTCATTAGACTGCTGTGGGGATGAGCAATTTGGGAAGCCGAAGAATTTTGCACCTGTGTTTTATTGCTGCTTAGGAGCAGCCTCTGCATATTCCACCCCCAGCGTGGGTGAGCACTTGGGAATCTCAGTTTCCCCATTAAATGACACAGGTCATTTCCCTGTGGTTCCCCAAAGGTGGATCCACACTGAGTACATCCCTGTTCTCTCAGTCTCTGCTATATAGGAGGACTTTAACCCTACTCCTTTCTTCCTCAGTTCTCAAGCTTGGAGAATTCCCTTCAAAGAAGGCATCTGTGGGTGACTCTCACATTATCTTCATTATTTTTGCCAGTTGTCTGCACCTCAATGTCCTGCTCTATGATAGGATTGATGAAAACCACACTGAATTTGGTAGAAAAGCCTGGGATTTTCCTGACTCTGTTCCCTATCCTACCAGGCCGTCCATGAAATCAGAGTCAGGCGGTAGCAAAGACACACTCAAGGGTGATTTGGCATTCTTTCTTTTGGCAGTACTATAAATAACCAAGCCAAAACCCTGACACAAAATACCTGACAGTTGGAACCATATATTAAAACCATCCTTTTAGATCAGCGTGTCAAGTTTTTATGTGTTGTTCTCTCTCTTCAGTAATTTAAGGAACCTAGAGATTCCTACTCAGAATGATGTTCTGAATTTTTAAAACAAAATATATAAGAATACAAAGAAAGTAAATAACTTTATTTCAGCTAAAATATTAAAAACAAAGTTCTGATGTAGTAAATATGAGTGTCTTCAGGTATAAAACAATATTTAGCAACATATTTAACAATGATCATCCTCAAGTAAATAACTCTGTATCATATAAAACTGCAGAACTCAGGACCAATGAAAAATTGTAATCTATGAGCAATATTTCAATCACTTGAAAAGAAAGATCATCAAGTAAAACCTGACATCACACCTTTGAAAGAACCAGCAGCAGAGAAATGCCAGTAGGAAGTGCTAGGTGCACAGTGACTGACAACCCAGAATTCAATACCCAGGCAAACCAGTACTAAGGGTAAGGACTGAGAACCCAGTGATGGAAAACCCAGAATTTTATACCCAGTGAAGCTAGCACTCAGGGATGAGGGTTGAAATAGAAAATTTCAAACAGAGTAAGGCTGTTATCATTAACCAATATGCTGAAATAATTAAAGATGTTTTCTTTAGCAAAAGGAAACCAGATTCAATAGGAAACAATGTGAAGAAGGGATGAAAAGAAATTGGCACTGATGTGGGCAAATCTGAAAGCGATGTATTAAACAGTA
>NW_004567130.1:15804714-15820521 GCF_000260355.1 Condylura cristata
TTACATATTTTTGTGCATTTTTCCATCTCAGTTGCAATCCCCTTGGGTTTCCCATCACCAAATCACCCATATGGTGCCATTACCATAGTCCAGAGCATTTCCCTCCCCCCACTGTTTCTGATGTTAGGATAGAAAAATGTAAGTCAGGAAAATATTAAGAACAAGTTTATCACTATATTAATTGCTGACCAAAAAAAAAAATAGATCACCAATAACAATAAATATAAATATATTAGTTACACCAATAGTGAATATTGTCTTATTGGATTAAGAGCAAAAATAATAACAATAACCAGCTATCCATTGCTTGTAAAAGACACAGTTAAAACAATAAAACAAGAAAATATTTCCAAATGTTAGGATAGAAAAATGTAAGTCAGGAAAATATTAAGAACAAGTTTATCACTATATTAATTGCTGACCAAAAAAAAAAAAAAACAACACGTCAGAAATAAATAGACTTGCAACATAATGTTAAAAGACATAATTTACAGGAAGCCATAATAATTACAAACTTGTATGCACTTAACATATCCCAAACCCCCAATTATAGCAGAAGATTTTAGCATGCTCTTCTCAGTAATTGAGAGAGATATAAAAAGTCAGAACACAGAAGATTGGAGCGATACAATTAACAGTCCAGATCTAATGGACATGCATAGAACACGACAATTAGAGACTACACATTCTCTTCAAGCACATGGACATTTACACGAATTAATCATGTAAACAGCTCACAAAACTAGCCTTAACGGTTCCAAGAGACTGGCATTAACAAGGAAGAGCAGCAGATGTGGGAGGATGGCCAGTCTCAAAGTGATTTCCAGTCCCTCAGCTCCCAAGTCTAAGACATAACACCTCTCGGAACCGAAGAACATCCCATACTCAAAATAGCGTGGTCATGTAGGAGACCTTGGTCTCCTCTGAAGCCCATCAGATGGGACTGGTCTGTAGCTTGCACTTCTGTGCACCAGACAAATTCTTAAGGGCAAGATCACAATCTGTGGCAAGATCAAGGCAGCTTTCTTCTGCATGAGGGATTGGCCATTTAGGATTAGACTGGAAGATTCTGCTGTACAGGAAAGCTCAGCAGCCAAACCTGAGACCTCGCGTTCTGACAAAGTGACTTCTTCTAGGGATCTAGCCTTGTGGGCAGAACAGTCAAACATATCACTAGTCTAACGCAGCATCTGGTGGCAAGTTATTGCAGAGGGGGTGCGGGACAAATCTGGCCCATTAGCTGCCTTTATAAATAAAGTTTTACTGGAACACACTTTCATTTATGACTATGATTACCTATGACTGCTTTCTCATTGCAATGATCAAATGGAGTCAGAAGAGACTCGTGGCTTGCAAGTTAATCAAACCCTTTGCTCATGTTGGGAATAGAACCTCTGAAAGCGGCAAGCCCCTGAATAGTATATATGAAGGCCATCTAAGGCAGCATAGCAAGAATATTGAAGAAAAAGACTTTGAAATTAGTAACCATTTTGGAAAGTAGTTTTATAATATCTACTAATGTTGAATGTGGTAGGTTATAAAAAAATTCCCACCTGTTCCTTCCATCTCTGCTATGAATGCAGTGTGATATTTTTAGTTCCTTTAATTAGGAGTTCATTTCCTCACACTTGAGGCTGAACTGACCTTGGTGCCTCATGAAAAGCAGTGACATGGCTGAGGTTCAAGAAGCTTTTAGCTTCCTCTCTCAGTCCTTTGGTGCCTTGAGATATTCTTGTGGAAGAGTCTAAACTACCTTTTTGAAAGGCTGTGTAGATCTTTACTTCTAGAGGCATAAGAAACTAAGCTCATGCTGTGAGCCTTGCTTAAGCATGTTCAGAGCTTCATTATTTGTCACAACTTTCAACTAAACATAATCCAAATATCCATCAACAATGAGCGATGGTACAGTCACATAAAGGAATATTATATAACCCCAAACATGCACAAACTTGGCATATTCACCAACATGACTAAGTATTTTATGTGATGTTTAGCCAAAATAGTAGTCAGTCACTGAAGACTGTATAAAATAGGGTTCTGTATTCAATCCAAAACTACAAATATACCATGCATAAATTAGAGATCACACACAAATTATAAAAAGAATCAGGGATGAGTGACACAGAAGTCACAATACTTCTTATTGTAGGTTGAAATATATGTTGAAGTCCTAATACTCACTACCCATGAACATCACCTTACAGAAATGGGACCTCGAAAATTTCATTAAGTTAAAGTAAGGCCATTTTGGAGTCTGGTGGGCCCTAAATCCCATCGCTGGTGTTTTTGTAAGACAAGGCAGGTACACACAGAAAATGACCATCAGGTTGGTGCGAGGCTGAAGATTGTGGAAGAGGTCAAGAAATATTCTCGTAGGAGCCTTCACACCTTGACCTTCTGGCTTCCAGAGCTGTGAGAGAATAAATATTAGTTGTTTTAAGCCACCCTGTTAGTACTCTAAGAAACAGACACCAGCAAAAGTCATATTGAAGAGGATAGATGAAGAGGCTCCAGAAATTTCCAAGATGCTACTAGTGTGCTACTTGTTAGGCTGCATGTGTGATTACATTTTTTATTATTCTTTAAACTCTACATGTATTCATGTGCTGTGACAGAGACACGGGTTGTTCACTGAACTCTTCCCCTTTCCCTCTGGGCACGCAGCTAGACCCAGGAGACCTTATTTTCCTATTGGGATTGGTTGGCTTTACAATACCCCCTAGTGATTCTCATCTCTGGGTGTGCTCACTTGCTAAGGACCAAATGTGGATGCCCGCCTCCTCCCCCAGTTTATAAACTGTAACTACATCCCCTTGTGGAGAAGAGAAACTACATTGCCATTGGAGTTAGAGAAACATTTTGAGAGTTCAGAGGCTGTTGTTTTTCCCACACTTGTCATGCCATGCATTCCCAAGAAATGGGTTGCAGTGGCTGGTCTCCTTCCCATGGGTTCCCACACAGTGCGCTTTTCGGGGAGCAGGCTGGTACCTCCACTGAACCCGAGTTCCTTTCTCTTTGACTTCCTTGTTTTGGATCCTTCCCCCCCCTCCCCCCATGGGTCTCAGGAAGCTGTCTCTGCTCTTAGGGTGCTTAACATACTCAGAAAAAACTTAATTCTCTTTGCAGGAATCTTGCCCTTTATTTGTTTGTTTACAAATGCATGCTGGGTAACATCAGAGACTTTTCCAGCTGTGCTGTGGCAACATTTGCTGCCTCTCTTGAACAGTGCCCAACCCCATAGTGACTACAGTATCATCTTTCTTGTAGATCCACATGTGTGTGGCCAAATGCAGGACTCCTATGTTTTCTCAAAGGCCGAGAGGACACACAGTGAGTGTCCCTCCTCTTCCCC
Source organism: Condylura cristata (assembly GCF_000260355.1). Lineage (NCBI taxonomy): Eukaryota > Metazoa > Chordata > Mammalia > Eulipotyphla > Talpidae > Condylura > Condylura cristata. The sequence continues at coordinate 15,808,067 of NW_004567130.1, forward strand.
TCTGGGTTGGCCATTTTGGTGACTTTCTGGAAGATACAGATTCTGATGAAAGGCAAATTAGTTCATTTAAAGCCTAAAAATGGAGAGCAAAGCTTTAACATATTTTGAGGCCAACCATGGAGAATGGGGGATGGGGGAGGTTTTAAAACAACACACACACAGAATCATCAATCACAGAAGAGATGTGGATGAGTTTGATTATATTAAATTTTTTAAAGTTCTGCTCATGGAGGTGAAAATGACAAGTCACGGACAGGGAGAAAGTTCTTAGAAAATCTGACTAAGGACTAGCAGCTTTAATATATAAAGAACTATAACAAATCAATAAGATGGCAAAACCCAAAAGATAAATGGGCTAAAGATATGAATTGGCAAATTTCTAAAGAGAAAACACGAGTAGCCTACAGAGCACATAAAACGATCCTCAGACTGACATGTCATCAGTGAAGACAACGAACCCACTCTGAGAAGCCAGTGAACATTGTCAAGAAACTTTGAGGATGGACATATTCTGAGACATGACAACACCACTCCTAGGATTATTCCTTTGGAAACAATTGTGCACACACATGAGAAGAAGTTCAAGAATCACAGCAGCATTGTTAATGTGAAAAGTTAAAAGCATACTAGTGTAAATTAACAGGATATTGAATACATAATTTGTATTAGAATTATGTAGTGAATACTATGCAGCTGCGAAAATGAATCAGCTGAAATGATATATACCTAGATATTGAGTCATCTATATCTGGCATCTGAGTGCCTACTTAAATATATACATACTATAGACTTATATTTGATATATTTTTTATGTAACATAAATATTCTTTCAAGTTGAATTTGTGCATGGCTAATGGGCATGTGATTGCACCACGAGGTCAAATCTAATGAAGCTTGTGAGTTAGAAGCATTTGTAGTTCTAATTTCTAGTTCCTCAGTTGATTGTTCCTGCAGGAGTGATAGGCATGAAGACCAGATGAGTTCCTTCAGTTGTTCTTACCTATGTGTTCTTCTTCCACTGGACTGCATTATTATTAATTTTTTTTCTGAAGGGAATCTTTTTTCAAAATAATATAGTAGTTTATTTTTACATCATTTTTACATTTTTTCTTTCATCTCAATTGTAATCCCAGTGGGTTTCCCATTACCGAGTCACCCGTGTGCCATCACCACACACTGGACTGCATTATTAACCCTTCCAAGCAACCCCTACCATCCCGGTTACACACAGCCACTCCCTACAGTTCATAGGGTGGGACTGTCTTACACTAAACCACGTCTTTTCTTGACTCGGGTCATTATACACATGGGCCAGCAAACTTTTCTCCACCTCTAGCTTCTCCCTTTCAACTGTAGCTCAATTTTCCAGTTTCTACCCAGAGATCCCCTCTTCCAGGAAGCCCTCTAGGCTGGCTCCAGGACTGCCCAGCTGAGTCCCCTGTATTGCTCATTACGATTATGAATCAGTCCATAAAACAGATAAACTTTGGCCAAGTGTGACAACATAGATGAAACTAGAGATGATGCTCAGTGAAAGAAGCCATAGAGAGAAAGACAAATACCAAATGACTTCACTCATAAAGAAATAACACAAACATGCACCCAACTCCCCACCCCCAACCCCCACCCAGGGGCGCACGCAGTAGGTTAAAACACAGCACTGCAGGAGAGAAATAGTCGCTTCAATGCGAGTTAGATCCTTGGCCAGGGAGGTGACCACATGGCGTGGCAGACCTCTCCTGTCTCACCCGCTGCTCCCCTCAGCAGTATACTCCATGGATCTGCCTGTTCTGCTCCCCACTCTGTCTCTGGTGAATCCTCTCACTGCCTTTGCACCTCTGGCCTGTACCCCAGTTCTGTATGTATAAATAAATAACTTTTTTAAAAAAAGAAATAATACAAACATAATGAAGCAAAACAAAGGAACAGGAAAATGAGCTCAAAACAAACCCTAGAAATATGATTGCTGTGTTGAAGCTGCCAGAGGGGAGCGTGAGAGATGGGAGGCAAAGGGCGGATTGTAATGGGTTGTGGTGGGTTACTGATATTGGATGCTGTTTGTGTGTGATAATATATACCCTAAATCAGATGCAGTATTCTAAACCGGTGTGACCTCAAAAAATAAAACAAACAAAAATCCCGGGCTTTGCCTGGTGGGGCAATGGATTAGAGCACAGCACTGTGGAGCTCTCCAAAACCACTGCAGCACGAGTTCAATCCCCACCAGGGAGTGACTCACATGTCACCGCAGACCTCTCCTGACCCGCCTGCTGCTCCCCTCAGCAGTGTATTTCAGTCCATCTGTCTGTTCTGCTCCTCACTCTGTCTCTGGTGAATCCTCTCACCTCCCATACTTCTAGCCTGTAACCCCAGTTCTGTATGCATAAATAAATAAATCTTAAAAAATCCCCACAATATAATGAAAAAACAAAGCAACTGTTCTTTAAAAGGCTGCCTTGCACTGCAACAAGCGGTTTACAGTAATCCTTCCAAGCGTCCCACTTACACTGAAGGACGGGTGCAGTACACCCCATAACCGGTCACTGAAAGCCACCCACCAAGGCGTCTCATATGTCTTCACAACACCCGTGAATCAAGGGGCACCTCACAATTTCCCACTTCCCTATTTGGGTGCCATACAACGCGCCTGCCAGCAGGGGGCGCCTGCAGTGGGGCACCCGCCAGCCCCCGCTTTGTCAGGGTCTTCACTCCCCCCGGGCGGAGGGGAGCAGGAAGAACCCCAACTCCAGAGTGAAATTTTCAGCCCTTCTCTCCTAGCAGCACGTCTGCCTCGTCTTGCCTTCGGATTCCAGCAGGTAGCCTTTCCAGACCTCCTCCGGGGAAGGGGTGCGTTTCCCAGAGGGAGTGGGTGGAGCGTGCGGGAAGCGGGGCGGCTGTACCAGCCTCTCCCCTGGAGAGGCGCCCGCAAGGCCCTCTGTGCCCGCTGGCGCCTCCACCACCTCTGGCCTGGACGACGTCAAGGACAAAAAGGGCGCCCGGTGCCAAGCACTAATGGATTTGGTGCTGTCCTCATTTCTGGTGTGCAAACGTCGGAGCTGGTTATTCTTCAGAAGGGATGAGGGGAAGGTGATAGGAGGAGGGAGAAGAGGGGAGAACAGGGGGACAGGAGAGGGCAGGAGGGAAATGGGGGGCAGGGAGACAGAAGTGGAGGAGGGGGAGAGCGGAGGGACCGGCCTGAGGCGACAGCCAGGGAGCCCCACCCCAAGGGCGGATTCTGTCTGCCAGCAGCTGTTGGTGCGGACCAAAGGCACATGCCGCCCTTCCAACGGACGCAGGAGTGGGGTCCTCCACCCCTGGGGCTGAGGCGGAAGCCAGCGCGCCCCACTCAGGCTGAGGCCCAGAGCTGTGGCAGGGCTTGGCCATGGCTCATTCGGTGGCAGAACAGCTTTGTGGCACCAAGGTAGAGAGATTTGCTGGAAATCTTTCCCCCGGGCTCCCCGAGAAAGCCGTTGTTCAGGTGTCCCACTGGAGGTGGTGTCTGCAACACAATTAGACGGGACTGCGTGGGGGGTTTTGAGGGACAAGCTGGTGGGGGGCGCGGGAAGACCCTGATGCAGTGCACTTGCGGGAACCAGGCCCTGGGGGCGCCCTGAGCAGCGCGGTGAGCAATCCTGGTGACCGCCCCCCGAGAGCGCCAGTTCTTCTCCAGAGTCTCTCCGGCGCCCTCTACTGGCAAAACCTTACCTTCCACCTGCTTCGCAGCTTGCGGCCACATTTTGATAGTCACATATGTTCCTCGGAGGATTCAGCTTCCGATCTGCTACACACCTTTTGTTTTATATAAGACAATAAAACAACTTTATATTCTTACCTAACAAGTTTCAGCCATGCATCTTAAAATGCACACTCATGCTTTTCTCCAAAACGCGGGGATGCAGGAGAAGGGCCACGGTGTCTACAACCGAGAGTAGCTAAACTGTAACGTTTACTTCTGTGTATGAGAAATAAATTTTAAAAATGGAAGAAAAAGACGATGGTTATGAAAACAAGTGCAAGTTTGTCCTGCTACTTCCGCAGAGATGATCAGCCGGGACCTCCACAATGAAGTTATTCTTATCTGAGCAAGAAATGATATAACTTGCATCTCTTTATGTCTGCCCACATCTGCGTTCTAGAAACTGCTAGATTCCGAGAGAGTAGGGACCGTGGGCACCCAACACCGAACCCCGCACATAGTAGGTGTTTTAAAGAATGAATTTGTGGAATTAAGTAGTCAGAGCCCGGTTTGCGTCATCTCCATAACGGCCAGCAGGTGTCGCCACAGACCAGGAGGAGGCTAAGGGTAGAGGCGGGCGGACCTCACCTGGCAGAGGCCCCACCTGGCAGCGGCCGGCGCGCCCCGCCCCTCCCCGCCTCCCCACCCCCCCCCCCCCAAGAAGCCGAGAGCCGCGGCCCTGGCGTCGCCTGGGCAATTGGGACGGCTGCGCCCGGAGCCACGGGAAGAGGAGATGAAAGGCAGTGGCGGGTGTGGGCCGCCTGCAGCGCCAGGTGAGAGCCGAGCCCGCCCTGTGCCTGAGACCAGGTGAGTCAGGCCTCCTGGCGCTTGCAGTTGGAGGAGGTGGCCAGGACCCGGATGCCCGCTCTGCTAGGCCTCTGCTCTGCTGGGTGACTCAGTGAGCCTTCCCTGAGAAGCGCTGGGCTAGTAACTTCCACTCAAGAGGCTGCTGCATTTTCCCTGAGAGCCATTATTATTATTATCAATAATCTATATATTACATCATTGTTCACTTTAAACAATGTTTGCTCCCTCCTCCCCCAGGTATAGTCCCCATCCAATTTCCTCCCCCAGCTCACCCCTGCACCATCACCTAGTCCCCAGTGCCCCCCTTCCTCCCTGCCTTGGAATCGCTCTCCCGCCCCTCCCCTGCTGCAGGAGGTTTCTGGTTTATAATTGTCTGCTTGCTTACATCCATTTCACCGAGGCACAGAGAGGATCAGAGAGGTGAGACCATTTGTTCAGCATCACCCAGCACCCAGCAAGCTGCAGGATGGAGCTGTGAACCCAGGTTTGCTCCAGAGTTGGCACGCTGCTCCCATGGCCATAAAGTCTGGACACACCTTGTTTTAAGTTGCATTATTTAATATTATATCCTTCCTTATATACTGTGTCAAGCTTATAGACACAGTTTGACCATTTTAAAGTGTACAATTTAGTGACATTGAGCACAGTCACAGTGCTGTGTGGCTGTCAGCTCTGCCGGGTCCCCATCATTTCCACCACTGCAGAAGGAAGCCTGGGGCCCCTCCGCCGTCGCTGCCCACCCACCTTCTCGCAGCCCCTCCAGCGCAGCTCTTGGGGTTTACCTGCGCTAGTTGTTTAATTTGTTTTGGGTTCAATATCTTCTTTCTAAGCCAGGCCATCCTCATGATGTCACAGGAAGCCAAGAAATTGGAGTCCTTACCCCGGGGATCCCGAACTTGGCTGAAGTTTGTTGGAATCACTCAGAGGCTTCAGAATGAATGAGTGAATGCGTGAATGTGTGAATAAATGAATAAATAAATCAGGGCAAAACACAAAGAGACCGGTGAGTGCCTGGTCCCCCACCCCAAGGTCTGGTCCCACTGGCCCCAGGTGTGACCAGGCAGCAGGCGCGAGCCCTGTTTGAGCACCACCAACCTCGCTCCTGCATTCAGGGAGCTGCGCCTCCTTTCGGGCGGGGAGAGGGGGTGTCCAGGGAGATCAGGGGTGGTCTCTGGCGCTCACTGGCTATTGGTGGAGTCCACTGTGCCCTCGCCCTTCCTGATGCCCTTCCCCCATCCAACTGCTTCTCTCAGCTTCGAGCTTTTGGCCTCAGTTTCCTCACTGGTGAAAGTGCTGCCCGCCCTGGGCTGCTGAGCCCAGCGGATGAGGTTCTCCCGGGGTGCCGTGGGGCTAGGCTGGCAGCAAATCCCTCTATCGCTGAGTGGGGGGTCACGAAATGAGTGGGTGCCAGGGACAGGCGCTCACAGGAACGGGGCAGGGATTCCTCTCCGTGCCTGCATTCAGCAGAGACCCCGCGCTCAGACACTCAGTGTGGGGAAGGCGCTGTTGGCGGGTCTGGGCTCCCCGCCTTCGCTCAGACCCAGTCCCTGGCCTGAAACCCCTCCCCGCCCCCGCCTTCCAGCCCTGCCCACCCTTCAGGCCTACAGCACGGGGAGCAATGGCGGGGTGCACCCTTTCACCAGTCAGGGGTGTGTTGACCTCTCGGACTTGACAGCGTAGTCCTTTTGGGGGTTGGGTGGGGAGGGTGCCCTGTCCCTCGGGGGCCCCCTGGTGGTCAGACCCAGCTCTGTGCACATAGGAAGCATCTTCTACTTGCTGCTGGAGGCCTTGGTTGGCCTCCACCGCTGGAGAAGTGGGGCTCGGGTGCCCTCTGCCCTGCATTGGCTGTTCCCCACCCACAGAGGGCAGGGAGGAAGATCAGCCCTCCCCATTCTTTGTTCTTGCTAATAAAACCTCATTGTTTAAGGGAAACAAGGTGGTCCTGTGTGTCTGGCCTGTGTGGAGGGCGGGTCCAGCCCCAGGGTGTGAGTTAAGAGGACAGCGAGGCTCTATAAGTGGTGACCTGGAGCTGTCCCTGTGTGTGTGGGGGGCGGGGCTTGGCTGATGGAAAGAGGGGCTGGGAAAGTGGGGGGAGAGGGGGAGAGTCCCACTCAGCGGTAGCCCCACAGCGTCTTCAGGGACAGGTCCCACCTCTTCTGTCCCGCTGCTTCCCTGAGGCTGGCAGGTGAGGGTCAGCGCTTCCCTGAGGCTGGCAGGTGAGGGTCAGCGCTTCCCTGAGGCTGGCAGGTGAGGGTCAGCCGAGCTGCCCTGCTGGAGGTCACGGGCGCTGCGACGATGTCGGGGAACCTGGTGTCTCTGAGCTTCAGGCTGCTGGGGCCGCGTACTGGGGCAGTTAGCGGGAAGCAGCTGAGGTGTAGGGCGTCCTCAGCAAGGTGAGGTTTCCGGTGAGCACAGCCCTCACCTCTGCAGCACAGGTAGAGACGGAGGCCCAGGAGCCGGGGGCCCTGCACTCACTCACCACTCTCTGCGGATCCCCCCCAAACCCAGGGCTTGGAGGTGCCTCCTGACTGGGCCTGGTTTGCTGCCCTCGCCTGGGCGCATGCTTTGAGACAGCTCGATGTAATACTCAGCAGCGCCGGCAGTGGGCTCCCGTGACGGTGAGGAACCCGGGCCAGGGGAGCTCAGGGTGGTGGCAGGCCAGGGCGCCCAGTGCAGCACAGACCCTGGTCTGTCCCTCACACACTTGCACCAGCTCCTCCCTTTGCTTCCTGTCTCCCCAGGGGCAGTTGGCTGCACAGGGGGCCTGAGGCAGGTGGCCTGTGGCACCATCCACGCCTCCCCCATCACCCTGAGAGTCTCCCTTCAGCCACCTGCTGTGTGAAGGTCTCTTCCGGCTGTGTGTTTGGGGGCAGGTGGAGGTGGAGAGATGGCACTTGTCCTCAGTCAAAATAACAGCTACGGTGACTAACCGTCCAGCCCCCCTGGGCTCCCTGTGGCCTCTGTGGCATCTCTCAGGAGACAAGCCCCTGCGAGGTCACCCCAGTGGGTCTGGATCCAGGTCTACCGGTCTGGGGCTGGAGTCTGAGCCTCCTCAGGCAGAGCAGCTGTCCATGCTTCCTTGACATGAAGCGAGGAGGCTCCTCCCGCTTTACAGAAACTTCACTGGGCAGAAGGTGCCCAGGCTGGGCCTTGGTGTGTGTCCATGGTTCCCACAGTGGGCACGGGAGGACATTCGGCCTGGAGGAAGGGCTGGACATGCGGAGAGGATGGGAAAAGCCAGGTAGCTGGTCCCTGTGTGCCTCTTTATTGTAAGAGTTATGGGCTAGAGGGGTCACTTAGGTCCAGGGGTGCCCTGGGCTTCCTGTGGGTCAGTGGCAACCCCACAGGTCCTGTGGCCAGTAACTCTCCAGGCAGGAGGTTGAAAAAGGCAGCTGTGAACCCCAAGGCATTGATCCCCTTCAATGCTACCCGGTGGGGCGGGGAGCCATGGCCGCCAGGCCTGTGTCAGCTTCACAGGCGCCACTCAGCAGGCCCTAAGCCCCTACTGTGTGCTCTGCAAACATTCCTGTTTTACCCTCCAGTGCCTCTCAGCTGGTGCCCCTCCCTGATTCTACTGGGGGGCAGGGGGGTGACAGCTCAGGAAGCTCGTGGCTCCCCACGGCCCTGCACCAAGTGAGGGGCTGGGATGCTGGGACCCCAACCAAGTCTCTGGACTTCTGAAGACCAAATCCTTTTCGTAAACTCCTTCTTCCTAAATGTCACAATCCCATGCCAGGTGTCGCAAACACCCTGCCTTACTCCAGCTACTGCCTCAGCTCCATGTTGCTGATGGAGAAACTGAGGCTCAGAGGCAGGAGCAAGCTGCTGAGGGTACTGAGGCCACAGGTTGGTGGTGGAAGAGCCAGGAAGTGGATACAATTCTCTGCTTTGCTCCCAAAATGTCTTTACCACCTTGAATGGGCGGGGGTGGGGCGTCGGTAAACCAATTCTCTGGAAAAACAACACACATGACAAACGGCCCCCATCTTTGTGACTTGCTGTCTGGGCGAAGCCCGTGACTGAAGCGTGACTGTCTCCGTGGCGCCCCCTGGAGGGCGTGCTGGGGAGGACAGGTAGCCCCGGGAAAATGCCAACAAAGTATCGCTCCTGGGGTGGAGATTCTGGTAAGACCTGAAAGGAACTGTAGAAGCAGCCCCCAGGACTCAGTGTTCCCCATTTCAGCATTTTGGGACCTTCAGAGATTCCGGGCACAGCGATTTCGGCCCCCACCCGCCGACCTTCCGGAAGGCGGGTGCAGGCCTCGGAAGGGCACGGGAGGCCTCCAGCAGGCGCCCTCGACCCGGCCTCTGGAGGACTGTTCTGAGGTAGCCGAGGCCTGAAACGCGCCTGTCTTTGTCCTGGTTTTGCTGCTGCTCCAGTCCGGCGGGGAGGCAGAAGCCGCGGGCCCTCGCCGAGCTGGGACTGAGGCGGTTTGTCGGGGTTCAGCCGCCGCCTCAGCCGCCCCCGCAGCCGCCGCCGCTGCTGCTCCGCGGTGGCTCCTCTGGCGCCGGCCTGGCGTCTGGCAGCTCCGGGCATCTCCGGTGCGGCTCCTGCTGCCGTCTGAGTTGGGCCTGTGGCGGCCGCGTGCTCCGGTCTGCAGTGGCAGGAAGACGCCTTCCTGGGGCCCAGAAACCTTGACGCGGCTTCGCGAGCGGTAAGCGGCCATTTTGGCTCAGTCACTTTTTTCCTGGCTGGTTAAGTAAATCCGATGTTTGTTGCTCTCGACCGAGCGGTCTCGCAGTTGTGTGGGTGTGTGAAGAACTCAGTGACCGGTGACCTGCTTGGCCAGGTGAGTGCCGCATGCTGCCGCGCAGCGCATGAGGCGACTCTCTGTGGCACCGATGTCGGCCCCTCACAGGGCTCCTGTGTCTGCACCCGTCGCCCCCACGTTTCTGGTTGGCGCTTCAGACCCGAGGGCAGGCCAGCCTCCGGGTTATGGAAACGGGCAGGAAGCTCGCCCTGGGGGAGTTACTGGGCGTTTTCCTTGGGAGGCCCCCCAGAGGCGTAATGCACCCGGTCTGTGAGATGGGGCCACCCAGGCGTCTTCTCTAGCTCTGTGCTTGCAGCCGCGGTGAGGCTGACGCCTGGGGTTCCCGCAGACAGATTTATTTCCTGAGTTGGGTCACTGGGGGGAGAAGGAGGGGCTGGCTGGCTGAGCGTGTCTCTCTGATCCCCCTTCCCTTCCACCCCAAAAAGCTTTCATGGTGATTAGTTCCCCTCATGGAGGGATCCTGTTACCCTTCTGCCAGGAGGGCCTCTGAATCTCGTACCTGAGATAAGAAATTTCCTCTCTTTTAATCTCCCAGCTTAGAGAACACGTTTCAATATTTAAGAAATGGTTTCCAGGGTCGGGTGGGGCAGGGGGAATGACTGACTGGGCCTGGCCTTGTTGGGCTTTGAAAGTGCACATGGATCAGGCCTTTCTGACAGCCAGCGTTCCAGCCCCACGTCATTCTTCATTTTGGACTTTAATTACACAGGATGCTGGGGCGACCGGTATTTATGGGGAACCCCAGCTGGATAGCGGCTGTCTGCTGGAAGGTCCAAGGGTGGGCCTGTGCCCACCCCTACCCCCAGCTCAAGCTTGGGCTTGAGTTCAAGCCTGGGCTCCTCCAGCAGAGAGTAGCCCTTGCCTGTGTGTTCTGAACTAGTCAGGCTGGCCGAGCTGGGTTTGAATTTTGCCATTACTGGCATGCTGTGTGTTCCTGGGCAAGTCACTGGACTGCTCTGAGCTTCAGTTTTTCCTTTGTGGAGTAGGTGAGGTAGTGCTACTTTCTATGGTGTTTTAGGCCTTGATAGGCCCTCTTGGTGCTTGGTGGCAGGCTTGTTTTGTTTTGCTTTTTAATAAGTTAGTTCAGGAACTATGCATTCATTGTAACACCAGCAGTGGGGCTCAGCTTGCAGCCACCGCTGCAGAGAGAGGGCAGAAGTAACTGCAGGGCCACCCTCTTGGCTCCAGAATTCTTCTAACTTTGCCCAGAATAGCCAAGACTGTGGACACCCAAGGAAGGTGTTGGTTCCTGTGGTTTTCCACATTTATCAGGGAAAGGATGATTTTTGAACAGTGACATGATAAAAATAATTGTTTAGAATAAATTGGATGAGTTTTTACTTCAACCTGAGAGATTCCCCGAAACCATACCTTCTATTAAGAAAGTAATTGCATTCAGTGCAGTATTGTAAAATAGAAGTTTTTTTTTTTTTTTGCATTTAAAAAACACAAAACAACTATAAACCAGAGACATTTTATGGGGGTGGAGGGAGAATGGGATTGGAACTGGGGTGGGAAGAGTACACTGGTCTGTGGTGATGGCACGTGGGTGAACTGATGATGGGATGCCCATGGGGATTACAACTGAGATGGAAAAAAGCACAAAATGAAGAATGATGTAAAAAAAAAAAGTTTTGAAACAAAAGACAGAAACACAAAGAGGGGACTGTATGTTTTGTTTCATATCCAATGTGAAGTTGTTACCTTGTCTTTGTTGTGGGGAAAGGTGGTATTTTATCCTGTGATGTTCTTTTCACTTTTGCTTTGGTGATAAGCATTTGCCCTTTCTTTTAGAAAATCACAGTGATGATGGTGTTAAGTGTTTGAAATTTACTCCGAATAGGTGATATATGTATAGGATCCAAAGTATTCCAAAGGTCTACACCTAGAAACACATCTTTCATCTTCCCTCCCCTGACCCTGCTCTGTGGACCTGTGGGCCTGTGCTTGATGACCAAAGAAGATAGTCTCTTGAATATCATTTCTCTTCTAGTCTAGCCTTTGTTCTTGTGAAGAGTGTGGCTGTCATTCCCAACTGGCAAAAATTTGGTTCTTTGGCAGAGCGGAGGATATAAAGATCTTAAATGTTGTAACTGTAGGCATGGTACTGCTTTTATTATGTCTTGCTTCACCTGGGTCCACTCTTGGCCAGGCATAGCACTCGTGACATCGTTCTTATGGAGGTGCAAGAGGTATCATGTTAACATGGTTGCTGCCATTTCTGGATCCATCTCTGAGTTTTTTATAGTGATTTATTTTTTGTGCTGGGGCCCTTGATTGTCTTCATTGGTTGACTTAGGACATGTTTGTGAGCAAGCAGTGTGCTCTGTGGCCATGGGGCCCCTGGATCTGAAGATCAGTGCCATCAATCTATGTTTGCTAATAATAATGTACACTAAAGCTGGCCTATGAGTGGCATCCAAGACTGGGCTTTTACTCCCTGCTCCCCTGCAGACATTACTAATCAATCATTGCACACTTTACTGTGAGATCAGACAGGGCCCCAGCATTCCATTTAGGACAGTCGCCTTTTAAGGTATGAGCAAGAAGGGGGACGGACACAGAAATGGCACAGCTCTCTCTTAGTGCCCAGACTCTGGTATTTGATAAATAAGACTAATAATAAGGTCGTGAAATTTTTTTTTTGTCAGAGTCTGAAAATTAAATAAAAGCCTGCCATTAAAAATTTCACCATTTCGGGCCCTCCTGGTGGCGCAGCGGGTTAAAGCACAGCACTAAGAATCTAAAGCTGCTCCTGCATGAGTTCTATTCCTGCCTGCCCCGGAGGTGACCACATGGTGTGGCAGACCTCTCCTGACCCGCCCGCTGCTCCCCTTAGCAGTGTACTTCGTTGATCTGCCTGTTCTGTTTCCCTGTTGCTCTCGACCGGTAGGTCTCGCAGTTGTGTGGGTGTGTGAAGAACTCAGTGACCGGTGACCTGCTTGGCCAGGTGAGTGCCGCATGCTGCCGCGCAGCGCATGAGGCGACTCTCTGTGGCACCGATGTCGGCCCCTCACAGGGCTCCTGTGTCTGCACCCGTCGCCCGCACGTTTCTGGTTGGCGCTTCAGACCCGAGGGCAGGCCAGCCTCCGGGTTATGGAAACGGGCAGGAAGCTCGCCCTGGGGGAGTTACTGGGCGTT
>NW_004567130.1:15820621-15827496 GCF_000260355.1 Condylura cristata
AAAAAAAAAAAATTTCACCATTTCTTCTAGAAAGCTCATTTTTAACACTAAGAATGTCAGATATTTTTATAATATCCTTTATTTTAAAACAATATGTTCTTAAATAACAATATTCAACTGAACAACTATGTTTACTTCAGACGTATAAACTGTCACATACGAGTTGATGACCCAGAGTGGGCAAAGAGAGATGATGCCCTTTGGGCACTTAGTATATAATGTGTTCAGCTTACTCTTGGTAGAAGCCACTTTCCATCTTAGAGCTTTGCAAAGATTTGCTTCTATGGGCCCCAAATGAAACTCATTTTTGGAGATTGAAAACATATAACTCAGTTCTCACTCATTAGAAAAGACAGTTAAGTAATCTCAGAGCCAAAATCTTCAGGTTCATAGAATGGGGCAGGATTCAGTTACTTCAGTTACAAACCAAGGTGACTCCCCTCTTGCTACTTCCTTGCCTAATTTCTACCTGTTGGCATGTCAGCAAGACATAAGGTTAGCACACTTTTTCCATGAAGGGCCAGCTAGTGAATATTTTGGGCTTTGGGGGCCAGGTGGCTGTCTCTGCCTTTGTGGCTAGAAAGCAGCCAGTGACAATCTGTACCCACATACATAAGTTGGTAGTGGCCTTGAGCCTCTCAACCTGCCATGATACTGACTCTCTCCCACCTCTTGTTATCTAATCAAGTGGTTCTCAAAGATAGTTTCCTAGACTTCCAGCATCAGCATTATGTGGGGACATGCTAGAAAGTCAGATTCCTGGGTCCTACCTCAGACCTTTTGGGTCAGAAATGTTGGGTTGGGATAAGTCATTTGTGTCCTAATGAGGCCTCTAGGACTCTGCAACCAGCTAAAGTTAAGAACCACTGTCAAAGTTAACAAAGTGAGGTCTGCCAGAAAGCATTCTTCATGGAGGCACCTTTCACCCACTCCTTCCCAAGCTCTCTGTCTTTCTCTTCACCCTGGACATTGAAAACATCCTCACCATTTGCACCATACACTGTGTATGAGAACAGTCAACTTTTTTCTTTCTTGCACTCTTTGGAGTTTTGATCCATGCCCAGCATTCTTTTCTACACCCTGATTTCCTTCCCTGAAACATGTTGTTAAATTCTTCAATGGAGCCAGCTCCTTGAGGATGATTTTTCCATACAACCTCCTCAGTGAGGCTGTGGTTCCCTGCTGACTCCCAAGAAACTCAGGGTGGTGGGCCAGAACATTCTTTATTCCACATTGACTCTCAGAAACTATCCTTTCTCTTCCCTCCATCAAAACTCTCAGCTGATATGGAGGGTTTTTGAATAAACTCTGCCTGCATTCCCAGCAGCCTGTTTCCTTCACTAATATTAACATCATGCATTGTGGCTTCATCTTGACATTGAAGATCTAACACTAGTGCTCAACCTTCTTAGCTACAGTGATGATCTTACTTGCCCCACTTCAGTCATTTACATGACTCAGGACTTGACTTAAATGTCACTCCCTCAGAAAATCTATTCTGCGTTCACTTGCTGCCACTCTCAAGTCAGTTACTTTCCAGAAAATACCCTATTTTATCTATTCCCAGCACTATTAAGTATCTGGAAGGATCCTGTTTAACTATGAACTCATATGTCTATTGTCTAAGGTTTTAGGTCAAATTTGCTGAAAAAAGATCCTGGGATGACAGGAGTGTTACTCAATGATTAAGAGAGTCCTTTCAGGAGAGAAGCAAAGGAAACATGGCAAGGATATGATCTCAAATATAGAGAGATGCAACAGAATCCACAAATAGATTCACACAAATGATCTAATTTCATTTTAACAAATGCTCTAATTCCATTAGGAAAGGAAAGTCTTTTTGTCAATGGCACTGAACAATTGGATAAGTGAAAAATTAATCTCAATCCCTACCTCACATCATACACACACAAACTAATTTGAGAAGGATCATAGATCTAAATGTGAGAACTAAACTATGAAATTTCTAGTAGAAATTAGTGAGATTAACTTAGCCCTCTTGGAGATAGGAAATAAGACTTTTTTAAAAAAGATAAGAAATGCAGTAATCGGGGCCCTCCCTGGTGGTGCAGCAGGTTAAAGTACAGCACTAAAAAGTTAATGGTGTGGCAGACCTCTCCTGACCTGCCCACTGCTCCCCTCAGCAGTGAACCTCGTCAGTTGGCCTGATCTCCGCCCCCCTCTGTCCTGGTGAATCTTCTCACCGTCCCTGCACCTCTGGCCTATACTCCAGTTCCGTATGCATAAATAAATAAATCTTTTAAAAAATGCAGTAATCATAAGAGTAAAAATATAAATTATACTTCATAAAATTAAACTCTTTACCAAAATACCACATTAAGAAAATAAAAAAGATAGGCCACAAGCAAATACTTGTAGCACATACCAGAATATATTAAGAACACCACAAATCAATAACAAAAAGACAAATAATTCAATTAAGTAGGTAAACTATTTGAAATGTCATTTTAGAAGAAAATATACATGAGTGGTTTATAAGCACATAGAAAGATGCTTGGCATCATTAGCTATTAGGGAAATGGAAATTAAAGCCACAAGGATATATTTCATACCCATAGCATGGCAAAAATTAGGAATCTGACAATATTAAATGTCGACAAAGATGAGGAACACTAGAGCCTTTATACTTTATTGATGTAAACGGTACAGCTACTTTGGAAACTGGAACTTTCTTATAACATTAATGTATCTAGTCATTGCCCTATAGGTGTTTATCCAAAAGAAACAAAAGCCTATGTTCACAAAAAAACTTTGTGCAAGAGTTTTTATAGCAGCTTTACCAATAATAACTAAAAGTTGTGAGTAACTCAGCTTTCCTTGCTCAGAAGAATGGAGATGTAAACTGGGTGTTCTTACAGTTGGCTGGTACTCAGTAATAGCAACTAAATTACCACTAGGCACAACAACACAGAATAATCTCAGAAATACTTTATTGAGTGAAGTAAGATATGTACAAAAGGGTCTATGCTACATGATTCCACATATCTAAAGGTCAAGAACAGACACAATTAATCTCTGGTGATAAAACTCAGAAAAGCTGTGAGAAGTTCAGGAATAATTGGAAGGGGGCAGGAGTTTAAGGGGGGTGATGGAAATGTTTCCGTTTCAATTGGGGTGTTGATTAAGTTGGGAGACATTTGTCAAAACTCATTGAAATATATATGTAACATTCATGCTTTTTTCCATATGTAAATCCATATCTCAATTAAAAACAACAATAACAAAGCATCA
This sequence comes from Condylura cristata, assembly GCF_000260355.1. Classification (NCBI taxonomy): domain Eukaryota; kingdom Metazoa; phylum Chordata; class Mammalia; order Eulipotyphla; family Talpidae; genus Condylura; species Condylura cristata. The sequence goes on from NW_004567130.1 coordinate 15,823,874, forward strand.
GAAAAATAAAAGGAGACAACTTTGATCTTATCCCATTGGGGGTCTCAAGTCACAGCATGGACTTGTTCTCCCTTTGAGTCAGGGCTGGGCTTGCACCCCCATGTGATTTCGTCAGTCCCCTTCAGGGGCAGGGTGGCTTAGCCTTGCCCAAGTGGAGGAAGGGTCAGCCATGACTTTATCACTTCATGATAAAGCTGACTCTAGTAAGGAGGATCTGCGCTGGGCTCCATCTCTGCTGCGGTTTTAGCTGCACATTGCCTGGATCCATTTGCATCTCCCTTGGGTCCGCTTTGTGCAGATGACCAACTCTGATTTGTCACAGTTTCTGAAGAAACTTAAGAGAGGAAGGTTTTGGGCTGAACTTGCCCCATTCTCTGTCATCGCTAGCCTCACCATCTCCTGTCTCTTCTGTTGGTCCCAGGGGCAGGTCAGGTGGTGTGACCCAGACCCTCACCTTGGAGGGGTCTGAGTACCTGGTTACAGGTTCGGGTTGAGTGGGGCTGCTGCTGAGTCCTGGGGGGGGTGGATCCTCCCTTTGGGCACTGATGCCACTCGCCCTACAGAGCACCAGGTGTGAGGCTTGGGGTGGGTGTAGAAAGTACAGATCCCTTAGTGGGCTCATGGAGAGTGCTGGTGAGCAGAGTCAGCCACTCCTGTATTCCCGCCATTACGGGGGCAACCCTTGAGGTCAGCGTATCTTCACTGCCGAGAATGATGCCTGGCACACAGTTAGCTCACGATTAGACACATTGCCAGAACCTAGCTAGATGCTATTAAGAGTGTTTAAGGACTCTCAAAAAAAAAAAAAAACTTGTTTTCTTTAAGGGATTCAATTTATTTTATGGTTACAAGCGTTATAAATGTTCATGACAGAGGATTTAAAATACATAAAACACAGAAGAAAAAACAAAATCACCTGGAGATAACCTCTGAGCCAGCACTCACCATGACCGTGGTCTCCACTACCACTTTCTGCAGCCATGGTGCTCAACAAGGGAGCCCCAGGAATTCTCCTGAGACTAAAAGGCAGGGTGGGTCTCCCTTAGCACAAGGGGATCCACAGGTTCCTTGAAATTTTCTTTGAAAAACAAGCGTTTGCAGTTGATACAACAGGAAAGGTTAGTGCCCGCTGGTCAACACGATGGAGCCGGCTGCTCTCCTTAGCCCTCATCCAACTTCAGCTCCCCATTAGTAAGCAGAGCAGATGGTCCCAGAGCTCTGCTGAGCCTGGCAGCCCCCCGGCACCTGGCCAGCCCCACGCGGCGCCCTTCCTCCTGGGCCCGCGGACTTCACGACAGACAAAAGGAACCTTTTACTGCAAAAAACCAGATGTTGCCGACTGGAAGAGACCAGTGGTGGTTGAAAACAGAGCCATGAATGAGTCATGTTTAATCATCTCAGACAAGCATAAAAGTATATAAAAGATTAGTGCAGAAGAGAATTTATACCAGGCTCTGTGCTGTCTGGGAACATGATTTACATGAAAAGGGAAAAAATATCTCCGAGCCACCTGGAGCACCGTTGTTAGAAGGCTTTTAGGGCTTGGATTTCAGTACCCATCCCTGCAGCCTCTTATTTTTATTTTTGAAAGCCACTTGGATGCCTCGCAGAACAACCAACATTGAACACGTCTTTACGCAGCTCTGACATGACTGTCTCTAACCCTTCCACTCCTGGGATTCAAGCCCTGAGATGGCACATCCATTTTCTGCCCCTTGGGTTTGGCATTGAGGCCAGATACATTCATGTGCCAAGGGCAGGGATAGGCTCTGAGAAATGGGTTGCTTGGCGACTCTGTCGTGCAACCATTGCAGAGTGTAATTATACAGCCTGGATGGCAGGGTCTGTGGTGACCACTATCCTCCAGGAGCTCTTTTGTGGACCAAGGCATCATGAAGTGGTGCACGTGACCTGATATAACTGTGCTGGGCTCAATTTGCTAACTGCACAAACCAAACTGGGTGAGGAGCTGAGGCAAGAGAATGAGGAGGTAGTGTGGATCTGCCTGGTTTTGCTTTTCTATTGAAGAGCTATTTTGCGGATATGAAGTCTCAGGCCCATCTCTGCTCTCCTTGGCCTCTCTGGTTGGTGAGCACCCAGACTTCTCATTCATGAACCCAGTTACCATTGCAGCATGATTTGGTGAGAGATGCTGTTGATTCACATCCTTGGTGACACTTGGTGTTGTACAACTCCACAATTGAAGCCACTCTTGTGGCCATGTTGTGGTATCCCATTTTGGTTTTAAATGGTATTTCCCTGGCATGTAATGGTGCTGTGCATCTTCATGTGTTTATTGGTCATTTGGAGAAATTATTTCAAGACCTGCCTTTTAACCCAAATGTCCATTAAAGTAGAATGGAAATTTTGGATTGTCTGCCCACTGGAATACTATACAGCAATGAAAACAGGAGGCCCAGGTCTTTATACCCTTGTGTGGACCAGCTATGGAACATGGGCCTAATTGTTTTAAACATGTCTTACTATTCTGATGCTTTGACATCTGGGGACTTGTGGACCCTGCAGGGACTGCCCCCCTGAGGGTCAATTTATAGATGGTGAAGGACACACCTGAGCGCTCGCATATGTAAACCAAGCATTCCAGAGCCCACACTCAACCACCTCCTTGATGAGGTTCACATACTCTATTATCTATCTGTCCTTATCCCCCCATAGTCAGAAGTCAGACAACTACTAGGCCAGCCTCTTATCTCTGAAGCCACCAGAAAAGATCCACAGCACTAATCCCAATACTCATCTATTCCTTCTTTTGGAAACCACAACAAAGGCCTCCACTGCCCCTCTGGCTCTCCTGCCTCTGGACAGACCAGGCACTTCCCCGTGTGGCTCTGCTGGTGTGGCCAGCCCTCCTCTTAGAGTCTGTGGACATCTTGGTTGGTAATCATTTCCTGCTCTGTTGGCCTCACCACCCCTAACAAATAATAAAGACCACGTTTTAAAACCACTTACTGGTAGGGGCATCACTCCGGAGGAGGCTGCTCTCTGTGTCCAGGGCCATGTTGGATGCACAGGGAGCTGGGGCCATCTGCCAAGCTCTGCACGGGGCCAGGACAAGACCTTCCACAGGTGGAGTGGTCAGTTCACTGTCCACTGCAGAGTCTTTGCCCGGAAGATTCAGTCACCCTTCCATCAGCGTTGGGCTGAAGGGAGGAGGCGGGTGAAATGCCTCCTACATGGCTCACGCTAGTCCCTGCCCTAGTCTCCACTCTGTCTAGCAGCTCGAGTGAGCCCTGCCCCTCTGGCCCAAACCTCCCTGGGCTGCCTTCTCATTCAGCATAAAAGCCTCTGGCCTACAAGGCTCTGGGGCTGGACCTGCCTGCCCCCTCTCCTGGAGCCTCTCCTAGCCACTCCAGCTCTGCCCCAGGCCCTAGTCCCTCACCTCCGCAGCCCCTGGCCCCTCACCTCAGGCCCTGGCCCCTCACCTCAGGCCCTGGTCCCTCACCTCCATAGTCCCTGGCCCCTCACCTCAGGCCCTGGCCCCTCACCTCAGCCCCTGCCCCCTCGCCTCCATAGTCCCTGGCCTCTCACCTCAGGCCCTGGCCCCTCACCTCAGGCCCTGCCCCCTCACCTCCATAGTCCCTGGCCCCTCACCTCAGGCCCTG
>NW_004567130.1:15828007-15883335 GCF_000260355.1 Condylura cristata
CCATAGTCCCTGGCCCCTCACCTCCATAGTCCCTGGCCCATCACCTCAGGCCCTGGCCCTTCACCTCAGGCCCTGCCCCCTCACCTCCATAGTCCTTGGCCCTTCACCTCAGGCCCTGCCCCCTCTCCTCCATAGTCCCTGGCCCCTCACCTCCGCAGGCACCTCTCAGCCCAGGGCACTTGCACTTCCTTCACATTCTGCCTGAAATGCTCCTCCCTGAGACCTGCTCCTCGCAGTCTTTGCTGGGCTGGGGTGTCCCCTCCGGGCCTCCTGCTCCAAGACCCCCGCGCACCCCCTCCCTGACGCCTCCTTGCCCGCTGCCCTGCTTTCTGTCTGCGTCCTGTGCCGTGTGTCTCAGCTATTATTTCATGTAACATCTGTTTCCTCCACTTGAGTGTAAGCGCCAGGGGGAGAGAGGCTTTGTGCTCATGCTGGAGCCCCGCTGCCTAAGACCATGCAGACGCACTGCACCAACAGGTGACTTGTTGAGTGAGGAGAAGGCCCACGTTTTGGAGACGCCGCTCAGGTGCGCAGGTGCGCAGGTGGGTGCCCGCTGTCCGGGCTAACTGCCGGGCTGGCTCGTGCTACGTGCAGTTTAATTACAGCTGCATCTTGACTTCAGCCTCCTGCTCTTTCGTGACCCTCTTTCATGTCTCTCTGCCCCTCCTCTTTCATATCCATTTTCTTTCTTTCTCCCACTCCTTCCCGCTTTTTGGTACTTGATGGAGTCACATTAAACTAATAAACCTTTCATTACTTGATTGTACCCGTAATTACACACACTGAGAGCAGTTTGTTTTGATTTTCTGTGGACTTTTGGTTGCTGATGCTTTTGAACACTCGCTTTTATTCCTCAGTTGCCACTTGGCCCCCCCGCCTCGTTGTTTTAAAAAGGATGAAAAGCTTAGAAAAACATCAGAAATATCCTTTTATTTTCCCCGCAAATTGATTTGGAGAGTTTTGTTTTGATTCCCCTCTTGGACATGGTGGGTGTTAAGAAAGAATCACACATTTCTCAACTGCCTGCCAGCTTCTGAACTCTGAGGTGGGAAGGAGATCAAGCTACCATTTACTGGGTACTCTGGAAGAATCCACAGTAGAGGGAGGGCTTGTTCCACCCCCTGCCCCTTGCTGGGCTTCCAGGGGTGGTTGGTTCACAACAGGGGTTCCCGACCACAGTGCTGGTGACATGTGGGGCCAGCTCATTCCCATGGGGGCCCTCTGTACCATGTAGGGTGCTGTGCATCCTTCCTGGCCTCACCTACTAGATGGAAATGCACCCCACCTCCATTTATACAATCAGAAAAGTCTCCAGACATTGCCAGATGTACCTGGGGCACAAAGACTCCAGTGGACCCACTGGATTCCATCTGAACCTGGGAGATGAATGCTCAGAGCAGCATTATTCGCAAGAGCTAATGGTGGAAACCACCCAAACACTTGCAGCCCACCCACATAGTGGAATATTACTCAGCCATAAACAGAGCAAGATATGGATGGGGTTAGATGTGGCAGAACTGTGAAACTGACCTGCTGAGTGAATGGTGACATATTGTAGATTTCATTTGTGTGCAGTATCCAGCACAGGAGAACCCATGGAGACAGAAAGGTCAGTGGTTACCAGGGGCTGGGGTGATGGGACAATGGGGAGAAACTGCTCTGTGGGTTCAGGGTTGGTTTTTAAAAACGATGGATATATTTCGGAGCTAGGTGGGGTAGCGGTTGTGTACTATTTTCAGTGTGCTAAATGTTACTGCATTATACTGATTAAAATCGTACATTCTATCTTGTCACAATTAAAAAAAACAACTCTTGTGGGCTGCTTTTGCTGGCATGTTCAATGGCTGTTCACACATCAGGAGCCTCAGAGATACAAGGTTTGGTTCTACCTGTCCTTTTCGGTCAGAACAAAGCTCCTCAGTCCCCCTTTATCCGCCTCAGGGATGGGATCACTGATTTGTGTCATTCAATGCTAATGTATTGATCAGGGAACTCTTTCTTGGGGATGCCTAGTTCAGGAGCATTGTCTGTTGTTTCTTGTTATAAGGAGAGGTAGTGGCTTGAGTAACTGTTTATTGGCTCACCAGGGGCTGGGCTGGGACCGGTGGTGGTGTCTGGCTTGTCTTGCCTCTGCTCTGCCTGCTTGAGACTGGGGTCTTTCACACAGAGGCCCTGGTTGGGGAGCTCGGTGGGGGCTGGGCATCCAAGGTGGCTTTGCTCACCTCCCCCCCCCCCCCCCCCCCCCGTGTTTGGTTGTTGTCTGGGGAGCTCAGTTCTCCTCCACACGGTGCTTGAGAGCAGCTTCCCTATAGCATGGCAACTGGAGACAGGAAAGATGAAAGTGGGAGCCGAACGTTTCTGAAGACCCCGAGTCTGGAATCCCCAAATATCACTCCTACCATTTTCTATTTAGTCACATCTCAAGACAAATTCAAGTTCAGGGCTGTGATTCTAGTCTTGATGGGATCTATGCAAGATGGTCTCCGAGCTCTCCAGTCCTCCATGAGGATCAGGGCTTCGATGGCCTGATGCTTGTGGAACCTGTGGCGAGGTGGGAGGATTTGCATTAACTCTTACCATTAAATCTTCCCCAACCCCTTCACCTTGTGCTTCCTACCCTGAGGAGGAAAAATGAGTCCTTGTGGATCATCTTTGACTCAACAACTGTTTATTGAGAGCCAACCTATATGAGGCACTGCTCTGAGGCTTGACAGGTGCCAGAGGGAACAGACACACAGGACCCTGGGCTCAGGGCTTCTGTGTTTGCAGGAAAGTCAGGCCATTAAGAAATACACCAGAATGTCAGTAGGATAATTAGCGAAGGTGCTGGAAATGGAGCCAGCCTGGGAAGAGTGGGAGGAAAAATATTAGGGGCAGGTACAAAGTGAGGGAGCCTGGCATGTTTCAAAAATAGCAAGAACCCAGGGCTCCTGGGGAGACAAGAGGGAGGGGGGAGGAGGGGAAGGTTTGAAGTAGGGAGGAAAAGTCTAGATCTGTGGCTATGAATCACTGAGGAGTTGATCACAGTGCAGATTCAGATGCAGTAGGTCTATGGTGATGTTGGTATTTCCAAGTCCCAGGTGAAGGCATGTGCCTGGTCTTTGGAGTGCACTTTGAGTAACAAGAATCTGGGTCACTGGCTGGCCAGCAATGGCTTATGAGGTCAATGAGGTCTATCACTAGTGTCCCCAAGTCAAGTTCTATTGGAAAAATATTATGCAGATTCATTTGCATACACAGAGACTTATTTACATATTGCCTGTGATACATTTACATATTATATGAGCATTTAAATATTGGTTGTCTGATTCATTTACATTGTGATTATCTTTGTACACAAAGAGGAGTCACAACAGACACAGCATGAGTGGAAAATCTGAAAATATTTTTGTGACAATCCTAGTCTTGGGTGTGACAACACATCGCTGGGAGGCTTGAAGTAAGGGAAAGTGTATCTAACAGTGTTTGAAAAGTCTTCTCGTGCCGTACGCTCAGGGAATGAATGCAGCCAGTGAGACAGGAGACAGACGGGCCTCCCTGGCGGCCTGCGGGTTAAGTCTCAGCACTAGGGCCAGTGACCAGTTAAATCCCGGCCGGGGAGCTGACCCATCTGGTGCGGCAGACCTCTCCTGTCTCCCCGCTGCTCCCCTCAGCAGTGTATTTCAGTAGGTCCACCTGTTCCGCTCCCCACTCGGTGTCTGGGGAATTTTCTCAACCCTGCTCTCTCTGGCCTACACCCCAGCTCTCTATGCAAAAATAAATAAATAAATAAAATCTTAAAAGACGAAAGGGAGAAAGGCATTTAGAAGCTGAGCTCTATAAGAAACTGAATAACACAATCTCTCTTTTCAGATTTTTTAATGTAAACTTCAGTGCTCTGACTTCTTTTCATCTGCATTAAATAAAATTAATTTTCCACACCACCATCCATGTGTCCCATTATCTCTCCCCCTCCCCTGCCCTCTTAACCCCAGAGCCTCAGAGGGTTTATTAAATGTCCACTTGCTCTAAGTGTTTTACTTGATCAAAACTTTGGCTAGGTAAATATCCAATATTTTTTTTTATCATTTTGACTTAATTCCCTCAAACTCCTTCCCCTTTGTTGACAATGACCGCATCTCCTCTGTCCTTGTGCTGGACAGTGCTCCAGAGTGGACAGACTGACCGTCTTCTTGATCCAGTGGTCTCCTAACGGGTGTGAAGGCAGCTCCCCTCCCTGCCTTTGATACTGTAGATGGTTTCATGATCTTTGGATGCATGACCAGCAGTAGATTACTGGGCTCTAGAATATTTCCATTTTTAGTTTTGTCTTTTTCAAGATTTATTTACTTTTTATTTTCGTGTAGAAGAGCCAGGGTATAGGCTGGAGGTGCAGAGCGTGAGAAGATTCACCAGAGACAGAGTGGGGAGCAGAACCAGCAGATATACCGAAATACACTGCTGTGGGGGGAAGACAAGAGAGGTCTGCGGTGCCATTTGCGGGCCAGCTCCTTGGTCAGGGATCGAGCTCAGGCCTTAGTGGTGACAGTGCTGAGACTTAGCCCCCAGGCCACCAAGGAGACCATCCACTTTCAGTTTTTTTTTTTTTAAATATTTATTTATTTGTGCATACAGAGCTGGGGTACAGGCCAGAGGCTCAGAGGCGATGAGAGGCTTCACCAGAGACAGAGTGGGGAGCAGAACAGGCAGATCAACGAAGTACACTGCTGAGGGGAGCAGCGGGCAGGTCAGGAGAGGTCTGCCACGCCATGTGGTCACCTCTGGGGCAGGCGGGAATGGAACTCATGCGGAAGTGGCTTTAGGTTCTCAGTGCAGCGTTTTAACCCGCTGCACCACCAGGGAGGGCCTCAGTTTTGTTTTTAATCTTAAACCCACATCACTTGCCCTGATGGCGCGCCAGTGGCATTCCTACCAACAGGCTCCCAGTGGCACGTCCTGTCACCCGCCCCAGCTCTTTGTAATATTGTCATTATTGTAATTGTCAATATTGTAATATTGTCATCTCATTCTCATGAGACAGCGTTAGATCTGTTGCCCATTTGCTAGTTAGGTTTTTTTTGTTGTTGAATCATGTTGAGTTTTGATATATTTTGGATAGTGATTTATCTTGGTTTTATATTGTGTGAATATTTTATCCCAGTAAGTGGGATGTATTTTTAATCTTATATTTTTCTTCACTGTGTAAAGGCAGGATTTTCTCTTAGAGTTATTCTGTCTAGCCTCCCTCTCCCCCCTCCATTTCATGTTTATTTAATTTCTCACCTTCTCTGCTGGTTCTGCTTCTTGAATTAGGAGCACTTGTACAACAGGGCATTCTTTATGTATGATATTATATTGGAATTCATATGCCTCTTCTGCAGATTATCTATTCATGTTTAAATTAAAAAAAATCTGTGAGAATGACTATAATAAAAAATATAGCAAGATGTGGAACAAGGGGAACCAACTCTTGCACAGTGTTGTGCATGGGAATATAAAGTGTTCAACCACTATGGAAAGCAGTATGCAGCTTCCTCAGAAAACTAAAAATAGCACTTCCCCATGATCCGAAAGTATTTATCCAAAGAAAATGAAAGCAGGATTTCATGGGGACATCTGCTCCTCTTGTTTACTGAAGCATTGTTGACAACAGTTGAGATGAGGAAACCACCTAAATGTCAACAGATGAGTGGATAAGGAAAATGCGGCTTATACACACAGTGGAATATTACTTAGCCCTAAAAAGAACTCCTGCCATTTATGCCAACATGGATGAAGCTGGAGGACATGATATGAAGTGAAATAAGTATCACACAGAAATAGGAGCACTATATGATTGTGATATCACTGCTGTGTGGGATCTAAAATAGCCATTGAAGGGAGAGTTGCCAGGGGTGGAGTGGGGGGAAGAGAGAATGGGGAGACACCGGATCAAGGGGTACAAAGCTTCAGTTGTACAACATGAATAAGTTCTGGAGATCTAATGCATAGGTTGGACACTGTAGATAAAAATACCATAATATATACTTGAAATTTGGTAATAGGGTTGACCCTTTAGTGTCCTCACCACACACCTACACTGGTCACTATATGAGGTGTGGATATATTAACTGATTCGATGGAGGTTAATTATTTTTAGTGTATGGTATATCCAAACATCAAGTCATACAATTAAAACTAAAGAGATGCTCTTTATTCAACTCTTCTCAGGTAAACCCTTTGAATGGGCTCATCATTTCCTGGGGAACCTGACACCTGCTATTCTGGGGAGTGGGAAGGGGGTCCAGGGAAAACAGGACACATGCTTTCAGCAGAAGTTCCCTCCTAATGCTGGTGATGGCATTATTATTATTATTAGCACTGTTATTATTTCCACCACTCCAGTATGACAAGAATCATAGACTGCTATTTGCAAAGAAACACGGACATAATTTCCTACCCACTGCTAGACGCTTAGTACCTGATCTATTGGGTGAATAGATAACTCAGTGGGTGGGAGGGGGGGGGGTGGACACATCTCCTTTCATACTGCTCGGCATGGGGAGCTCATTACAGAAAAAGGAGCTCTGTTTTACTGGCGTCTTTGCTCATTCTTCCACGAAGATGGGCGAGCAGTGGGGTAGGGTATGGAGGATTTTACCGCCCTGGCTGAGCGGCCGGGTGGGGGCTTCAAGACAGGTGTCTGGAGATACAGCCTCACATGGGCCAGGAGAAAGAAGCCCGTTCCCTATTCAGAGACCCCCAGATGGAAAAGCATGGCCTTGGGGACGGAATGACCCCACAAAACCAGCTACCGAGGTGTGTAGATAGTTCGAGAAGGACACACCCGCAGTTCTCTTGTCTTGGAGCCAGAAGATGCTGGAGAGACGTGGTACCGCGCTTGAAGATGCAGCTGATGCGGGCCCAGCCGGGGGCCGTCTGCACCGCCACGTGCCCGCGGTCCCCAGGTGCGGCGGCCGCGCTCCGTCTTGCCTCTGCACCGCAGTCAGTGGCGCGGGCGGAAACGGGAGGAAATTAATTTTTCCCTCCCTCTCTGCTTTCCCTCCCCTGCGTCCTCCTGTCTTTACACAAGGGCCTTTTAAAATGTTGGTTACTCTCTGATTACAACGCACAAGAGGTTTGCAACGGCCTCTTTTTGACTCAGCTCCCCCTGGCCGTAACCGGAACGATTGGCCCGGTTGCCTTGGTAATTGTCCTCATTCGCTGTGTAGAAGCCACAATTACGGAGGTTTTTCTGGGTACTGATCCTCTTAGTGCCTTTTTCTTAGAAGTTCATGACAAGACGGGACAAAGGAGACCTAATAGATTTTATTGCTCAGGCTCCTTGGGGTACTCAGGAGCCCCTGACATGCGGACCTGGGCAGTGAGTGCCATTTAAATTGCTTGGCTTTGCCTGGAGAGAAAGCTTTACGCGCAGGAGAGTGGCTGAGGTTCTATTAGCTAGAGGGCCAGGGCTGGAGAATGAACTCCCCGACCCAGCTCCTCCACCCCGCTGGTAATGGAAAACCCTAGATGGGCATCTGGGACCGAGGGCTGGCCACTTAACCTTTCACTGATAATCGAAGAAAATGGACATGTAACTGCCCTCTTGAAACTCCAGCCTGATTCAGGTTCAAGGCAGGAGCGCTTCATGGGTTGTTACAAAACCCAAGCTGGAAATGCTGTGGGCGAGGGCGGCTTTCTGCCGGGGAGGAGGAAGCAGACAGTGGCCAAGGACAGCGATGGTGGCCGGGCTGGTCATCATGATTGCAGGAAGCATGTCATTGAGCCGGAAAGGGTCATTACTGGAGCTGGGTCCAGTAAAAGGGGTGTGACTCACCCCTTTTTATAGATGGGGAAACTGAGGCATGACAGCAGAGCGACTCATTCAGGTTAGAAAGAGGCAGAGATGGTGTTCAGACACAAAGGTGTCTGACTCCTAGACTCTTCCTGTCCCCTTGGTGCTTGTTTCACGAAAATAAAATCAAACCTCAGTTTTGGAAGGAAGAAAGTGTGGCAGCTTTTGGGCACTGCCTGGTGAAGGTGCTCCAGGGGCTAACGTACCTTCATCAGACGGAATCGGGCCCTCGATGGGTCCCCAGCGGGAGCAGAAACATCTCTGAAAGGGGCCACGGCTCTTTCACCCAGACAGCCGGATCTCTGGCGGGTGGTAGCTGTGTTGAGAAGGATCCAGAAGCTGTGTCCAGGTTCACTGAGGAAGGACAAGGTCCCAGCTGCTCGTGTGCCCAGTAAGGAGGGAGGGGAGCTTGTCTCCTCTGCACTTCTCAGCTGGGCCCCGGTTTCCTTTGCAGACCAGCGCCCCGATTTCCTTTGCAGATATAAGCATTATTTGAGCACCCACAATGATAACACAGTGTCACCTTAACAATTGCCAAAAATATTTTTGTTAGAAATAGAAAGGCAGGGACAGAGGGTCAGAGCAAAAGAGAGTTCTGTTGCACGCAGGGTGACCTGACAGGCGTTGCACGGGGGTCTGAAAGTCTGGGACTTCCACACTGCTTCTAGGGTGGGGTGTCTTTCCTTTTTTTTCTTTTTTTATTTTGGAGTTGTTTTTTTTTCAGGCCCTTTTCTATCAGGTGGAGTTTTTCCTCCCCACAGGTTCTGATTCTTGTCAATTTCTTCCTCTGTTCAGGCCAGGCCTCTGCCAGCCTGACACTTTTTATTTGGAAATAATCTTCAACCTCCAGAAAAGGGATATAGGAAGACCACAGCAACAGCCGTATGTCTTTTGGAAAGCTTTTCCTACTATCACATTTGGCTCTGTTTGCCTTTTCTTTCTCTGGCCTCTGGCACACCCGCGCATGTGTGCTTTACCCGAATGTCTCCACACTGTGTCACGCTCGCCTCCGCCCTCCAGCTTCTCACTGGTGCCTTCCCCTGGAAGTCAGGAAGCAGGGGACGGACCGGGTGGGTGATGGGTGATGTAGTGGATGAGGTCAGCCAATACAAAACATTTCACGGGTGGTAAACAGAGTCAGGATTTCATCACTGTGATCCTCTTCCTAGAAACCACACTTTCAGCAACTGAATTGTTCTGTCTTGAGAAATAACTTCAACATAAATGTATAACTAGCATATGACCCATTGCTTCACTCACTGATTCACTGATTAATGCAGTAATTCATTGATTGTTTTAAAAAAGGTTTATTTATTTATGCATACAAGAGCTGGGGTACAGGCCAGAGGTGCAGGGGGTGAGAGGATTCACCAGAGACAGAGTAGGGAGAAGGACAGGTGGATCTACTGAAATACACTGCTGAGGGGAGCAGTGGGGAGACAGGAGAGGTCTGCCGCGCCATGTGGGTCAGTGCCCTGGCCGGGGATTGAATTAGGGCTGTCGCAGTGGTGATAGTGCTGAGACTTAACCCCCAGGCTACTGGGATGCCCTAATTCATTGATTAATTGACCTCTTGGTCTTTCCTCCCTTCCTTCAACTTATTCATGACTCTTGTATGCAAGCCACTATGCTAATTTCAGCCAATATAATAGTGAAACAGGACACAGTCTATATCCTTGGAAGTTCACTGTTCTAAGGAGGAAATTGGGATAATCAACAAAGCATAATTGGTGCTCTAAGAGTAAAAATACAGGGAGTGGGTAAGCCCGGCCTCTGCCAGAGGGTCAAGGGAGGCTCCCCCCCCCCCCGACAGACTGACCTTTAAGTAAAGACCCAGAGATTATGGGGGAGTCAGCTCAAAAGAGGAAGGGATTGGTTCTATTCAGGAAAAAGCAAAAGGAGCTTCCTGGAGGAGGTTGCATGCAAGTGGAGGTTCCTCGCCTGGGTGGGATGTAAAGGTTCCGAGGTGTGCAGAACATTTTCCAGGTGGAAGTCACAGAGTGAGCAAAGGTGGGTCCAGGGATGTCCCAGCCATTTATCAGGTCTAGCTGCACGAACCCCATCATGGTCCTCCTATGTCTGGGACTGTTGACTGAGAAACTCTGCACAGGCAAATGAAATACCTCGAGCATTTACATCTTTTGTTTTCATGTTTCAGTTCCCCGAGTGGACACCATTTTGGGTAGAGCGTCTCCCAGCCCTACCATGTGCCTCTTGAGTCCAGGCACAATTGCTCCCCAAAGCTCATGCCAGCTGCTGTGTTAGGGGCAGTCCAGGGCTTCAAGGAACTGGTAGCCTGCACATTTAACTCGTCTTTTGCATTACAAACTTATTTATACTTTGCAAGTAAAGGGCATTTGGAGTTTGAAGCTCCCTCTGGCTGGAGTTGGTCGTCGGACAGAGTGGGTCAAGCGCTGTGCCTGCAGGTGACTGCGCTAGAAGCGGGGGCAGTCACCCTCCTCGGAGCCTATAAATGGCTTCCCCTGGACCTCGAAGCCTTTGTGAGCTCTGAGGAGAGGAGAGCTGATACAACCCAGGAACCCCAGGCAACTGCTTTCCCCCTGTTTTCCCAAGAGGCTTTGGGGTCCTACCTGACTGTTCACCTCTCGGAACGTGAACCCCAATCTTCCTGTCTGCTTGCTTTCTGCTCTTTGACTTGTACCATCAATTATTCTGTCTCTCAACGACAGGCGTAGGTGAGTTTCCAAAAGGTCACGCAGAACCCCGATCGATCCCAGCTGCGGTAACGACTTTAGGGCTGCTGTGTGCTTGGGCCCCAGCACCGTCTCTGTAGAAGGGGCCGGCGTCTCCCTGAACACAGGAACCGCACTGGCCTCTGCGCGCTGGGCGGCTCCAGCAGACAGGCCAGGCCGTGGACTCAGATCCCTGAGGCAGTGTGTTTGTGGCAGCCTCACTGGTCTCTGCAGACTCGTGATCAATTCTGGAGATAAAAAAAAAAGGATGGCGCCAATACAAAACTAAGATTAAACCCTGCTTATTAAAAAGCAGGCCCCCTTCTTTTCCCCCTTATCCCCAAACCTGTCTCAAAGTCCTGGTGGAGATTCTAGTGTGGCGTTCATGTAGTAAGAATCTGGAGACAGGCTTTTGGGGTTGGGGGGGGGGGGGCGGGGGGGTCATTCCGAGCGTGGCTGTCTCCCCATGGCTCTCACAAAGGAAGGTGTTTTTACAGTCAGCTTCTTTGGCAAGAGGCACAGGTCTTAAGAGCTTTGGGGAAAGGGCAGGCTTTGGCTGCTCTTTGCTTTGCTTGTGAAGGGATTCTTTTCTTGACTTTCTGCATTGAGTCTCTCCTTTGTGAGAAACCATATCATAAAATAATAATCAAACAGTCATTTATAATCATGCTGTTAGAACACACGCGATAACCTCAGTTGGCTTTTGACTGCTTTGACATGCGTTCTTTTTTTCTTTTTTAATTTTTAAAATTTATTTTTGCACCTTTTGTCATCTTGTGCCTTTTTCCATTGACATGCATTCTTGCAGGCACTTTGCGTTGATTGCCTCATTCAGTCTTCATGGCTATAGTTATTCCTACTTCATGAGAGGGAAACTGGGGCCCAGAGAGGTCACACCACCCACCCAAGGTCACCCAGCTGGGAAGGGGCAGGGCAGCGGTTAGAGCCATTGCTGTTGGGACCAGACACAATAACAGCTGATTTTGTTGTCTGTGTATTGAATTCTAGGAACAGCACTTAGTTCTCTGTAGGACATGGGGGGTTTCCTGGCCAGGCTGTCGAGGCGGTGCTGTTATTGTTTTCACACAGAAATACTTTTGATTTATTGAGACTGAAAGGGAATGATTTAGCAGAAATGAATCAAAGTTACAATGCTCAGAAAAAGGAATATCTTATTAGCTTGTCTTGATCATAAATTATCTGTAAATGTTGTATAAATAACAGGCTGATGGTCCCATCATCTCAAAAAGCCTAATATAAACAAAACGCAGAAAATAATTTCAATTGAAAAAGTTCTCACATAATTCTTCTCTACTGTATTTTTCTGAAATTTCTCACCAGGGGACTGAGGTTCAGAGAAGTCAGTGGCGTATGCAGGGGAGCTGAGATGTCACAGCCATTATGTCTAAATCTAGGTCTGGGGCTGGTAAACTAATGGCCCGGGGTCAAGTCCAACCCGCTGCCTGATTTTGTAAATAAAGTTTTTTTTTTTTAAGATTTATTTATTTTGTGCATACAGAACTGGGGTACAGGCCAGAGGCTCAGGGGCGGTGAGAGGCTTCACCAGAGACAGAGTGGGGAGCAGAACAGGCAGACTGATGAAGTACACTGCTGAGGGGAGCAGCGGGCGGGTCAGGAGAGGTCTGCCGCACCATGTGGTCACCTCCGGGGCAGGCGGGAATCGAACTCATGCGGAAGCAGCTTTAGCTTCTCAGTGCTGCGCTTTAACCCCTGCGCCACCAGGGAGGGCCTGTAAATAAAGTTTTATTGGCACACAGCTATGCTTATTTGTGTACACTCCACAGCTGCTTTTCTGAAACAGCAACAGAGTTGAATATTTGCCTCCCAGACTGTCTGGCCTGCAGAGGTGAAAATAGAAGCTAGCCATCCCCTGCTCCAGGCCTGGTGTGTCCATCCCCTTCAGTCTCGGGCTGTTGGATCAGTGATTCCTCAGGCTTGTGGTTCCGCCGTGCTGATCTGCCACTGGAGCCTGTCCTGGCAGAGGTGGTGAATTCCTGCCCATTCTGGGGAGATGCTGATGTCCTGGGATTCTGACTGATCACAGAGTGTGTATGTCAGAGGATGTTAGCTATTCCGTGGAAAGCAAAAGAATCCTTAGAAATGCCCAGAAAAACATGAAACTTCTGAGTCTATTCTAAATCCCAGTGCCTATGGATTCAGGCTTTCTGGGGATGGCCCTGGGAATCTGCACTGTTTGCTAATGTCTGTGAATGTTTATTGCCCATGTGGTGCTGCGTGGTGATAGGGCTGGTGTATAGTCCATTATCTCAGGGACTGTCCCCCCACCCTTACGGATCTGTTGGCCTGTAAATCAATTTTGATTTACAGGTGGGGAAACTAAGGTTCTGTGTGGTAGGTGCCTTGCCCAGGTCACAGCTGGATTCAGGCGCCTTTGCTTCAGAAAATCTCTGCCCCCTGTTGTTCAGTTGGAAGCAGAGTTGCTTGGTTAACCCCCCCTTGACCTTTGTAAGGTTTGGGGTTAAGTGGACACTAACTGTCCCAGTTACAGGGCAGACACCAGCTGTTAGATCGCATGCGTCCTGGGCTCTAATCATGGCACATCTCAAAGTAAAGACAAATGTTTGTGTATTATAGTGATAATATTATTAATAATATACTTTTTAATAACAGAAAGTCAGCAAAATAGCAAAGATTGAACTTAGCTATAATCATGCAAGAATTGATGTTCTGTGAATGGCCTGATGACGTTTGGATGAGCAGTAAAAGAAAGCATAGCTATAATTCCGAAAAGGCTATGTGCCTTCTTGTAAAATACATTACTTTCATTTCAGCACAATGACTAATTATGAAGTAATGTCAGTATTTTCACGTAATTTGTAATGATATTGCCAAACTAGAAACTTCTTTTGTGGTTTGTTTTTTCTGAAGTGATTTTTTATTTGCTTTTTCCCTGGGGTTTAACTTACATGCACTAAAACTCACATGTCTGCATGTGAGTTGTGACACATATGTATATACTTAGGATTATTTAAAAATTAGTTTGGCTTTGGAGAAACTGTGTTCATTGGAGACAGTCGTTCCTGGGATTGTTGATAAGCCTTTTAAAGCAATTCTCACATTCGGAAACAAACATGGGTGTTGAGTGTCATGTCTTAACTTCCCGCTGGCGTTGCACATGCTAAGGGGGCTGGTGAGGCAGGGCCCTGTATCTATTTTACACTGTCCCTTGCCTCTCTGGTTCAGCCTGCAGAGTATGAACTCCACAGGCACAGACGTTTGAGCTTCCCTTTCTCTTTCCCTTGTGTTTTAACGATAGTATCTCCTCCATCCAGAACAGGGCTCAGTAGATGGAAATAGTAGATTAAGTAGCTGCTGACTGAACGCAGGTAACGTGGGCTCATAGGTCTTCTGAGCTGTATGTGATTCGGCTTTACTTCCAACAGGACACCTTCATTTTATAAAAGCATCTGTAGTCCCAGGTCCACCTGCCTTAGAACATGCCCACCTGCGTCGCGGCGGCCAGGCACGCCTCTGCTCAGGCTTGTGGAGATGGACGCTGGACTTTGGCGCTGCCGTGTTCTTGGAGGGATCTTGGAGCTGCAGGTCTTTTGGGTGGGAGGGAAGATCCCGCTTCTCCGACGTGCCAGCTGTAGAAGGTTCTAGTGAAGCCGAGAGGCGTGTCTGTCAGTGTGGCAGGAAGTCTCTTGGGGGACCCTCCCGAAGGACCCCACTTCTGGTGTTCATACTCCCGTGTGACCCCCTCCCCAGGTGTGGGAAGGACCTGTCACTAGCTCTAACGGATGGGCGATGGCAAAGGGGGTGGGTCATTTCTTCCCCCCATTGTCTAAATCTTAGACACGTCGGTCTCGCTGGCTGGCCCCTCCCTGCTGGCTCTGACACAGCAGGTGACCTCCTTGGGGAGGCCCATGGGAAAGGACCGAGGTGGGTTCTGGGCAACAGCCACCCGGGAGCGGAGACCCTCTGTCCAATAGCCAGAGGGAACTGAATCCTACCAGGAATATAAGCTTTGAAGGAAAACATTCCTCAGTTGCACTCCCAGGTAAGACCCAAACCCTGGAGGATATCTAGATGGCCAGCTTGTGAGAGAGTCTGAAAAGGGGAAGGTGCAAAATTCTGCCTCCATTCCTGATGGGCAGAAACGAGGAGGTTACTAGAGTCCAATTCACTGTCCGTCCTTTGCTTCCTCCCCCATTGCAACGTTTGCAAACTGTATTAAATGATTTATTATGTCTGTTTCTTTGGTGAACTGGTGAGTTCATGAGGTAGACAGAGTCTCATTCATCCAGAACTTTGGGGGTGCCTATTCGAATTTGTTGGGTGAACACAGTCCCATAGAGCAAGCAGGACCTAGGAGTTACAAGTTCAGATTCTGGAGTTATTTGTCTACATTGTAAAATCTTATTTTTGCCATATTCTTGCAGTGTGATTTAGGTAACTGATCCAACCTCTCTGAGCCCTAGAACTTATTCATGGGTTTTTGTGAAGATTGAACAATGTAATGCAGCCCAGAGTTTGGTACATAGTAAGCACCCAGCCAGGTGTGGTTACTCTTATTGTTGCTATTTAAAGAAGTGAAGAAGTAGTCTAAGTACCAGGGAATCAGTATGTGCATTGGCAGGACAGATTCTGTGCCTGTTTCCACATCTATTAAGCAGGGAGAGTTTTCACTGCAAAATTTCTAGCCATCAAGCATCTTTCTTTATTTCTTTTTGCATTTTTGGGTAGAACTGGGATATAGGCCGGAGGCATGGGGCTGACAAGGGGGTTGGGAGGAGGTGGTGGTCAAGGATTCGCCAGAGATAGAGTGGGAGCAGAATGGGCAGATGAACTGAAATCCACTGCTGAGGGAGCAGCGGGCGAGACAGGAGAGATCTGCTGTGCCGTGTGGGTCAACTCTCTGGCCGGGGATTGAACTCAGGCCGCAGCAGTGGTAACACTGAGACTTAACCCCTAGGCCACCCATTAAGCTTGTTAATGGGATCTCCTCCCTCCCCCCATTAACTTCTGACCTGTTTCCCACCAGCCAGGGGGTGGTGAGTCACCATGTACCTGCTCAGCTGTGACAGTCTCACCTCAAGTCTCACCAGTCCGGCTTGTTGGGGCACCCTCTGCCCTGGACCGAGCTGGGAAAAACAAACAGTGAGCTCAGATTACCTTTTCCCTGCACTCTGGGCTTTGGGAAGCTCTCTGCCTCCAGCCTCCAGACTGCATTCAGTTACCCCCAGCCGAGTGGATGAGGCCAGCCTAGATTCATGGGCCTGGGTTCACATCCCAGCCCTGTCACTTAACTAACTGGATCACTTGGGTGTGTGACTTTCTCTCTCAGCCTTTCCTGTAATGCAGGGGTGTGAGCAGGTACCTTGTAGCATCACTATACATGGGGGGTCAGTGGGAATCTCTGGTTCCTGAAAGTGATGTTGTTCTGTTCAACTCACCACTGTTCCAAGAATATTGGAGACTACCTTGAGGATGCCGGGGTTCCAGAACGAGGTAGATTGTATTTTGATTACTGCCTCAGTTTCTCCGAGGCAGTAGTTTTTCTAAGGAGGTTTCCCAAAGGCGGCTTCAGTTTCCTCAGGGTCAAAGTGGTTTCAGCAAGGCTTCCCATGGTGGGGAGGCCCTGGGCCGCTGGCCATCTCGGGCTGGGGAGAAAGCCTTTCCTAGACGGGTCTTTTCCTCTGGGACAAAGCACGTTGTGGGTGCAGTTAGAAAACTGAGCTCCTTCCTCGATGTTGTGTTGACCAGAATCCCAGCTGGTTTCCTTCTTGGGCCCTCGTTTCTTGACCTTTCACATGCCCGGAGCCAGCCTGTCTGCTGCGAGTACCCCGAGCTCCAGTAATGGTCAGCAAGTCATTCTGATGTAAGTGGGACCAGGCCGAGCCCCCCTGCACACCTCTGCCCTGAATCACGATGATGGTTCTGAAATTACAAGGGGGCGGGTTATTCATTTTCAACTCAAGATATGTAGCTGCAGCTGGAAGAAGATGCAGAGATTTTAGTTTAATTTAATTTTATTTTTGGTGAGGGTGTGGGGAAGCTGTGGATACCAAAGCCTGGGAAATGAAAACTCCTACTTTCTTGCACTTACCTGCCCCCTCTGGGATGCACAAAATAGCCACGTTTAGCTCTTAGCAGCACAGGCATAAGCTTCTCTGTACAACGCGGGCGGTCCTATGAGTCATCGCTGGGACCCTTCCTGCATTTTGTAGATTGCCTGCAGCAGCTTGCTGTGTCCACCAGGGGCGCTAGACATGCATTGGGATGTGGGTACCTGTGCGTGGGCCATTTATAAAATTTGGGATTGGAGATACAAGCATCAAAACGGAGTAGCCTGCTTCACTGCCTTCATCAAGCACCTTTCAGTCTAGAACCCAACGAAGCAGTTCTCAGACATCTGGGCTGGAGCCGGAACGCAGCACAGGCTGGGAACAGGGATCCACATTCTGTCGCCCTCTGTTGGACAAGTTAAGAATCAGCGCCTGGAAGTCCAGTAATCCGAGTTTTATTTCTGCCCTTCTCACATCATGTTCTCTGAACGCTATCACCTCCTAGAAAAGGAGGCTATGACTTTCCCCGTAGGGTGGATGGCTGGCTAAATGAGGTCATGGATATTAAGTTCCTTGCCAAAGACCTGCCACAAAGTATTGTATGTCTACAAACGGTGGTTGCCATGGTTGCATCATTATCAAGCCAATCATTATCCTCAATCATTTCTATTAACTATTTATTATTAGCATTATTAATTTTCTTAGAGTAATAACTATGGCTATACCCATCTGAGGAGCAAACACCAGCCCCTTCCCTGCTGTGAGGCGCCCCAGGTCAGAGACTGAATCAACCAGCACAGCTTGGGCACCCGACCAGATTTCAGGAAGAGGGTGCTGACTGAGCGGACGGGTGGCCTGTTGCCCAGACTTGGTCTAATTACACCTGGCAGCCCATGCTCCCTGCAGCGCCATCCACAGGCGGGCAGGTCACGTTCTGTCTTTGAGAAAGTTGTGCCATTTTCAGAGCCCAGAAATATTCTCCCCTCTCTCCTCAATATCCCCCGCCACTGCCCCCTGCCCGGCCTCCTCCCCTCCCGCCCCCACAAACTGCTGCAGTTCGGCAGCTGGCTGAGCTCTCAGTTAGGCAAGAAGAGGTGAGGGGTGGACGGCGGATGATGGCCGTGGGTGGACTTTGCAGAGGGGGAGAAGTCACCGAGCTCCTGGAAGTGACTTCTGCATCGCAAATAGAATGATCAGGAATGTTCAGCTGTTGGTGGGTCACTTTGACCTCCTCCCCGGTCAGGTCACACATGTGCTTCTCCTGGCCTCACGGACCAGCAGAAAGGAGGTGCCAGACACGCTCCCTCTCCTGACTCTGGCTTGTGAGCAAAGCTCCAGCCCTGCTCGCTAGGTCCCTCCCCACACATGCGCTCAATTTCTCTCTCCCTGCTTAGGGGTGAGCTCCATGGAGACGCATGCTGGCCCCACAATGCACACAGTCACGCCAAACAGGAACAGAACAGGCTGCTGACAGGGGCTGCAGCCAACGACAGGGACCGGAACTTCCCCAGGGCTCCCACTGACTACAGTTCTCCTCTGTGGACGCTGGGCCCGCCAGCTTCCCCAGGAGCCCCCAGCCGATGACTGAGAGGTCACTGAGGCTGACTTGTTCTGGGCGACTCCCTCCCTCTCCCTGTGACACCCCCAAGGCCTTCCTGGCCTTCCTTAGACTGCATGGTGGTCTAGAAGCTTCCACCCTGCCTCTCCCTCCACCCCGCAGATTCTTCAAGTCTGTCTGTCCAAGACCTGCCCTCTGTAAAGTCTTCTGTTGAGGAGCCTGCTTCTCGGAAGCCCTGGCCTAACACCCACACAATGTCCTAGCCCAGGACTCCCGGGGGACACAGCATCCCAGTTTGGGGGACGAGGTACAGGGGCCACCCCTTGGGTGGAGTATTTGGCTTTTTCTGAGTTCCTGTGCTGTTTTTGTGGAAATTCCAGCTCCCTCTAGATTCCTCCAGAGGAGTGGTTCGGAGGGGAGGGGTACCTCAAGGCTCCTGAGGCCCCCTAGAAAGCGAGCTAGCGGGTCTTGGATTCTCATCAGCTGCATGTGGGTTGGCTCACCCTGTCTGATGCTCATGTTCCCCATCTGTGAAGTGG
The DNA here is from genome assembly GCF_000260355.1 of Condylura cristata. Lineage (NCBI taxonomy): Eukaryota > Metazoa > Chordata > Mammalia > Eulipotyphla > Talpidae > Condylura > Condylura cristata. Next base: position 15,846,664 of record NW_004567130.1, read on the forward strand.
GTGAAGTCCCCCCTCCTACTGGGTTGTAAGGAGCATTAAATGAAGCAGGAGTGTGATAGGCTGCTCTGAGGACTAGGAAGTCCCCAATATATGGTAGCAATTTAGGGTTCCAGCTCATTCACATTTTATTTTTTGAAGCTAATAGGTTGAGTTTGATGGCACAGGCTTCTTGAGTTTCCAGAGCCCTTATGTCCCCACATATATGGTCACAGGTGAAGCTGACAGCTTCGGATCGTGAGTTGCTCATGTTCTGTAGCTGTGGCTTTGAGGAGGGCACCTGGTGACTCAACTTACTTGTCTTTAAATGGGGCTTATAGTAGAACCCACCCCATCAAGTTGTTGGAGGATTACGAGGTGGTGAATACAGAAGGCTTAGTCCAGCTTCTGGAACATCCTGAGGGCTTAGTAAGGAATAGTAACATCTACAGTTACTGTTGTCTTGCTATGAGTAACCCACTGGATGTAATGCGGCCTCTGACCCCTGGACAGCACCCAGGGGACAGTTGTCATGGTGATGCAGATGCTGCGTGTGGTACCTAGCACCCAAGAAATGCTCTGTGATGCCTGTTTGTGTCAGTGTCCAAGTTCTACTTTTTCCTGTCTTGAATGTGGATGTGATGGTAGGAGCTGCAGCAGCCGTTTTGTCCAAACCTTGGTCAAGTCATGGTTGAGTGGCTAAAGTAGGATATGTAGCTAATGCTGCAGAATTCTTTTTATGTAATAAAAGCAAACTCCTACTCATTTAAGGCAGTGTGACTTTTTACTACTGGATAAAAAGAGATTTCCAAACCCTTTCCTTGCATGCAAAATTAAGTCCCAATATTTATAGTTTTTTTTTTCAAGATTTATTTATCTATGCATACAGAGCTCGGGTACAGGCCAGAGGTGCAGGGGTGGTGAGAGGATTCACCAGAGGTAGAGTGGGGAGCAGAGCAGGCCGACTGATGTACACTGCTGAAAGGAGCTGTGGGCGGGTCAGGAGAGGTCTGCTGCAACCATGTGGGTCAGCTCCAGAGCTGGCAGGGATCGAACTCATGCTGAAGTGGCTTTAGCTCCTCAGTGTTGTGCTTTAACCCGCTGCACCACTAGGGAGGGCCCCCAATATTTATAGGTTTTGACTGACCCCGTCCCCACATCTCAAAGACTTAGGTGGTCTTTTTTTGTGTGTGCCAGAATCAAACATTGCTGCACCCATTTAAAAGATGATAACACAAAGGAATGAGGAACAGAGATTCCCCATTCACAAATTCAAGGCGGATCCAAGATCTTTGAAGTACACACTGTGGCTTGCACTCAAGGACCACATGCTGTCTGCCGGTGGCTTAACACACCATTCGTAGCCCTTGGAAGGATGAAAGGGGCCACACTGATGCTGCGGAGACCCAGACAGTGGTTCCAGGGAGGCTCGAGGGTTGAAATCCAGCACTTAAGGCTTCCATCCTGTTCTTCTGGTGTGGAAATTTATACCACAGCTTTGGAATTCTGGAATCTATTGAACAGTGATTTGCCACTGTAAGAGGAGCTTACACTGCACCTTCACTAAGGCTGGCAGGTCCTGCCCTGAGCTTCCAAACTGCTCCAGTTGTGAATACTGTCTGTGTGGACACACCCATCCCTGTGCAAGGCACGTTACATTGATAGAGTGTCGTTGAAAGCAAGGGGTAGGAAGGAAGACTAACCAGGAAATGTTAAGATATTTTCTTCCCCAAAGGAAACCACCAAGTCATCAGTTCCAAATGTTGAATACAGTGGAGCTTTCTCTAACAAAGAGGCTGACTTATATCCAGCCTTTCAAGCCCGACTCCTTTATGCATTTTCAGCATCTTTTCACTTATTCAAAACCCATTTTAACTCAATTTTGTTAGCTATAAATATCTTGGCCCAAATCCTAATCCTGTCATCATAAGACACTTTATTTTCAGATTTGTGATTTCCCTTTGTTTTTTATCCAACTCTTTATTTGTTTTTTATTTCAATGAAGATGACTCTTACATTGCTCTTTCCCCAGACATCTTTAGCTATTCCATTTCTCTTTTGTACTATTTCCAGAAGCTTCCTGTCCTTTATAGTCATTAAAAAAATAGCTAATTCTTATATACTCTTTACCATATGCCAGGCATTGTTGTGATTGCTTTCTATGTACTAATACATTTAATCCCCACCATACTCGATGGGGCAAATAGAATTATTTAGCCTCATTTTACAGAAGAGGAAACTGAAGCACAGAGAGACTGGCAAACTCACCCAGTGACACACAGCAAGTAAGCGAGCAGGTCAATGCAAAGCTGGTAGTCTTGTGGCAGTTGATGACAATAATGAAAGTAACACCATCCAGCATTTTTTTGAGTACTTAATCCATATCAGATGCTGTGAAACACTTTTTACACACTTATTCCTTCCAACAGCCCCATACTCTTATAGGTCACTAATGAATATAGTCACCGTTTTATAGATGAGGAACTGGGGGCTAAGTAGCTCACTTTCACTTTCAGTGCTGGTTCTCACGGGGAGTTTTCTCCCTCCACCCTCTTCTCTTCACCTGGCTCATTACTCTCCTCTGGGGATCCTACTATGGAACCCCTACGCCTGTCTGATTGAGATGCCCCCAGCTCTGCTTGTATGTCACCATAGACTGCAATTGCCAATCTCTTCATCTTTCTCCCCCACCAGACTGAATTCTCTTTGTTCCTAGTAAAACAAGGCTTAGAAACACTAAAAAATAGAAAGGAGGAAATAAAAAACTCCCAACTCCCTTATAACACCTTGTTATCTCTCCTCCTTTTAAAATTGATAACTAACATAAATAAATCGTGAGAAATTGTTTTAACCACGTCTGTGTGCTCAGTTTAGTGACATTAAATGCATTTTTGATATTGTACAATCATCTCCAATACCCATTTTCAAAACCTTTGTAGATGTGGTGGTGAAAAACTGCACCCAGCAAACAAGAAATAATGCCACTTCTCTCCAACCCCTCGGGGGGTAGGGATGGAGTAGCTTCTATTTTACTTTGTGTTTCCATGGACTTGCTGGTTCTAAGCACCTCATAAGAGGGGAATCTCATCAAATCTGTCCTCTGGTGAATGGCTTCTTTCTCTGAGCAGAGTCATCAAGTCCATGGTATCCTAGGTGTCAGCACATCTTCCCTTTTTCCAGGCTGTGTAATATTCCATTGTACAGCCAGACCACAGGTGGCTTCTGATTTCTTTACATTCTCGCCAGCACTTGCTACTTTTTTGTTTTTTACTTTTTTGGACAATAGTCATCCTAGGAGGTAGGACGTGTTCTCTCATGATGGATTTGATTGGTATTTCTCCAGTGACAATGTTTATGTGCATTGATGCATACTTTTAAAACAGTTGAATTTACCCACGTTAGCGGGCAATTCTATGACAGATGCATAACGTCAGATATCCTCCCATTTCACCCATATCTACCCTGTGATTGTGGCATAGTGAACTGGTGGCCCAGACAACAGAAAGTGTTCTCTCCCAGTTCTGGAAGCCAGACGTTGAAATCAGGGTGTCTGCAGGGCCTGCTTCCTCCAAAGGCTCCAGGGGAGGATCCCTGCCCGCCTCTCTAGCCCCAGGCCTGCTGGCTTCGTATCGGACCCCCATGTATGTGACTGTCCCTCCCTTACCCTTTCCAAGGACTCTCATGTGGAGAAGGACCCATCTTGCCCATCTTGATTTCACCTGAATTACAGCTGCAAAGGCCCTATTTCCAAAAGTGGCCATGATCACAGGTCCTGGGGGGGTCAGACTTGTATATATCTTTTCTCGGGGCAGGGGGCTACAATTCAGTCCCCTACTTAGCTCTGCTATCAAGTTTTTGGGTTTTTTTTTGGGGGGGGGTAAAGGTAATTTATACATATAAGAACTGGGGTGTAGGTCAGAGGTGTAGGGGTGAGAGGATTCACCAGAGACAGAGTGGGGAACAGAACAGGTGGGCTGACTGAAATCCACCGCTGAGGGGAGCAGCGGGCGGGATAGGAGAGGTCTGCTGTGCCATGTGGGTCAGCTCCTGGCCAGGGGTTGAACTCAGGCTGCAGTGGCTGCCAATAGCTTGATAGCCCTATGTCCTTAACCCCTGTGCCACCAGGGAGACCCTTCCGTCAAGATTTAAAACCATTCCATCACTCCGCCCTCAAATTCTGTTCCGTTTCTTTTAATTAAAAGTGACCCAACTGGAGCCAGCGTGTATCTGCTCTTTCATAACCTGCCTTGTGAGATGAGACATTGCACACGCCTTTCACATGTCAATAAATTCAGATCAAAGTATCCCATCGTCACCTAAAATAAATGCATATTATAAATGCGAGTTTCCTGAAGGTCGCGCTTACGTCACACTGTGCTGGACTTGACCCCGGGCCTAGCCAGACACAAGCCCTGGTCGGTGCCTGAGCCATGTGGGTGGAGTGAGTAACTGAAGGATTGGCGGTCCAGGGAGGGGCCTCTTATCGTCTCCCAGCCCCCCTGGCCTTTCTAGGTGCGACTTGCATTGTCCAGTCCTGCGTCGAACCAAGAGGACTTGCTGTCTTGGCTTCGCTGGAAGCCTCCAGAGACTTTGAAGCTGACTGCCTGGGAGATCAGAGGTGTGTTTCTCCCCACTGTGGGCTCTCCCCCCTCGAAGGCTTTCATTCCAGAGAGGGCTAAGTCAACTCTCTCCTGGTTTTATAAGCTGATAGAACAGGGCTGTCAAATGCTTTTTATGGGAGAAGAAACAGGAAGATGGTTTGTTTTGCAGACAGCGGGTTATTGGGTAATTACATTTTTATAGAGCTGTTGTGGGACAAATCACGGCCCTGCTGTCTCCTTTGATGCTAAAAGGCAGACGGCCCCATAAAGATCTGAACAAGGGAAGGTGAAAAGGGTCAGGGACAGAGCTGCCCCTTGGGGGTCAGCTTCTGCCTGGAATGCCACACCCCGCCCTGTCCCAGGTGCCCCTTCGGGAAATGCTCTCCTCTTGCCACATGTTTTAGCTAGAGTCATATCCATGCCTTGCTCCCCTGCCTCTTCTCGGCTGCAGAGGTACCAAAGGAGAAGCAGGGGAATAGGATGAATGTCTGGGACCACCCAGGGCATGTCGCTGCTCATTCTCATTCTTTCACTTACTTGTTCACTCACTCATTCATTCGCTCACTCATTCACTGTTGAACTCATGCACGCATTTATTCATGCGTTCATTCTTCCACTCATTCATTCACTTCCTCATTTATTTACTCATTCACGCCGACTGCCAGGAGCAGGGCACGCACATACATTTCCTGAGGGTCCATCTGTTCATTCACTGAACACACAAGTTGAGGGCCTACTGTGTGTTACGCAGCCTGCGCCACCTGGTGAGTGAGAGGAACAGGAGCAGTGGAGAATGGCAGTGGACAGTTGCGCCTCTGAGATCGGCACTGGCGGTGTTGATTTGGGGTGGGTGGGGGTGTTGTTGGAAAACCTATAGCAAGGCTCCTGAGCTTGTCAGAGTTCCTGGAGGCATTCCTGGCTGAGTGGGGATATAAAAGGTGAGGGGGTTGCTCAGGTCAAGGGTTGGTGCTGGTCGTGGTGGCAATGGTAGTGGTGATGGTGGTGATGATGGTGGTAGAGGTGATGGTGGTCATGGTGGTGGTGGTGATGATGGTGGTGGTGATGATGGTAGTGGTGGTGGTGATGGTGGTGGCAATGATGATGGTGGTCATGGTGATGGTGGTGGTGGTGGTCATGGTGGTTGTGGTGATGATGGTAGTGGTGGTGGTGGTGGTGATGGTGGAGGTGGTGGCAATGATGGTGGTGATGATGGTGTTAGTGGGGTATGATGCAGGGAGAACCTTCCAGATGAAATGAGAAAACCCCACCTAGGTTCCCTGGAAGGAGAGAGCATGATATTTTCAAGGAAACAGAGCAGCCACATCCAAGCCAGCCTGGATCTTGGAGAAGCCCTTCCTCGATGCACTGCCTGGAGCTGTGGCCAGAAAATCCTTCAGGCCATGTCTTGGCTGCCTTTCAGCGACAACCTTCCATAACAGAAATGCACACACCATAGGGCCATTCGCCCTCGCCATAAATTCTGAGAAGGCCAGTGGGCATGGTGTGGGGAAGGCCCAGGTGGAGAGGCCTTTCTTTCTGCCCTGAACGTTTCTAGAAAACTGTTCATTACTCTTCCTTTTCCTGAGAGGTTTGGAACCAGACTGAGCGCCTGGGTTTTTACTGGTCCCATCTGGAGACAAGTGTTTCAAATCAAGCTTCCCCCACAACCTTTAAAAGATGGCTGCCTCCGTGTGGGCAGGGCCCCCACCCTGCTGACTTCCTGCTGCAGAGACAAGCACCTTAATAAATGACTATTTATTTGGCAGGGCCGCCCCTTCTGTGTGTGCCTGATTTCCCGCTGGGATCTCCAGCCAGAGCCCTGAGGTGTCTTTCTTAAAGGGGTAGAGAAGACACAGGCCCTCTCCAGCTTCCCTTCTGTTTATTTGCTGTGAGCTGTCAATGTTCCACAGGCAGCTTCCCTCTGGGGACTGGCCCCCCAGGTCTTCCCCTTATTTTATTAGATGCAGACCCTCCCTTGCCCCCAAAGCTGTTAGCTGGGATGGGGAGGAACTGCCCTGGCCTCGCATCTGTGGCCCTAGAGGCATCCGTGGGCCTAGAAAAGGGCGAGAGGGCAAAGAGCAGGGGACGAGAAAGGTCCAACGAGGCAACAGCTCAGAGCATCTCCCCCGGGCTTCGAGAGGCGCCCTTTCAGGCTTCCTGGCCCACAGAGGCCTGGCAACCTGGTGTAAGGAGACGCCCTGCTGGGATCTCAGTCTGTCGCCCACCCCAGGCCTCTGCCCACCCCGCCCCCTGCCTCCCACCTCTGGGAGAGCTGTCATTTAAGGGGGAGTGGGGGTGCCTGCAGCAGTGAACAAAACAGCAAGCTTCTGCTTCAGGACAAGAAAGGATCACAAAGAAACAGGTGGTGGTGCTGGCGGGAATAGCCTGGCAGGTTAAGGGGGGCAGGGGCGGCCAGGATGGCACTTGATAAGCGACTCTTGTGCAATAGCTGAGCAGGGTGGACCCTGGATATCCACTGGAAGACCACTTCTGGCAGCAGGAATTAAACAGCCTGCAGGCAGCACCGAATTGGGTATGTTGCAGGTGAAGCTAGAAGGTGGGCGATGCCTTGAGGTGTGAACCCAAGTATGAGAACAGCACAGATGAAAACAGAGAGAAGGAAGCTGACAGTCAGCCGGCCGGGCCCCTGGGCGCTCCCTGTGTGGGTCAGGCCTGCAGCCCATGCGAGACGGCCATGGAAGCGCTGGAGCAGAATCGTGAGGGGATCTCATTCATGTTTTTTTTTTTAAAGATTCATGTATTCATGCATACAGAACTGGGGTACAGGCCAGAGGTGCAGGGGCGGTGAGAGGATTCAGCAGAGACAGAGTGGGGAGCGGACAGGCAGATCGATGAATTACACTGCTGAGGGGAGCAGCGGGTGAGAAAGGAGAGGTCTCCTGTGCCATGTGGGTCAGCTCCGGGGCGGGGATCAAACTTGCACAGAGGTGGCTGCGGCCCGCCTGCAGTACTGCGCTTTAACCCACTGTGCCACCAGGGAGGGCCTGGTTTATGTTTTTAAAAGGGCCACTGGTGCAGTAATTAACATTTGTGAGCTCTGTGTTATAATTCCAGGGTATAGTATATTTATCTCCCCATCTTATAGTTGCAAAAACTGAGGCCTAGGGAGTTTGAGTAACCTGCTCAGCAAGGTGATATGGGAGCCTGTGGTTGGGGCCACCTCCCCGAGAAAGTCTGCTCCCTCCAGGGAGAGGAACCCCTCTTCACTAAACCTGCCTGTGGCTTGATTTTCTGTGAAATGGGCATGAATGAAACCTCCTCTACACATTTAATGTGGAGAGCTGTGGGCAAAATCAAGCGACATAGCTGTGAAATAAGTTATGACACTAAGAGCATTAGTTATGAAAACTCACTCCTGGGTGTCGTTTAACCACCCGACAACCCATATCTAGGTGCTGTTAGTATCCCAGCAAAACTAGAGCGGGCTAAATGGTCAAGAAACTTGGGGTGAATTAGGAGAGATGATTGTCTTTGATTCTTTTCATTTTGCCTCAACGGATGCTCTCCCTATTTTCTTGTCTCTTGGGGATACCATAATGCTATCTCCTACCCAGAGAGATTGTGAAGCTGCTTGGGAGATCCCCAGGTACCCTCCTGGGAAGCAGTCAGTTGCCTATCTCCCGTACTTCCTGCCAGCTATCTTCTGTGCAAATAATGACTGCCAAGAATTTAAACACTTTAATGCAAATGATACCAAAAATACCCTCTGGTTCATTTCATTTAACACAGGCCACGGAGATGATTTCATTACAATGCATGTAGACTATTTTGTCTTTTTTAACAGCTGCCTAGAATTCTGTCGTACAACTTGTAGTTTTATCTTTGGCTATTGACTAATGCTGCAGTGATCGTTATTATGTCTCTCTGCACACATATTGAGTGGAATAGGAATACTTGGAACAGGAGTACTTGCTGTGCGAAGCTAGGTGTACATCTGAATTTGGGGGAGACAATGACAAACCGCTTTTCATAAAGCTTCTACCGGTAATGAGTGGGAGGTGCCTGTTTGCAGCATCTAATATAGAATATTTATGCAAACTTAGAAAATCATCCTGTGAGCTCTTTTTATACATGCTGTTTGTTTGCTATTCTTTGTTTTGACTTCACATCAAACTGCAAATCTTTCAACACAATAATTTTCACAGCTGTATAATATTTCACCACCTAGATGCACCATAGTTTATTCAGTCAGTTCTCTGTTGTCAAATATATTTTTTAAATTTGACTGTAAAATGAAGATTTTTGTGAGAATAAAGTTGGACTTTTAAGCAGGGGCTTTTAATGTATATATGTTGTTCTCACTGATGCATACCTTAAACTTACATAATGTTGTAATACAGTATCACGGCAATAACATTTCAATAGTGCTTTATTCATTAGCAGACACTTTTTAAAGTGAAAGACACATTACAAACTTGGGCAGAATACACTCCATACAACTGGCAAAGGAGAATGTTATAAAGCATATCTTAATAATTTTAAAATTTATTTACTTATGTAAACAACTAGGGTACAGGCCAGAGGTGCAGGGGTGGTGAGAGGATTCACCAGAGGCAGAGTGGGGAACAGAAAAGGCCAATCAATGAAGTACACTGCTGAGGGGATCAGCACGCGGGCCAGGAGAGGTCTCCTGGGCCAAGTGGACAGAACTTGCACTGAAGCGGCCATGGCCAGCTTGCACTGCAGCATCCTAACCTGCTGGGCCCCCAGGGAGGCCTCTGTTTTAAAACATTTATTTATTTATGCATAAAGAACTGGGGTATATAGCTAAATAATTTTTAGAAAAGCAGTAAGGGTAGCTCAACAATGCAAAGGAAAATGGGCAAAGTACATGAATAGACATTTCAAATGAGAAGAAACATGTGGCAAAAAAAAAAAAATATCTCTGAAGTGATGTTGAGCATCATTAATGATGAGGTGAATCAAGACTAGAATGAGATATTATTTTACATGCAATTGTTTGGCAACATTAAAAAAACAAATCTGAGGGCCCTTCCTGGTGGCACAGCAGGTTAAAGCACTGCACTGAGAAGCTTAAACCACTTCTGCCTGAGTTTGATCCCCGCCTGCCCTGGAGGCGACCACATGGCGCGGCAGACCTCTCCTGAGCCGCCTGCTGCTGCCCTCAGCAGTGTACTTCATTGATCTGCCTGTTCTGCTCCTCATTCTGTCTCTGGTGAAGCCTCTCACCGCCCCTGAGCCTCTGGCCTGTACCCCAGTTTTGTATGAATAAATAAATAAATCTTAAAAAAAGAGCAAACAAACAAATCTGAGGCCCTCCCTGGTGGCACAACGGGTTAGGATGCAGCACTGTGAAGTAGCTGCAACCACTTCAGTGCAAGTTCGATCTCCGGTCCTGGAGGTGACCCACACGGGGCAGCAGACCTCTCCTGACCGGCCCGCTGCCACCCTAGCTTTGTACTCCATGGATCTGCCTATTCTGCTCTCTACTCTGTCTCTGGTGAAGCCTCTCACTGCCCCTGCACCTCTGGGTTGTACCTCAGTTCTGTATGAATAAATAAATACATCTTTAAAAAAAAAAAAAAAACAAAAAATATGAGAAGCCACAGGTCAGAGAAGCTGTGGAGTACAGAGGAAATACAACTCGTGCTTCCACTCTTGAGAAACAGTCTAGTGTTACATCCTCATGTTGAAAAGTCATCCATTCTCTGATCTCATCTAGATTTTTCTCCCAGATGTATACCCAAGAGAAATAAGACTAAGTTCCAGTGCCGATGTTTATAGTTACAGCTGGAAATAAACTCAACTCCCGTTGGTCATAGAGAGCTATTTTAAATTAATGAAACAAACTAGGAAGGGTGGTAATGGCATCGCTGTGGGGAATTCAGGGGCAGGTGACACTGTTGGCATTTGTCCTAACTGTGACCTTGTGCCTGCATATTCAGTGCCCTTAACTGGAGTCCAGTGAACCTTCTCCATTGCAGCAGAGAAATACCGGGGAAGGAGCATCTTGGGAGGAGCTCTCAGCCCTGGACGGGAGTTGCATGTGACTCTCCAGTTCCTTGCCACCTGGGTGAGATAATTCTGGCATGTGCCCTCAACACGCCTGGAGGTTACGCTCCCGTGGTCCTTAGTGTGGTTTGGTTTGATGCACTGAAAGATTGAAGAGGAGCATTAGCTGGCCCTGCTGGGGTGACATTCCACTGTCTTTGTGAATTACACCTTCTTCCTAAATGCCTTCAACTAATATGGTGATATCGGGGCATTCTTTCTCAATACAAATGGGAAAAAGGGAGTCAGAAATCCATGTATCACCTGTTAAAGTCATCCAAAACTGAGCAACTCAGTGGTACTTGGCATATTTATAATGCTAGCCAACTCCCACCTTTTCCTAGTTCTGAAATATTTCCGTTATCTCAAGAAGAAACCCATCCCCACTCAAGAAGAAACCCACTGGCTTCTCGGGGTAGGCTCGGCTCTGTCTCTTTCTGCCACAGTCTGAGTTACGGTGCCCTCTGGAAATCAAGTTCGGCATTTAGCTCCCAAGGTGATGGTCTAGTAGGCGGGGCCTTTGGGGGTGATGAATTCCTGGGGGGGGGTGATGAGGTCCCGAGGGTGGGGCCCTCACAAGAGGATTAGTGTCCTCCCTTATCAGAGACAGGCCATGCTGGCTCCTTGAGCTGGACTTACAGCCTCCAGAACTCCAAGAAATACTTTTATGCCATCCAGCGTATGATATGTTGTTCTAGCAGCCTGACCAGACTAACCTGCCTTGTCTCATTTTTTTTTTTAAGATTTATTTATTCGTTCATACAGAGCTGGGGTACAGGCCAGAGACTCAGGGGCGGCGAGGCTTTGCCAGAGACAGATTGGGGAACAGAACAGGCAGATCGACAAAGTACACTGCTGAGGGGAGCAGCAGGCGGGTCAGGAGAGGTCTGCTGCGCCATGTGGTCACCTCCGGGGGGCAGGTGGGAATCGAACTCATGTGGAAGTGGCTTTAGCTTCTCAATGCTGTGCTTTAACCCGCTGCGCCACCAGGGAGGGCCAGCCTTGCCTCATTTTTACCTCTCCCAAAAAACTACTTGTTCACGAGTCCTTGTGCTTAGCTCATTTCTAGAGAAACCCAAAAGAAGGTCCTTGGCAAAGTCATATTAGGTTAAAAAAAAATCCCAGGAAGTTATCTATAACTTGACATCCCTTTAAGGTTAAAAACCAAAATCAAAGAATATGTTTTAGGAATCTATATGGATGTAAAAAGATAGAGTGAAAAATGCGAACAAGGAGTTAATGAACCCAAGATTTGGGGTGGTGGGCACATCAGGGAAGGGGCTGTAGGGCCAGAGGTCCGGGAGACCTGGGGATGGCAGTGGTGGTGAGCTCCCATGAGGAAGTAACATTATTTGAAAATGACTAATAAAATCATCAAATAAAAATATGATCCAATGATAAGAATGGGTCATACCAAGGATTGTAGAATACAGTTGTGTGCAAAGAAAAATTAAATCAATGTAATCTAAGTTAACAGAGCTTATAAATTTCCTGAGTTCCCTGTGGTAGACTGAAGAAAGAGGGTTTTTTAGGAGGTGTTTTTTATGCTGCTATTAATGAGAAGGGATTTAATATACTCTTCTCTCCCCCCCGTACAGTCATCCCAACTGAAATGCTCATTAATAGGGAATAAGTTGTATGGATGAATACTACTCCTTATGGAATATGATACAGTTCTGCAAAAGACCAAGTCAATTAGAGGTACTGAGATACAAAGATGTCTGAGATTCCTTGTTAAAGAAACACTTTCAAACAAACAAACAATGTAGTATACTATTTTTGATTTTGATATATTACGAATAGTTTGTATATTGAATGTATATAGACAGCCATTTTTCACATATACAAACATGATTTTATATTTGTCAGGAGTGAAAAAATTGGGCAGTGGTGCTTTTTTCCTATGTGACAGAATTATAAAAGTTTCCATTATCTGGCTTACATCTATCTAGTCGGGAAACCAATAAAGACAGAAACCAAAATTATTTATTATTTAAACATATGTTACTGGTAAGAAGTTCTTCTGCATGTGTTGCTGTGCTTCATTCTGCAGAACGTATCCTCAACCACTCTCTCCTTTGAAGGTGGGTAAATCCTCACTGTCTTCTAAATTATGTTGCTTTCATCCCACAGAATCCACATTTTATTGCCAGTGACTCTTCCTCCTGATCTTAAAAGCTCTTTGAAAAATATTTTCCCTTTTTGCTTGTTTCTTTTTTGCACTCTCTTGGCCAACTCAACATCCTTTGGTCTTCTTATTTTTTCCTTAAAGACCAGTTGCTGTGAAATGTGAGGTTCCTCGGTGACATAGATGAATGTTAAGGGTATTGTTGACCAGTGTGTAATTTGATGACAGGGTTCTGGGAGATTCTGTATGGTGAGAAGCCTTCTGCCTCTGACATTGAAAATCCAGAGATGTAGCAATTTTAGAAAATTGAAAACATGAGTGGCAACAACAGGAGCAAATCAAAATAGCTGTGTGTCTTGGAAGCAGCGGTGATTCTTACTCATCCTGTCTTAACGAGAATGATTTCTTTTTTATGTGTCCATCAGCACACCCACCGTTCTTCTGACTTGATTCTTGAGGCTAGGGCTTTTCTAGTGGTTGAAATGGTGAGGAAATTGGACACAAACACATTTTCTAAGTATACAGTTCGTAGCCCAGAGGGCATCCACACTGCTCCGCAGCCATTATCACCATCCATCTCCAGAACCTTTTTTACCATCCCAACACGGAACTCCATACTCTGGAAACACTAACTCCCCACGCCCCCTCTTGCCCCAGCCTCTGGCAGCCAGCACTACTTTCTACCTGATTATGCTGAGTCATGTAAATGAAATCACGTAGTATTTGTCCTGTCACATCTGGCTCATTTCATTTAGCAGGACGTCTTCAAGGAGCGTCCATGTTGAAGGAATTAGAACTTCCTTCCCTTTTTAATGCTGTAAAATATTCCATTGTCTGTCAATACCATGTTTTGCTTAGTCATCACTTGATAAACATTTGAGGTTGTTTGTACCTTGTGATTATTGTGAATAATGCCGCAGGAGGCATGGGTGTGCAGATATCTGCTTGAGTCCCTTTCAGGTCTCCATCGAGGAGTGGGATTGTGGGGACATGTACTAGTTCTGTGTTTGCTTTCTTGAGGAGCTGCCACACTGTTTGCACAGTGGTTGCACTATTTGACATTCCTACCAGCAGCAATGCACAAAGGCTCCAATTTCTCCACAACCTCATGAACATTTGCTTTTGTTTTTTTTCCCAAATTTTTCCTTTTTATAGTAGTCATGGGTGTGAACTGATATCTCACTGATAGCAGGTTTTGCATTGCATCATGTGTGTTTTGAGTAGTCAGGGGGCCTTTCGTGGGGATGTTTATGCATAGATTGGGAAACCCTGGAGGTCTGGTGCTGAGAATACTGAGCTCTAGTAAAATGCACTTTCAGACTCATGAACAGAGCATACCAGCTATGCAAATTTCTTGCCTTGTTTAGGAAATTCCCTTATCTCTACACAAAGCTTAATGAAAATATTTTTGAACACCTCTTTTCTTTCTTGTTTTTTACCTAAAAGCCAGAAAATAAAAAGAATAATAAAGCAGTGTGAAGCAGAAACGAAATATATATCTCACATTTTGTGATGTCTTCCTTTGAGAATTTCTCCCAGTCTGCTGTTGTGTCACTGGGTCACTTCTGCAAAAGAGGAGCTCAGGTCCTTTGGGAACAAGAAGAGGGGCACCTCGCATGGAGGCGTCATGGAAGGCTTCCAGAAGGAGGTGAGGTTTATGCTGATGCATAAAGGCATTGGAATTGGCCAGATACAGCCAGGAAGGGACAGTGTTAAAAGTGGAGGGGCCAGCCAGAGAGCGGATCTAGCAGTGAGAGAGAAAATGCTGCATTGGAGGAAAGAGACTTTGAGTGTTAGGAGGAGAGAGAGAGCTCGCTAAAAGGAGATTGGTAGGAAAGTCAGGGTTAATAAAGTTGGGTTCATCCTGTGGGCAGAGAGGAGCCCCCAAGAGGTGAGTGACATACCAGGGCTGTGTTGGGTCCTTTTGACATCTTGATATTAGCTCTGACACTAAGGAGCCTATACCAAGCATCCAGCACAGTAGCTGCTCAAAAATAGCCTGTGAATAACCTTGAAACCTCTTTCTCCCCATTGTAACCACCATCTACCCAGCACCTATGCTGGAAACGCAATCTGTTTACTTACTCGTCACTTCTGCTCAGTGCGGCCAATTCTTCACTGCGATCACTCACCTCCATCCCTGTGTGGACAGGCTGATGGCTGGTGAAGACTCTGCAGGTCTTATCTGGAGTCCCGCGAAGGCCCCTGTGATGACGGATAGGGAGCAGCTCTCCTGTTGACTCGGGCTATAACCAGGATGTCTGTATGAGCGCCTTCTGGCTGCTGTAACAAATGACCACAAACGGGGTGATGTAAAACAGCAGAAATGTTCAAGAGGACTGCAGTCGAAACCCAAGCGGTCAGCAGGCTGGGCTCCTGCTCAGAGCCCGGAGGGAGGGTCTGTCCAGCCTCTTTCCCTGCTGCAGTCTTGCTGACGTGCCCGGGCATGTCTAGGTCTGTGGCCGTGCCCTCCCAGGAGGACTTCAGCTCACCTCGAGGACATCTGCAAACACCTTGTTTCCAAATAGGGTCACAAGACAGAACCCTGGGGTTAGGACTTGCACATGTCTTCTTGGGGGACACTACTCAAGCGATGCCCAGCATGGTCCTTTGTTGCTTAACGAGCGAACCAGTAAATGGGGGAAGGAATGAACAGATATAGTCTGGGGGTTCCTTCTCTAGGAAGTGCCCATCCGACTTCGTATGAGAGAGTGGTCGAGGGTGACGCACAGCAGAGGGCTGAGATGAGCTCACCCACCTCACACAGGCTGAGCCTCTGTACACAGCACAGCCCGGGCTGGAGGGCAGGGTGGCGGCCCTGGGTGGGACCCCGACAGTCAGCCCCCCTTTTGTCCCCCAGGGCCAGGCTGCGGTGGTGCTCCCAGCTCTGTTTTATTAGTTGTGATCTACTGTGGTTAATTCCCTTAATCTAGACTTGCTTGCTCATAAAGCCCAGGCCTCAGGTATTGGATTTCCCTGATCAAAGGGCAGCGTGTGGGGGGCGCTGCCCAGGAGGGCTCGGCCAGCTCGTAAACACGGCGGCCCAGGACGCAGCACACACCCGCCTGAGACGTGCGGATCAATGGGCGAGTGAGCGCATGAAATACGACTGCCACTTAAACGCTGCTTCTGGGATTTACGGCGGGTATTAATCTGCCCTGCTTAATGCTTTGACCTTCGCCCCGCAGCCATCCAGGGAAGGTGCTGGTGGGGCCAGCAGCTAATTCCCTGGATTAAAGCAAAAGGAACCCCAGCATTTGGAAGTGTC
The DNA here is from genome assembly GCF_000260355.1 of Condylura cristata. Classification (NCBI taxonomy): domain Eukaryota; kingdom Metazoa; phylum Chordata; class Mammalia; order Eulipotyphla; family Talpidae; genus Condylura; species Condylura cristata. The sequence continues at coordinate 15,862,670 of NW_004567130.1, forward strand.
AGGGACAGTTTAAGCACCGGTGAAATGTCTCCGGCTCTCCCCATCGCGGCCGGGCCGGGGTACACCAGGCTGTGGGGGAGTCTGGCAGCACCACTGGCGACTGGGACCCTCCTTGGCCGGGAGGGTGAATGTCACGAGGGTTGGTGGCCAGGCGCGTCTCCGCTTCCAGACTTTTACACCTGCTTCGGTGGCCCTGCTGTGGTGCCTCCTCCATGCAGCCTTGCGTCTGCCTGGTAGGTCACCTCCTCCAGGGAGCCTTCCGAACCCCCCGGTCTTGTTAATGCTCCTCCTCATCGTCCAAAGTGGTCTCCCCATCGGCACTGTCATCTTTGCAGCCAAACTGTAAGTTGCCTGAGGGCAGGATCTGAATTGCCCCTCAAATCTACTCTGCACAGCCAAGCTCACCGTCGACGCTTGGTACATTTTGTAAAGATTTATTTATTTACGCACACAGAACTGGGGTACAGGCCAGAGGTGCGGGGGAGGTGAGAGGATTCACCAGGGACAGAGTAGGGAGCAGAGCAGGCAGATCGATGAAGCACACTGCTGAGGGGAGTAGCGGGGAGACAGGAGAGGTCTGCCGCGCCATGTGGGTCAGCTCTGGGGCGGGGATCGAACTTGCACGGAAGCAGCTTCATAGTGCTGTGCTTTAACCCGCTGTGCCACCAGAGAGGCCACAGTACATACTTTCTGTGTGAAGCCAGCACAGCCAAGAGTGCAGGTTACAGGTTTCAGTGATGATGTAATTGTACTCGACAAATTGTCTTTTGACCATGCACCTCATTTGTGCCTCAGTTTCCTCTTCACTCAACAAATGCAGCATGCAGGGCTGATCTGAGGGCCGAGGCTGTGTGAAACAGACAAATTCTTGCCCTGGTGGGTGAGCTGCATTCTGCTGTGGGGAGGGAGAGACAGAAAGGAGCTGGTGCTGGGTGCTAAGGAGAAGAAAGGACAGAGCAGCATGTGAAGGGTCAGGGTAGGTGAAGTTTGGGCATTAGCCAGGGCGGCCTCCTGACAGGGTGCTGCTTGAGCAAAGGCTAGCGAGGGAGGCCTGAGGCTGCCCGGGGTGGGCTGCCAGGACGAGGGAGCAGCGAGTGCCGAGAGGAGCCTGCCTGGCGTTTGAGGAAAGCAAGGAGGCCAGAGGGTCTAGGCAGTGACTGAGCAGGACGGAGAGGGGAGGACGGCAGAGAGGTAGCTGGAGTTGGGGCCTGAGTGCACTTGGATTCCTCGTGCAGCAGTGAGCGGCACCATGGCCCATTCAGAGAGGGGAGCTCTGGTCCACTGTTCAGGGCAACGAGGTGGATTTGAGCGGGTGGATGTGGGTAGGTCTCCCGTAGGTGGATCACACGCAGGTTTTGAAACAGGAAAAGGCATCTTAGACGTGCCGCTGCATTAAAACACCATGTGTAGTGGACACTTTTAAAATTTGAGCGTGCACACGTGAGGGCCTAAGAGCAGCTGTGGAGTAGAAGTTCCCGTGGGCAGAGGTGGGTTGAGGGCGGCGAAGGGGACCTTGAACTTGCTGCACGACGCACACGCGAAGCCCCGAGCCCACCCCGACAGCTTGTAGGAGGGAGTTCGGCTCCGACGAGGTCGTGGGGGTGGACGTTGGCACCCCTCTAAGAAAACGCACACGGCGGCCTCTCCCTTCCCTGGGAGATGGAGCGAGTGACCGCCCATGCCCAGCCAGCCAGGGAGGCTTCTCCCAGGAGCCCGCCAGGCCTTGATCTTGGACTTCCAGCCGCCACGAGTGAGAATTAAGTGTCTGCTGGTTAAATCACCCGGCCAATGGCATTTTGTTACAGCAGCCTGAGCGGACTAGATGGCCAGTCCACAAGGAAGGGGGGAGAGCCACGCGGCCCTTCAGCGGGAACCGCTAAGCAGGGGCCCCACGCCACGTGTTCTTTAGCAGTGAGGAGAAACACGCTGCCACGTCCGGGAGGACACAGACACCAGTGGCCGAGGCTAAGTGGAAACAGTCACCGTGGGATGTTTTATTGTATGATTCTGATTATGGGATTCTGGAAAAGGCAAGACTGTGGTAAGAGATGCTGGCCAGGAGCTGATGGCAGGGTGGTGAACTGTCCCGTCACCCTGAGTGACAGTGGGAGGTGCCATCGAGCCCCCACAGAACAGCCACAGCAGGGAGCCTGGCAGACACCTTGGACTTCAGTAACAACATCAGCACTGGCTCACCAGCTGAACGGGCACCCTGCTGCTGCACGATGTTAGTGACTGGGGACCCGGCAGGGACAGGGCTCGACGGCGGCCTCTGTACTTGGCATCATTGTCCCGTAAACCTAAAGCTCCTCTAAAATAATTAAGTCTATTACAAAGGAACAAAAAAGACAAACCTGGCTGGAGCCACATTCTCTGAAAGTGTCAGCCACCGTGCGCAGGGCTGCTGGGGTGTCCCTGGGACGAAGATTAGCAGAAGCAGCCCAGGAACCGCAGCCACAGAGACCCCGGCCCCCGCCTGGGTGCCCACCCGGTCTCCGTCCACGGGGCGAACTTGAGTGGTGGCTGGCTGGGGAACCTTAGAAACATACCACTGGGTGACCGGAGTCAACTGGGGAAGTCTCCAGACTCTGCAATTTCACCTGTACGACAGCGAGAAGATCAGTGATGGCCAGGACTTGGGGCAGTGGAGAGAGGACAGCCACACTGGCAGAGCACCGGTGATTTTTCGGACAGTGAAATCCTTCTGCATGGATCACAGTGGTAGGTGTGAGTCATCACACATCTGTCCAGCCATCGAATGGACGGTGGCAAAGATGACCTATAATGTAAAGTAGGGACTCCTGGTGTGTCGATTGTGATGACTGTCTTCCATGGGGGAGGAGTTGGCAGTGGGGGAGGCAAGCATGTGTGTGTGTGTGTGTGTGTGTGTGTGTGTGTGTGGTTGGGGAGATGGGGCTTGTCAGAATCTCTGTGCCTTGTGCTCGAGTTTACTGTGAAGATTGAAACTGCTCTAAAAAACGAAGTTTGTTTGAAAACAATCTATTGAGCTCACACTACATATCAGAAGAATTCGTAGTGTTTGCAGTTTGTCCATTAGCTTTAAAAAATCTGCAGTCAAGGCCCTCCCTGCTGGCGCAGCCGGTTAAAGCACAGCACTAAGAAGCTTAAGCCACTTCTGCATGAGTTCGATCCCAGCAGTGCACTAAGAAGCTAAAGCCACTTCCTGCCTGCCCCGGAGGTGACCACATGGCGTGGCAGACCTCTCCTGACCCGCCCACTGCTCCCCTCAGCAGTGTGCTTCGTCAGTCTGCCTGTTCTGCTCCCCACTCTGTCTCTGGTGAACCCTCTCACCCTCCGCATCTCTGGCCTGTACCCCAGTTCCATATGAATAAATAAATAAATCTTTAAAAAAAATCTGCAGTCAAGACCTTCTGGTCTCATATCCCGATGGCAGCAATTGGCAGGTGAGAAGAAACAGTCCTTTCAGATGGGACAGGTGGCGTCTATTTTGCCGCAGTCCCCACCCCTCCATGGTGTCTGCTCATGTACTTACACTCAGGTGCCTGCACTCCTCCCTCAGCAGTGAGCCAGCGGGAGAGGACAGATACAGGAAAAGGCACAGAGTACGGTGCAGGGCAGCCCCTCTGCAGTCAGACGAACCAGCAGGACCTCTTGCCTCCTTGCTGTCTTTGCCTGATGGAGAGGTGGGCTGGGCTGGGCTCTGCTGGACAAGTGCAGGTTAAGCTCCAGAGAGGGACTCTGCCCCCCTGTGGTTCTACATGGATATAGGGAGCTGTCGACTGATGATGGAAGATGGGACCTTTTCAGAGGGAAGGAAGAACTTGGCTGGAGAGAGAGGCATCCTGATCTCAGATGACAGTCACTCAAGGGAGTTACCTCCAGGGATAACCTGGTCCCACATAGCAGCTGCCAGCTGTGTGACTGGAAGTCTGGAAGTGTGGGTGGTGCCAGCTGTGATGTGCTGTGCACACCCAGAATGCACTGGATTGCAAAGACTCGCAGCAACGCAGCTCTGAAAATGGACTATTTTTCAGTCTGATCACGTGAAGAGATTCCACCTCCATGTAGAGGATGCTTTGGGGGCAGAGAGCTCTTTGGGGAGCCAGGCTACCTGGGTGCTGCAGAATGGGGTAGTGGATGTTGGTGGGCGACCTCCCCACAGTGGGTGCTTGGCAACAGGTTGCTGATTGTCGTTGAAGGACGGTGCACGCCATGGACTAAAAAATTCACATTTATGAGATCCTTGGTATGGACCAAGTACTTTATACAGATGGTTGCATTAAATTTTTCCACTATTTCTATCAGACTAGAAGTCTCCCCATTTTACAGATGGCGTACAGAGAAGCGAAGTAAGTTGTCCATGGTTGCACAGCTGGCAGGTGGTGGAGATATAAGATCTAAGACCAGATCTGTGCTGCCTCCCTGTGACTTAAGCCTTTGCTAACGCTATGTGCTTCGGGGGGACCCGCAGGAAGGGGTATCGAAGGCACCCCACCCCACCCACCAGGGAGGCACCCAGAGTCTTCCACCTTATCCATATATCCCATCCACTCTCTCACCCCTTCCTGACCTCATGTGGCCTCAATTTCACTACCAGATCTAAGGGTTCATATTGGTTTGATGTTGTCTTGACTTTTTGTTTTGTTTCTCTAGACTCACATTCGGGCAGAGCCAGACAGTCTTTGTTTTTCTCCCTCAGGTTTATTTTGCTTAGCATAATTGAAAGGGTCTGTCCTGGGGACTCAGTGCTTGTTGCCATCATTTCCAAGTCCGATCATCTTGGAAGCTTATCAGAAAGTGACAGTAGTAATTATGTTTCCGAAGCATCACTGTGTTGCATTCTGCAACATGCCAATTACATGCACTAACTCATTTGATCAATAAAGAGACATCTCAAAAAACAGATGATTTGGGTTTCTGGGCTGCCCCTGTGGACTGGAGTAGGAGACGTGCTTAGTGGTACTTTTCTAAATACAAGCTTCGGATTAATCCCATGCCCGGTTTGGCTGAACTTTATATTTTATAACATTTGGGGATGACACCGTAACTGTCATGATGCTAAAGAAGGGATAGAAATTGTACCCTAAACAATCTGTTTGGCTCCATGACATCCCTTAGCTTCCCTCTGTCCCCTCTGAATGTCCGATGACCAGTGACATCAGCATCACCTGGCACTTTGTGAGAAATGAAGCATCTCAGGCACCACCTGAATCTGTATGTCCAGAATATTTATATGCCTTTTAAATCTCTAGCAGCTTGAGTTTGGCTTGAGGGAGTGACCCTAAATTAAGATTATTTTATTTATTTATTTATTTATTTATATTTTTTTAAAAAAGATTTATTTATATATATACAGAGCTGGAGTACAGGCCAGAGGTGAGAGGATTCACCAGAGACAGAGTGGGGAGCAGAACAGGCTGACTGATAAGTACAATTCCTGAGGGGAGTAGTGGGCAGGTCAGGAGAGGTCTGCTGCGCCATGTGGGTTACCTCTGGGACGGGGATCGAACTCATGCTGAAGTGGCTTTAGCTTCTTAGTGCTGTGCTTGAACTCACTGCACCACCAGGGAGGGCCCTGAATTAAGATTCTTAACACTGACTCTGCATTAATATCTCCATGGTTGACAGATTCTAAGATGACCCCTGAGAGCCCCATCTCTGACATTCACACCATAGATATAACCCTCTCTCCATGGACACAGGAGGGGTTTTGACTTGCTTCCCTTCAATAGCACAAGATAAAATCTATCTTCTGTGATACGTTACAGAGGTCATAGCTTACATCTTGCTAGTAGATTCCTTCCCTTGTTTTGGCTTTAATGAAGTGAGTGGCCACAGAAGGTAGGCCCACATGACAAAGAACCAAGAGAATTACCAGTTAAGAAACAGAGCCCATCAGTCCTATAACCTGAAAAACAATTGGATCTTGCCAACGCCAGAACTTCAGGACCAGGCTCTTCCCCAGGCAAACCTTCAGATGAGACCCCCACGTCTGGCCCGCAACTTGTTTATTGCTTCAAGAGCAGTGGGGGGAAAGAGTCTGCAGCTGAACTGGACCCAGACTCATGAGCCACAAACAGCATGAGCTGATAAGTCTGGGCCATTTTGGTGCCTTCATGGGGAGGTTGTTAGGCAGCAGCAGAGAACTCACAGCAACTTCAGGAACTTAGAGAATGAGCTCAGTATCAGTCAAGCCCAACTTCTGGCTGATGGAACTGGGATATTCAAATGTTGGTCCAAGCAAGAGTATTTAAGAAATTCTCCCAGCACGATGCGGATGCCTCTCTGAGGCCCTGCCCCAGATGTTGCTGTGGGAAACCAGCCCCCCGTGACCATGGTTTCAGGGAGCCCTACCCCGCAGCCCCTCTCTGACATTGATTATTTGAGCCTTCTGATTGCTCACCCCTGGGTTAGCAGTTTAATCTTTTTCCCAGCTTTCTTCTGCTTGCCTCAGTCTGGGGTGAGGGGGTTCTGATGCCCTTTCTGTCAGAAAGACCACGTCCATTGGGAAAATGGTGCTGTGGGGACATGTGACAGAGCCATCCATCCATGTGTCCATGGTAGAGGCCGGGACCGAGAGGCCAGCACCTCTGTCCACAGTGGCTTTGAAATCAGAGCTTTCCTATCATAGTCACACATCTGAAACAAATCAGAGGCTGGGGGGTAGCCACAGGGCCACCGCTCAAAGCAGGTCAGGTGAGAATGGACGTCTTGGGGACAGAGAGGCCTGTGGGGACTGGCCTATGGCATCGCTCTGGGTCAGGACATCCTGCAGGGAGCAGAATGAGGGGCCAGCCACCACTGTCTGGAGGGCACACAGGAGCCTCACCCACCCCCACCTCTGCTTTACGACTTGGCTTGCCATCCCCTGCTTTACCCAGGTCGTGGTTTGCAAAGATTAGCTGCTAAGGGGCGTATCAGAGTTGGGGGATTTATGGTCAAGGAGCTCAGTTTCCCTGGCCTGGCTGTTCCCTGACCCTGCCTGGGGCGGCCGACACTGACCTATGGAAGAATAATGTTTGTCAGAGGATTTCCAGGAAGCTGGGCCTAGGGACGGGGTTGGGGGGGCTTACACCTAAGAACTGGTCTGCAGAGCTGCAAAGGGCTTGACCCCCAACTGGAGGGGCTGTTGCTGACAGGGCCCAGGCTGCCAAGCTCAGCTTGCTCCCGTGGGCCCCTGGTCTTGTGAACCTCAGTTTGCTCATCTATAAACTGGGGGCAGCAAGAACATATGACGGGGGCTGATGCGATGTGTCCGTGGGGTGTTTGTCAATGTCCATAAACAGTAGCAGCGCATCTGGGAAGACTAAGTAAAGGTTTGGGAATAAATAAAAGCAGCCGCTAACCCACCTGCCATGTCCCTGGCTTGACGCTGCTGAGGTGGGCCCCAAGGGATTGGACGCCCTTGGGCCAGCGTGGTGGGGAGGAGGGGCCACATGCTGTCCCCGCGAGGTCTGGGGCCAGTTCACCACCATCTGCGGACTTGTTTCCCGCATGAGCCAAAGGCTCACCCAGCAGCTTACTTTCTGAGGTCACTCCAAAGCGGCTTGTTAAAGGTGTTTTCAGAAGGGCCTGATGCTTTGCCTGGTGCCTGCAGTTGGTCCCTGTTTTATGAGGGAAATTCTGGAAGATGGTTCTTGCATCACTTTGAACTGCGGGGTCGTTGTCCAGAAAGGCTGCAGAGTGACGCTGTGATAGGAAGGCCCAGTCTCCTAGCTCTTCACACACCACTGTGCCCCAGATCGTCCACTTCAGGTCATGCGCACCAGTCATGAGTGGCCTTGCTACAAACAGCAGCTTTTCCTTCTCTCCTCCACCCTGCCTTCTACTTGACCTCAGGTCACCCTGCCCTCCCACCCCACCACCAGGCACTTGGGCTTGTAAAAATCCCCACAGTGACCACAGCTCCTGTTTGCCAGGCCTCCTCCCCACCCCTGAAGGCCCATTTTAAAGATGAGACTCAGCTTTCACCCAGCATCACACCCCTTGTGTTTCTGGGGCCCCCAGCACCTGGGGCCTGTGCTCTTGATTCTGCCTTTTCTTACCATGTAGAGTCTGTGTCAAATAGAGTCATAATTTTTAAACAGAAGAGGAGGAACTTGCCTGGTGTTCAGATTTGCTCCTCCCACCCCCACCGCACACACGTGTCCACTGCAGCCACCTGGTGTGGATCCGAGCTGACCCGCCCACACACCCTCGCTTACTTCACACCTGCCGCCCTGGCTCCCGAGCTCCTGTCGCAGAGGGGTGCCAGCAGGGTAGCATTTTAGGTCTGGGCAGAGAGGAGGGAAAGGGGGAATGCTGGGGTTACTTTTCTGGAGGATACTGCCTCTGCAGCAGCACGCAAGGACAGCAGAGGCAGTGATCTAGCTTCGCGTTTTCGCATGTAGCAGCCCACTTTCCCCAGCACTGTTTGTTGCCCAATTTTCTTTGTTCCATTGCGTATTCTTTGCTCCTTTGTCAAAGATTAGCTGTCCATAAAGCTGGCGGTTTATATCTGGGTTTTCTATTCGATGCCGTTGGTCTGTTTGTCTGTTCTTGTTCCAGTCCCATGCATATCAAAAACAAAAAACAAACAAAAAACAAAGAGGACATCAGAGGGGTGCCCACCTGTCTTGCTCAGGGGCTCCACCAAATTACATCCCCCCCCCACCCCGCCCCTGCCCCACAGTGCTTGAAGGCTGCCTTTGTTGGGGGGAGAAGATGTCCTGAACAGGCTCTACCCCCAACCCGGACCAAAGAGCCCCAAGTCACAGACTGCGAATCCCACCATGTCATCACCACTGAAGGGAGGATGCTGGGCACTGAGGGTGGAGTTAAGCAGCCAGGCTTGGTACAGAACAGACGTGGGCCTGGGGGTGCCTTAGTTTATTGCTGGTTTAGTTTATTGTTGGGGTCCCAGCTCAGCACAACGGTAGGCCGTATTGACTGATTTATCTCTCTCTCCCTGAGCTATGCCTTTCTCCATTTCACCGTTTTGTAAATGAACACTTCTGTGTGGGTCTGCAGTTGCGTCTCCTAAGTCCTTTAAACGCGTGGGTGAGGACCCCCATCAGGCCTCGCTCCCAACGCGAGGTGTGATCTCCTTGGGCTTTCGGTCTGCATGTCCCGATGGTGCTGAACACCTTTTCATGTACCTTTCACGAAAGGTTTTTCATGTGGGCCCTTTCTCTGACTTCTTTAAAGAAAGATCCATTTTTTTAGTTGGGTTTATTATTATTATTATTATTTGCAATTTTGTATAAATTCTTTATATAATTTGAGTACTAATGCATTATCAGGTGCTGGCAAATACTTCCTCCCATTCTAAATTTTCAGTGAAGCAGGATGAAGTTCTGAGTATGGCCTTTGATCAGTGTGAACAAGACTGTGTTGTATACTTGACATCTGCTAACAGAGTAGAGCTTAACTGTTCTCACCACAAGAAAGAAAGAAAATTGTAACTATGCGAGGTAATGATATCTTAATTAGCCTGATAGCGGTTATTTCTCAGTGCATATGTATGTATATCAAAACATCATTTTGTTCCTTAAGTAAATACATGTTCAATTTGTCAATTTACTTCAATAAAGTTGGTGGGGTGGATGGAAATTAAAGTGCCAAAGAATAAAAGGGAGGTTTGTTCCAACCCTGCCTGGCTGGCTGGGTTAGTCAGCTAGAGGAAAGATGGGCTTGAGGCCTGGTGGGGACGAGGTGGGGGTGGGTCAGAAGTGGGAGGTGGGAGCGGGAGAGCTGTTGGATCATCTGTTCCCTCCCTGGACAGGTGCTCCACAGACTTAAAGTTGGTCCCCTGGGTGGTGAAAGGTGTAAAGGGTTGGAGGAAGGATGGTTTCAGGAAGCCTGAGTCTGGCCCACTATAGCGATCTAACATACTTTCTCTTTCTCTCCTGGCACTGACTAAGTACCTACTGTGTGTCAGGGAGGATTCTCAACATTGTGTCAGGAGGATGCCACTGTAAACTAATATTCTTCAGTTATTGCTCAGCCCCAGTTTTTGAGGGTCTATTTCAGGCCTCACTATTCCCTACTTGTCCAAAGTGGATTGAATCCCACTCTTCCCCTAGAAAGAGAGGTCCAAGGCCTGACCCCTAGCGCCTGTGGACATGATCTTAAGGATCTCAAGATGACAACATCCTGGATTTTGGGTGATGCCTGAACCCAGAGAGGTGTCCTCATAAGAGAAAGGAGGGGCGTTGAGGCTGAGACTTGGGGAAAAGGCCATGTGAAGATGGAGGAGGGGTTGGAAGGAGGTGGCCACAGCCAAGGCTACCAGAGAGGGCTCACTTCCACCAGAAACTAGGAAGGAAGCTGGAACAGATTTTCCCTCAAGAGCCCCCAGAAGGAACCAATCCCGCTGACATCTTGATTTCTGACTTTTGGCCTCCACAACTGTGAAAGATACGAATCTGTTGTTTTTAGCCATCCAGTTTTTGATAATCTGTTGTGGCAGCCCTAAGAAACTAACACAGAGACTGGCCCCCCTTTGGGGTGGATGGAAGCAGATTGACACACAAATTCACAAAAGTAAAATATAAAAAGAGCTTCAGTGATAGGCCAGCACTAAGAGAGCACCGGGAAAGGAAAATTTTCCTGGAACAGGCAGCCTTCATGGAGGAGGTGACTTCACTGCATTCTCAGAGGCTTAATTGTCAGTTTAAGAAGAAGGAAAATGGTGATAGAAACAGGCAGGGGGGTGACCTTATACAGGGGCATGTATGTTATCAGAAGCATGGTGGCTTCCTGTGGCTGGAGAGCAAGGCATGTGGACAGGAGTGAGGAGAGGGCGACCTTTAGGCATGGAAAGTGAGCTGGATTTGGTCCAGGTGTTGAAGAATCTTCTGAGGGTCTTTACTGCTTTGATGACAATAGGGAGCCTTAGAAGGTAGAGGATGTATCACCTTGAGTTCATTGTTGCCAGCAATAACACCCACTTTAGGTTGAAAAGGATTTTGTTGAGGCTGTTAGAAAGTTCTCAGAATTTCTAGAACAAAAAAATCAGGATTAAAACCTGTAGTTTGAATTGCCTCTGTTGTCACTGGTCCCTCATAAGATTGGATGTCAGAGAACATCCCGAGTCTCCCCAGTGGAGTCTATCTTTCTTCCCAGGACTGTAATCCATATAATGAGAAGTTCCTCACACGTTGGGCCATTACTCAAAGGGTGATGGTGGCCACCAGGCAATCCTTGGTCCCCTATCACCGTTGGTGTGTTTGAACTACCTGAGAACAATGTCAACGTATTCTACAGGGTCATTCCCAAGAGTCTGCAGGAAAGAAGCAGGGGAGATAGTCCCCGCTGGCATTCTGTTTATACTCTGGAATTTTTCCTTTGGGATTTTAGAAATTTTTTTTGGTGTGCCCTCCTAAAAGCCCAGAAAGAAGACAGAAAACAGCATTGTGAGGAAGGAAGTAGAGCAGGAACCATTTGAGGAGCCACCAGAGGCATAAGAGGCCAAGAATAGACCAGAGATTTGCTGATTCTCAACCTCTTATTAACACGACACAGCCCAGTTTTGTTTCCTCTTAGAAAAAGAGACTTGGGCATCCGTGGTCATGCAAGGGGTTAAGTCTCAGCACTATAGAGCAATCCACAGCCACTGGCAGCATGACTTTGATCTCCAGATCCTGGGCCAGGGACCTGACCTACTTGGTGGAACAGACCTCTCCTGTCTCGCCTACTGCTCCCCTCAGCAGTGTATTTTAGTAGGTCTGCCTGTACTGCTCCCCACTCTGTCTCTGGGGAATCCTCTCACCCCCTGCACCTCTGGCTTGCACCCTAGTTCTTGCATACATACATAAATAAAAATAAATCTTTAAAAACAAAGAAAGAAAAAAGAGGCTCACAGCCTGTAGCCTTTCCTAACTCCTTAGAGAGTGTGAGTCTGTGGCAAAGACTCAGGAATCAGACCTGAGCCGGAAAGCCAGCCTTCTCTCCTACAGCTGTGCCATCTCAGGCCAGTGGCTTACCGCTTCTGAGCCCAGCCTTTGATCTGCACAAAGCGGATATTACCATCAGCCTTTGCGCGTGTGCTCTGTCCTGTGGTTGCGAGAGCACCCACCACCTTGCCTGGCCCTCTTGAAATATGTCAGCTATGACTGCGATGATGATCTCCCTGCCTCGCCCACCTCTTATCCTCGTCCTGATCATTTCATGGCTCCCTAGAGTGGGAGGAAGGCGGTGATTCATGCCCTTTCTCCCACCCAAATGGGGCAGCCGCCGGCGCGGGTACTTGCTGTCCCTGCGCCCGTGCGCTGTCAACCGTTTCCATTTTGCTGGGGAGCACGTGGCTCTTTCTCTGCTTGTTTGTTCTTTCCTGTTTGCCTAGAATTGCTGTCATTAGTTGAATGCAGGCTCCGGGACATCAGGGACTGCGGCTCTGTGACTTGCTTCGTGTTTATATGCCAAGGATGCTCAGCAGTGTTTGGTGACGATGCTCTATGACAAATGACAGCTGAGTCAAGAATGTGCTTCCACTGGCCCGGATCAGCCAAGGGAGGGGCTGCATTATCATTCTGACCACAAACAGATGTTTAGCACATAATAAACGTTAGGTTGGAGGGATGTAAAGATGATTAGGGTAGGTCTCTATCTTGTTTGCTTGTCTGTGTCATCTGAACTTGTCAAAGTCAGGGACTATCAGTACAGCAGTGTCTGGCATGTAATGGTGACAAATACCTACTTGGGTTGTTTCCTGTCTGCATGGAGGAGTGGGAGCCCACTCTGCAGGCAGAGTAGGACAGGATGTTCTAGGGAAAGGGATGGCATGGGCCCAGTCCCGGAGGTGAGAACTACCTGAGAACTACATAAGAAGCAACCTGGTACTTTAGCAAATGACTTCTTATGGCCACACCTAAATGAGTGAGGGAGTGAATGAGGGCAAAAGATTGCCCTCTTTTGTATAAGAGGAAAATAAGGCTTAGAGAAATTAAGTGACCTTCCTGGAGTCTTCGGCCTGCCTGTGTCCCAGCAGGGTGGAGAATCCAAATCTCTTGACTCCCTGTGTGGAGTCCATTCTGGCAGCTGCTGGTGAGCCTGCAGACACATTCAGAGTCCTCTTGTCCTTTCCTTCTGGGTGCACTGTTTGTGCTGGATCTTTTCTGCTTTCTGCTCCAGCTCACTCTCCATCTTCTGGCCTCTGTTCAATGCAAATTATCAGGTAGTTGATCAAAAGTGAATTAGAACATTGAAATGTTGGATTCGCTCCTCCTTTGTTTTCTGGTTGGGTTTGGCCAATGGTGTCCTCAGAGGGACATGGGAAAGAGGCAAGGATGTTCTTATTTCAATGTCTCCTTACCTGGGTTGCACTGGTCTTGCTAGGTCTTTGGATTCAGGCCACTTCTGTGCAGGAAGTTCCTCTTTCCCTAGTTCTGGTGACCACTCAGTATCTCCTCCTGTCAGCACCGCCAAAATGTGTGTATCAATTAGACCTTTCAGTATCTAAGTCATGAATTGCAAAGAATAAGCACTGTATTTTACGAACAATGTATCTGAAAAGGAGCTGAAGACTTGAGCTCCAGAATGTGACGTGCAGGACAGGTCATGTGAGCTGGAGCCAAGAGTATGAAAACCACTTGAAACAGATACACCCCCAGCTTCCATCCTGCATCCCAGAGTCAACATCCAGAGCCTGAAGTCTGACTTGCTTGGTTGTAGTCATATATGAACACAGAACACATGTTCCTGACTATTCATATAACCTGTGGAACAACAGCCTCACTTGTTAAGCAGCATTGCAGTGGCATAGCTGAGTGATCCAGTTGGCTTGGATCCGTGGGGTGATGGTGCTCAAAAGGATCTCATGGATCGTTACCATTTGCATGTTTGCCAAAACAATCTACTCTTTCCATTCCAGCTTTGCAGTCATTTGCCTGCCATCAACTTTATGCAGACTTAGCTTTTCTTTCTTCTTCTGATGACCTCCGTCCTCCATGGTGGGTAAACCTATAGGATCATGAATCAGACAAGCAGGAAATACTCCCTCCCACACACTCATTACCCCATATTTCTGATGCCCACGAAGCCCTGTAATTCAGGATACCTCAAAGCTTAGAGTGACTTGGGGGAAGGACTTGTGGACGGTGTCCCGTGGAGCTGATATTAGTGATGTCATTAAAATGGAGGAAGACAGAGCCCAACAAACTCCTTTGGGACTTCCTTCTAGGAAAAGTTTTGCCCTGATGTATTGAGTGTCCAAACAACTCGGTACGAACACAACTTAGCTTTTCTTTTTATGAAAGTAATATGCATTTGTAAAATTCCACCCCTTCCACCCTTCACCTAACTTATGAGCCCTCTGCTTATAACCTTCTTATGACCCGCAGCTTATATAGACCCAAGTCACTTAAAACTCAATCCAAAGTGAAACACATTTCAGTGAAGGCAAAATTAATTCCCTCAGTCTTCATTGGCCTGAAACCTCGTTGGGGGGATCTGTGGCTTAAGGGAGGGCTGGGGAAAAGGTAAAGGAAAGTTTTGTGAATAGAGAGAGACTTCTAACAGGAAAGATATTTATAAAGCTGCATTTGGGTACTGTTCACTTTGGAAGGAATTCGTTATAATGGCAATATATAAATCTTTGAATGGTCTCATAAATCATAGCTCTCTGTCCAGCCAATCAGAAGCCACGGAGACCTGGCTCTTTGGAGCATTCAGTCGTTACTAGAAAGATCCTGTGTGGTTCCTTGGAAGTGGAATCGGAAAATCTGGCTACATTTGGGGGCGTGTGGAATGTCTTGAATTACTTCTCAAACATTTTAGATTTGATAAAACCCAAGACATGGCTTTTCCAGCCCCATTTCTTTCTCCCCCACCTCCAATAATTATTAAACCCATGTGTACATCAAGAGAAGCTTAATCCATGTGTTTCTGATTCATTTACACTTAACTCATCAAAATATTGTTTTTAAAGGGCTGTTTGTTGTCCAAAAGCCTTTCCCCCTAAGCTTGAAAGCTTCACTTCGCAGAAGCAGGAAGCTGCTTTTTGCCAAGAGTAAATGGGTGAGAAGTCCAAAGAGCTCGGGTTTTTGAAGTATGTGCAACGAATGTTCAAACAGGTTCCGAACGGAGCCAAATCTACTTTTCTATCTCTGAGAAATCTCGAGAGAGCCACGGGGCGGAAGTTTCAATGAACATCATCTCTTCCCAAACCGCATGAAATTGCATTCCAACAAGAACGATGGTCAGACTCACCAGAAATACAAAATGCTGGAATGGAAGGAGCCCAAACAGGGTGACCTTGTGAAGTGTGGGAGAGAATGAGCTCGCACGTTAGTATAAGTCACATTTTGCTCGGAGGCTCCATGCTTCTTCCGCAGCCCCTAAACCCAAGAGCTGCACTAATAACCATTGTTATCTGCATTCTCACACTGCTCCTGACTCCGATATCCATACTTTGCATGTGTATTAAATCATTTGACGCTATTTTACAACGGGGGAAAGCAAGTCTTGGGGAAGTTTATTCACGTAGAAGCAATGGAGGCAGAATTCAAACCCAGTTTGTTTGTCTCTGAACCTTGTGCATGTCCCCCACACCCTACTGCCTGTGGCTAGTTTGGGACAGGTTTGCTCATCACAAATATGAATGGAGGACTGAGTGTGTACCAGACATGGGGTACTAGCCTATCTCTGTGGAACTTTATTTGGTGATGGAAGACAAGGAAATAATCGATGCTCTGAGAAGAACAAGACATAATGACACGAGCAAGAGTGAGGGCTACTTAGCTTTGGGCATTGGGGAAATCTATCTTGTGTAAGTTACATTTTCATTTCAGACTCAAAGATTAGTATTAAGGCTTGTATTGTTTCCTCATCTCCCAATTTATATCGAAGCCTTAATCCCCGACACCTCAGAGGTGACCTTATTTGGAAGTGGTGTTGTTGATGTTGCTAGATGAGCTCACTCTACAGCAGGATGGGCTCCTAAATCCAGTATGACTGGTGTCCTCTCAGATTGGGGACGTTTGGAGATAGACATGCACAGCAGGCAAAAGCCACAGGAACACGAAGGCAGAAATTGGAGTGACATCACTTCAAGTCCAGGACAGCTAAAGACTGGCCACACAGCAGGAGCCAGGGCTAGGCCACATTTCTGCCAAGCCTGGTCTTGAGCTCTCACACTGAGTGAGGATTGTGGGACAACTCCACGAATGAGAGTTCACTACTTAGTGTGGTGCTTTGCTTGGCAACACTAGCCATATTATCCAGATGGGGAGAATTTGCCAGGTCAGCGGGCACGGGGGGCAGAAAGAAGGGGAAAGAGAGCAATCCAAAAGGCATAGATGTATGCCAGGTCCTTGAGAGAGGAGAGAGATTGATACATCTGGGTAGGAGGATCCAGGAGCAAAGAGAGAAAATGGGTGAAAATGAGGCAGATTGAAACCTGGCATCTCTTGGGCATGATGTGGAATCACATAGGGACAGTGCAAACCCAGTGAAGGGTTTTCACTGGATGTGAATTTTAAAGGCAGTGCCTGGTGTCTAGGTGGATGGTGAGTTTGAACAGTGTGAACAAGAGGGGATGTGGAAGTTTGGAGCCTCCTGGTCATCCCCAGAAGTTTCAGCTTAATTCTTCAGTGTCAGTTCTCTTCTTAAAAGACCATTTCCATAGAGCCGTTTCTCCACTTGAAACACTTATTCATTCATGAAGCTGTTCACTGCTGTGTGCCTGGTTCTGAATTTGTGCTGTCCAGTAGGGTAGCCGAGAGCCACATGTGGCATTTGAAATGAAATTGAATAACATGAAAGATTCAATGACTCATATTGAGTGAGATCAAATTTCCATGCCACATCATTCCAGAAAGTTCTGTGGGGACAACACTGGCCTGGGGAAGCAGTGGAATCTAGCAGCATCTCTACTGGATTTTTATGTCAGTAGAAAAGTCCCAGGCTTTAGATTGGCAATAAATTTTTAAAACACATTGAAAATATCAAAAAGGCACTCACAGAGCTGGAGAAGATATTTGCAATGTCTACGATAGACAGAAGACTCCAGCCAACGTATGTAGAGAACTTCCCCTAAACTGATAGGAAATGATAGGGCAAACAAGTAAGAAAGTAGACAAGAAACTCAAATGGGTACTTTTTAAAGGAGATTATACAAATGGTTAATACATTTATGAAAATGTGCTCAAGATTTTCTTTTTCAATGACCAGCATTTATTTTCCACACCTCTAGAGGTGGAAAAGTCTAAGGTCACAGTGCTGGCTGGTTCAGTTCCTGGTAAGAACTCTTCCTGGCATGGGGACAGCTATCTTCTTGCCAGGTCTTCACATGGCAAAGAAAAAGAGAAAATGAGAGGGAGGATGAAATGGAGGGAGAAAGAAAGCAGGTGCTCTAAGCCCATCATGGGCTTCTCCCTCCATGACCTCATCATCCCCAAAGACCTTACCACTGAATATCCTCAGAGGTAGGAAAAATGCACTCAGGCTTATTTGAAGAGAAATGCCAATGAAAACCCTAAGAAGAATACTACCCATACACAGTAGAGTGACTTAAATATGAAGACTGACAACATGAAGTATTGGTGAGGCAGTGGAGAAACTGGAATGCTTATAAGTTTTGGTGACCATGTGACTGGCATAAATGGGATGGCCACCCTGTCTTTAGGGGAGCTTCAATCATTGGGAAGCTCCCCTAAAGACAGGGTGGTCATCCCATTTATTGTCCAAATCACTTCATTTTTGAGAAGGGAGAACTGTCCTTTGTAGTGGTCAGTGATTGAAGTGATCCTCAGACATCTAGTGAAATGAATGAAAGTCAAGCGTATTGATCCCTATGACCTAGCCATCCCACACCTGGGTGTGTGCACATATGTATATGCTTACCAGCAACATATGACCCCGATGTCCAAACATTCTGGAGCACTACTTAACTCCAAGCCAGAAACAAGTGGAATTATCCATCATATGTCACAAGGCTATAGATCAATGACATGAATGAACCAGTGGTCAATGCAACAAGATTGATGAATGTCAGAAAAAGTTGGATAAAAAGCCCAAAAGACCAAAACAACCTCCCAAACCAAAATAACAACCCAGGTCTAAAAGAATCTGTAAGGTGTAATTCCATTTGGAAAACTTAGAGCAGGGCGGTTGTATTAGAAATTGGGTGTTTTGATTAGGCGAGGAGAGAGGTGGTGATGAAGGGTGAGAGGCACAAAGGGGCTTCTTGGGTGCTGGCAATATTTTGTTTCTTGATTTGCATCATGGTCCAACAGTTATCTTTTTTTTTTTTTAACAGCCAAAAGTTATCATTTTATGATAGGTCAGCGGTACAGCTACATTTGTGTTCTTTTTTGTATGTGTGAGATATTTCACAATAAAAATTAAAACCAAAATATTGCCTGGGGGCTTGTCATTGAATTGTCAGGCTTTTATTTTGCCTAACAAATTTAAAAGAATGATAGTTACCTTCCTTTTAAAACCATAAAACCATCATTTTGTACAAAGAAAAAGAATCAGAGATCAAAGTAGAAGGGACATAATTTCAAAATTAAGAACAGCTTTGTCAATCGAATAGATTTTTGCATTTTGAAAAACTTACTGGATCAACATTTCTTTGATCATTTCATGGAGGGTGGGTGGAATCATTCCCAGAGTCTGGATTTTGGAAAGCCTGTTCTCTGACTCCCCAGTATTTGCATGGGTTTTCTGAAGTCTCTTCTTTGAAAGTAAAGGTGTCTTATGAAAGAAGCGAGGGGAGTACTGGGAATAGACATGGCCCAATAGGTTTCCTCGCTGAAGGACTTGTTAGAGCCTTTACAGACTAGTCCATTGTTACTCTCCAGGAGACAGAGCATCCCAGCACTTCCCTCTCTCGCATACTGACAGAACCATGTTTCTGCTGAATCATATTTAGGGACAGTGGTGAAGGCAACACACTTTCAGGACCGTCAGCCTATCCCAGAGGTTAGCAAGCCAAATGGACTCCTTTTTTTTTTTATAAATTAAGTTTTATTGGAACACAGTCATGCCTCTAAATTTACATGTTGTCCATGGCAGCTGTGTCTTAAGTTTGTTGACTGAGGCTTGGAGGACAAAGTTATAACTCTTAGAGTTCAAAAGCTTGCAGAATCTGACCCAGCCCATTTGCTTTTTCAGTGTTATTAACAAGTTTCCTATGGGTGAAAAAGATCCCTTTCTGTCACAAGCATTGAATGAAATGCTTTGGCTCTTTGTCTTCCCTCAAGCTATTTTCTTTGGCTGAACTGATGGACCCCTGATGCATTCCTATCCTTTTCCCATCACACCAATCCTCGAGCACCCCTCACTCCATGAAGCCTTCTGTTATTCTCTATCTCCACGCAGGTCAGGATAGCAACTTCTTCAATATCCTAGTTTTTGCTTTGAATCTCCACTGGTGGTACTCTGTATTATTTAGGACTAGAATGATTGTATCTAAAGCCCCAAATTTCACTTATGTAAATTTCTCTCTTTTAGAAGTCTGAATGTGGATAGCAAAGGTTGAGTTTGCTGCTCTGCCAGACATGCCTCCATCTCCAAAGTTACCTCATGGTTCAATATGGCTGCTCTGGTCAAGCCATCTTACCTTCATTCCAGCCAGCATGAAAGAAAAGCTGCGTTTTACTTCATCCTTTTGACCAGAATGTGGAATTTAACTAGGGAATCACTTGGCTGTGAGGGCAGCTGAGAGATGTAGTTCCCTCTCCCAGGCTCCGGAGGGCCAGCAAATATGTGTGTGCATGCTGAGTTTTGCTGTTGTCCTCTTCAGCTTTGAGCTCTAGTGCATCACCTATAGTGGCAAGTAGCAGTAATCTCCACCTGTTTAGCATTCACTCTCCTTTCCCCAGAAATACCACTCCAGTTTTTCTTGGGGAATCCCTCCCCCTACCAAAGGATGAGCATCCCTAAGTATCATACTTCCTTAGTTGTGGGGTGAGTTCAAGACCCAGGAAGATCAGCTGGATTATCCAGGGAATTAGTAGTCTTGGGTAGAGTGACACATGGATTAAATGGTTGGCACTGACCTTTCTCTAGTGGCTGGAAGTGGCTGTCATTATTTTCTCCTGGTTACCTTACTCTGAGTCTCGAGTTCATTTTTCAGGATCAGCTATTCAGTCATCTTCCGATAATGTCCCGCTTTGCTTATGTAATCCGGAGTTGGTACTGGTTGCTTAACAACTGAGAAAACTCTAAATGAGCACCTTTATATATTCAGGGTTTAAAGAATGAATGGGTGGAATGAATCAATAGGGATCATTAAACTTCTTGCCAGTTTCAGAAAAACTTGTATTTGAACTGGGTCAAATCATGGATGATTTATGGTACATGAGGCATCAGGAGGAGAAGATTGCTGAACTCATGGGGCTTTAGATGACACAACCCTGAGTCCCCGGTCTAAGAGAGATTCATGTTTTACTTGCTTGTCACATTCATAAATCTGAGATAAAGAAGGTTCACTCCCTGCAGGTTTATGCCAAGTCTTTCCCTGCCCATGGATTTTTATCTTGGAGGCATATTGGTCTGGATCTTTATAAGTATGTTCTGCTAAAGTGCTGTTATTTATTGTTGGACCATCAAAATATTCCTGGAGGCCCTCCCTGGTGGCGCAGCGGGTTAAAGCACAGCACTAAGAAGCTTAAGCCGCTTCAGCATGAGTTCGATTCCCGCCTGCCCCGGAGGTGACCACATGGCGCGGCAGACCTCTCCTGACCTGCCCGCTGCTC
>NW_004567130.1:15883590-15918169 GCF_000260355.1 Condylura cristata
ACCAACAGCATGCCATCTTAAGCCTCATGGGTTCTTCAGACATTCAGACATGTGGTAGTTATGAGCAGGCTCTGTTCCAAAAGTGTACAATGAGCCAGAAAATGAGAATGAAGGTGCTTTTTTTTTTTTTATCATAAAAGCAACATTACTCCTGTTCAGGGGCCTATTTTTGTTACCTCCCAGTCTCACGCATACTCTAATTTCCATCCAGGTCGATGAAAGATACAGAAGAATAGAAGGACAGATTCCAGATTACTAATGTAGGTACCTTTTAATAATGGGACAATGGGCAACTCCTCTATCTGCCTTTTATTTGCATTTAAACTATTTTTCTTTTAATAAACATGATTAGCTACAGAAAAATCAAATAATGCATACTGAGGGAAGGAGAAAATGCATCAAGGATGTTATCTCAGGCTAGTACTGTTATAATAGCTTAAAAATAGTGGTTTTCAGAATATTAATATTTACAAACCAATGTATTTAATACTTATTCTTTAACAAGTTAATTTTAGCTATTATTTCTGTAGACAACACTTACCTGGAGGTTCCTGAAAGCAGGGACTGTGTGTGTTTGTGTATGCCATCACAGTAATGACATGTAAAAGGAAGAAAAGTGGGAATGAAAGTAGGAAGGAAGGTAGGAGGGAGCCATGTGTTATGGTTGTGGTTAGTTTGAAGTCAGTGGTAGTAGTTTGAACTGGGGCTTTGTCTTGTGTGGCCTGGGGCAAGGAGTTACTCCTCCTCCCCTTGAGCCTGTTTTCCCAGCTATAACATGAGAAGATGGGAGTAAATTGTTCTAGACCAGGCGTTAGCAAACTGTGGGCCATATTTGTCCCACCAGTTGTTTTTGTCAATAAAGTTTTATTGGAACAACCCACTCTCATCTCCTTATATATCACTTATGGCTGCTTTCATGCTGTGTGGCAGAGTTGAGTCATTACTACAGAGATCTTATGATTGACAAAGTTTAAAATATTTACTATCTGGTCCTTGTCAGAAAAAGTTGCCTGACTGCTGGTCTAGCTGATTTCTCAACTGGATCCATATGTGCATCTGTATTTATTGCTTAATATTTGGGTTTCCATCCTGTGTCCCTGAGAGTAGGGTTTGTACCTTTCTCCCTGAGTGAACCCAGTGAGAGGGGGGGTAGACTTTGAACTTCTACAATCTACTTCATGCATGGTCCATGTCCCCACTTGCTTCTGGAGAGGGGTCAGAATCAACCAGTGTAGGAGGAAGGGTTTGAGGGGTAGGGGCAGATGGATGGTGCCTTTTGGATGATGCTCCTAGAGTTATAAAAATCACCTGAGTAATTGATTGTCTGTCAGCACCTTTAAACGATCAGTAAAATAGATACTCAGACCTGTATCCTGTCCTGTCTCTTAAGCCAGGTTATGGATGTTTCTGAGCCGTGTCCTTCATTGATTCTTGGAGACATTTTTCCTTCCTGTGCAAATAATCATAATCATTTTCCTGAAGACATTCTGGTGATGGAGCCCATCCTGTATATGGGGATGCTTTTCCCTCTCATGTAGTTATCCTGTTCTTGTTGGGCTCCTGAATTATAGATTATATTTTTCTCTTTGACTTTTAATTTGACCTTTGAATGCTGTAGCCATTCAACAGACCCTACTCTTTGCTCACTTAGTGCTGCGTAGACAAGGCAGCCCTGATTTTCCAAGCAAAGATCCCTTCCTGCACAAGGTGTATCTAATCAAACTCCAGGACTTGCTCTATCTTGTTTTCCCTTGCTTGTCTGGGGATTTGTTACAATGTCTGGTACATGCTGGGTGCTCAATAAATGTTTGTTGAATGAATGAATGAGTGACCCTGAAGAAAGTTAGTAGGGACAATGTTTAAACTACTTAGCAGGGTTTACAGGACATCTGCTAATATCCTGATGGTGAATCACTCTTCACTGGGCCAGAAAAAGCTGCTTCCATGAGAATCTTTATGGTGCATCAGTATTAGTAAGGTCCCAGCTAATATGTATAAGTGAAAGCTGCAAGGTGAGATACACTTGGCGTCTTAGTCTGCTTGGTTTCCAAGATACCACTGACGGGGAGGCTTAACCACCAGATTCTTCTTTCACAGTTTTGGAGGCTGGAAAGTCTCAGGTGCTGGCAGGGGCTTCTGGGGAGCCTCTCTCCTTGGATTGCAGAGGCACCTTCTCATGGTATCCTCAGAGGCTTTTCTTTGTTGCTGGGAGAGAGCGTGAATGCTTGTGCTTCTTCCTCGCCAGTCCTGCGTCAAATGAGGACTTAATCTTAATTATGTCCTCAAAGGCAGTCACATGATGAGAGACTCAGCTTTACTTGGGCTCCCTCAAGGTCAATGGGGTCATGATAGGAATGTAAGGGAAAATCAGGAGAGTTTCTTAGTGGAAGGAGCTGTAGGGTCCCCGCAGTTAGCCTGTGATTTATAGTCTCACATCTGTCAGGAGGATGGGCTCTGACTGTCTGCAGCGAGCGTCCACTTCTTCCTGTTTTACTTCTTTCTCAAAAAAAAAAAAATTCCTTGTTTGAGTTATGATCAACATACACAAACTGCATTGAATGTAGAACTTGGTAAGTTTGGAGATAGATATACATTCATGAAATCCATCACCTTGAAAAGTATCTTCCAGCTCTATTTTATGTTGTGATAAAAACACGACCTCAGATCTAGTCTCGTAGCAAAAATTTAAGCATCCAGTACTTGATTGTCTCTTATAACCATATTGTACAGTGGCTCTCCGGGACTTCATCACCTCATATAACTGAAACATCATACCTTTTGGCCATGAACTTTCCCTTCCGTTTTTCCCCAGCCCCTGGTAACTACTGTTCTACACCTTGTTCCATGTGTTTGACATTTTAGATTTCAGACATATGTGAGATCCTACAGTGTTATTTTGTGCTGATTTATTTTATGTAGTATAATGTCTTCCAGGTCTGTCCAAGTTGTGGCAAATGTCAGTCTTTCCTTCTTTTTTACAGCTGAACACTATTCCATTACATGTAGCTGCCACATTAAAAAAAATTCATTCATCTGTTGATGGACATTCTTTATCTTGGCTATTGTGAATAATACTGCAGTAAACAAACATGGGGATATAGACATCTTTTTGAGAAAATAATTTCCTTTATTTCAATTCTATAATTAGAAATCGGACAGCTGGATCATTGGGTAGTGCAATTTTTAATTTTTTGAGAAACTGCCACATGTTCTTCATAGTGCCTGCACCAATTACTTTGCCACCAACAGTGCACAAGAGTTCCCTTTTCTTCACACTTTCACCACCACTTATCTCTTGTCTAGTTGATAATAACCGTTCTAACAGGTGTGAGGCAATGACTCATTATAGTTTGGAATTACATTTTCCTGATGATTAGCAACGTTGAACGCCTTTTCATATATACCTGTTGGCCATTTCTATTCTTCTTTGATGAAATGTCTACTCAGGTCCTTTTTCCATTTTCTAGTTGGGTCATTTGGGCTTTTTGTTTGATTTGCGATTGAGTTGTAGAGTTCCCTTCTGTACTCTGAGTACTAACCCTTCATCAGATACACACCCCCATCCTATGGTTTCTTTTTCACTTTTGATACATCCTTAGCTGTGCAGGAGATTTGGGTTTCATGACTTCCCATTTGTCTGCTTTGGCTTTATTGCCTGTGCTTTCTCTCACCTCTGGTTGTCTTCCTCCTCATCTCCAGCAGCATGTTATTTTTCTCCTTTTCAAACTTTTATCATCTGTTGTCTTAATTGATTCTTTTTAAACTCTAAACTCCCTTTTTAAACTCTAAGCTCCCAGGGACAGGGAGTTTGCAAAGGCCTGCTTCTGTTCTACTTGCCTCAAGATGCTCATCAGTTTTTGCAGCGTTAGGCTGTGATCAAGCCCTGTAATAGATAGAGACCTGCATCTGGAAGCTTCAGAGCTTAGGGCACCAGCTAGATTTCTTCCATTTGAGACGCTGGCAGATAGTGCTGGGGGTGTTGAATGAATCAAAGATGAATCAACTAAAGGGAGGGGAGAGTAGAAATTATACCCAAGGTCTCCTCACTGTGTTCCATGCAAGCCCCCGCCTGTGCCCTCCTGGGCAGACACCCTCATCCAGCCTGCGGTCTGTGCGGCCTTCTCAATAGCTGTATTTCTCAGAAACGTCACCATCAAAAGAGTGACTTTCCTACATGTGAAGCTTGATAAAATTTTACAAACTGAACATTTCCACACCAAGTACAGGGCATGGTGAGGGGCATGCTGGGACCCCCCCAAACCTGCCGGCTCTAAATAGCCCATCATCCACTGCATAAAGACAAAACATACTCTAGTGTGTAAGATCTTCAGTAGAATGAACTTTAATACAATTAATGTGCAGTAAAGAGAAGGAACGAGAAAGAACAGGGTAGTTCTCACATGAAGCACCCAGAATGACCCATCAGCTCATGGGTGAGTGCCCAGCCAAACAGGGTCTTGGAGGCCTGAACGACACAGTCTAAGGCACCTTCTGGTGGGGACCCACAGGGAAGGAACAGGAGGGTCCAGACAAGTCTAGAAGGAAAAGAGCAAAAGCAAAATCAGGATCAAGGCTGCCATTGTTCAGACTCCGCAAGGGTCTCTCGCTCACGTCAGTTTCAAGTGTCTCCTTCCACGTCCCCCAGTCCTGGTACCAGTCCGTGGCCAAGAAGAGCGAGCAGCTTCTCCTGTGTCTTTCTGCTCCATGTGCCGCTTCCAGGTCCTCTTCTCCCTCTCCTTCCTTCTTCCTGTCTTCTCTCCAGCTTCCCCTTACTGTCCAGCTCCACCCTTCCTTGGATGAGGCAGGCGACTTGGAAACTCCCCTTTTCCTGGAGACCATGCTGCTACAGAACTAGGGCGTTAGCTGTATAATCAGCACTTCAAGACTCTGCTTTGTGCATTCTTATCAAGATTATCAACACTGTCCTGATGGCTAATTTTTGCTGGATTTTAAACCAAACATTACAGAGTATAATGCTGAAATAACACGACTTCTTCTTTGCAGACTCTTGCAAATACTGGGTCCCAAACTGGAACTGTTCACCAAATAGCAGGAGTTGGTTGTGCTGTGCTGTTCCAGAAAGCTTGTTAGTGGGGTCTGTTCCCCCTCCTAACCCTGTTTTACCAGCTCTACCCTTTTTTGCTTTATTGCATAGCTTTGACAGATAAGGGTTCCCAAAGATACCTCACCAGTCATTGCAGCTTTTCCACCCTGGATTCCAGTCTCACCTAGTGGAGGATATTTGTATTTGGTTAATTTATGAGCCCTCCTCCCTCCTACACCTCCCCTCCCCCTGCTTTGTTTTGCTTTGTTAAATCTAGACTCAACCTGCTTTGGTAGTTTTGAGTAGAGATGCAGGAGGATTTCCAAATCAAATTCCTCATCTGTCTAGAATCTAAGAAAAATTCCACAGAAGGTTATGTCAAAGGCCATGGAACTCTGTTTCGTTTCTGGGGAGGGTTGAAAAAACCTAGGAAAGTGCAGTTTCTTAGAACCCCCCTGACTTCCCTGCTCTCAAGTCTTAGCCAGGAGGCCTGGGGTTAATCATCCTAAATGACAATTAACAGGTGGGACTTCTTGAAATCCCTGTGGCAAGACCTCTGGGTCTATAAATCTGCAATGGGACCAACACACTGAATTCTTAATCAAGCCTGTTTCCTTTATTAATCTCCAAGAGCGGCAGTGATTTATAAGAGGGACTTCCATTTGGTCCAGAAAATGAAATTCATTTCACAAACCCTTAAGTATGGTCCAAATCAATTGGCTACGATACTTTTCTATTTCATGCTCTGCGTCACACTGATCTTTTAACTTGATTGTTCTATTACCAAGTATTCACTTTAAAAGCCTCTGCGCCTCACGAAAATAATATTAGCTCCGGCGCAAGGATCATGACTGATACAAAGACTGAATTTCAGATGGCTGCAGTAGGAAGGGGCCCGGGGAGGAGCTGAGAAGAGGCGGGGAGGTGATGCAAACCCAAATCACCCCAGCGCCCCAGGTTCCTAGACTGAAGGAGAGGCAGGTGGTCCCAGGGAGCCCATTCTAAACGGGTTTCTGGACCCAACTCCTGCCCTACTAAAACCAGTACCTTTGGGAATGGGAAAATGATCACTTGAGAATCGTACACGTGAAGTCAGAGGGTCCAGCGATGCAAAGACCAGGCTAGCAAGACCAGGCTAGCAAGGGTTGTTTGTCTATCCAACACCTGCATGTTGCATCCCTACTATGTGCCAGCACTATGGTGGGTGGCTGGGATTGAGCAGGCACAAACCAACCAGAATCCCTGACTTTGTGGGTATGGTCACCATTTATTGACCATTTATTGAACAAAGAGGCTATAATAATCATGATTAACATGTACTGACTACGCATAAGAATGTCTTACTCCATCCTCACCATACCTGTAAGAGGTGCTGAGCTACTTTCTTATAGAAGGGAAACTGAGACGAGAAAGGTCAAGTTACACAAGGTCACTACCAGTAAGGAGTGAAGCTAAGTTTTAGACCCTGGTCTGCCAAGCTAGTGTGCCATAGCATGCTGCAGACTCTGTGTCTACAGCTGTTTCCAGTGTCTCTAGTTGAAGCTGCAAGTAGTTAATCGAGCATCCGCTGCAAGGAGCCCCCCCTTCAGGGAGGAGACAGGGCAAGTGGGATATGGTGTCCTGGAAGAGGTGCGTCAGGCCATAGCCACCACAGGAGGGAAAAGCCGCAGTGGTTGTCAGAGGATACATATGTGGCCATGGCCATGGTCAGGGGGTCTACGTGGGGGAAGAGGTCGGGGAGCAAGAGTGAGCGGCCAGTAGTCATGGTGGGAGATGATACTGGGAGATGAAATGGGAAGAAAAGAGCCAAGTCATGGAGAGCCCTGTGGATACGCTAAGGAGTTGGGGTCTTCCTGGGGGTGGCAGAAAGACATTGCAGTGAGGGTTTCAGACTTAAGTTTTAGAAATGCCTTTCCTCTCAAACGACTTTAGGGGACGCGAGGTGCTCACTGAGCCGGTCAGCAGTGGGAGGGAAGGCCTCGAAGGAGAGCTCCACACCTTCGGGGGGATGGAGTGTCCACCCACTGGGAATGATTGTCTGGAGATGTGTACTGTGGTACCTCTCTGCTGGGCCATTACCATCTGAGAAGAATTAGTTCCACTGCGGAACAGCTTCCAGAATGTTCCAGGAGGGGCCAGGATGAGGCAAGCACTGGCTTGCTGATGTCAATCCTGATAGCCTGGAGCCTTGTCGGTTGGTGTTAATAATAGCCTGATAATTCAGACCCATATCCCACCTATTACCCAGGCCACGGCCCACTGCGTGCAGGCAAAAGGCCGTGAGTGCAGAACACACACTATCCAGGGAGCAGCTGGCTGGGCCCAGGGTATGTGCTGATACCAGGAGGAAGTGAAGCCCAGGACCTTGTAAGCAGAACAAGTGTCAGCCCTGCTAATGGGTGTCACCTGGTGACCTTTTGGTGACAATGGTGTGAGACGGTGATAAAGACTTGTGATGGCAGGAAAACACTCTGTGTTGACAGAGCAGTTTTCTCAGCGTGGGTTCAAAGTGCACATGCTAATTTGGACAGCTAAGAACGGTGAGAGTGTGACTGAACTAGCCTGGATGCTGTTGCAGGGTGTAGGGGGCTGGATCCCCGTCCTCTCATGTCACTGTGATGACCCTCGGTAGCGGCCCCTTCAGCATCAGCACCAGCCCAGCACCCTCAGCACTTCCACGATCACCATCCTCACCATCCTTCCACTCTTAGAATCTTCTACAGCTCAAGCGGTGCCAATCGCTTCTCATGCTTCTGTTGTCCTTCTGGTGACCCCAAGACCCTGCCATCTCTGCTCCATGTGTCTGCTCTCTCTACTCCTTCCTCTTTCTTCTTGAGCCCCAGCGGCATCTTAGCTGAGGTTGACTACACAGACCTGCCTCCTACCTCTGCGCTTTGCACTGGCTGTTCCCTCTGCCGGGAATATTCTCTCCTACCCATCTCACTGCCTCATGCACCTCTTCAAGTCTTCTCTTATATTGACTTCTCATTGAGACTTTCCATGGTTGTCCTATTTAATACTGAAGTTTCTTTCTTCTCCATACTTATCTTAATTTCTACCACTTTGCTCTACATCTCTGCCCTGACTCTCCCACTGTAGAACTTACATGTAACACTCCAGGCAATTTTAGTGTCTATTGTTTGCCTTCCCTGGTAGGGTGTGATTCTGTGATGGTGAATTTTTTTTCCCCTTTCATATTCCCCTGTGCCTGGCAATGTGTTGATTCTCAGTTGATGTTGAGTGTGTGATTATGACATCCTTGGAACGATCCTATATGGTAAAGGTTATTTAAATGCAGATTATGGATGGAAAAACTGGTGTTCAGAGAGGTTAATTCCCATGCTACAAGGGAGAGCTGCCAATTTGAACACAGTTCTGATTCTCTATTGTGCTGAATCAAGTGAGAGCTTGGAGAGGTCGATTGGCTTGTTTAAAATTATTCCTTGAGATTAGGAAAGAAATTCATCCTTTTGGAACTCAACCCACACATTCCTATGAGAACAAGCTTCTTCCCATTAGCAGTGGGTCTTAGAGTTGCCATTTAAACCATGGCTAAACCAACTGACTTGGAAATCCAAAAGGATTGGCAGATTTCAGAATGTTGGGGGATGGGGTAAAATCACAGAGGGGCATTAATCTTTTGTTTTTAAAAAGATTTATTTATTTATGCATTCAGAACTGGGGTACAGGCCAGAGGTGCAGAAGCAGTGTGAAAATTCACCGTACACAGAGTGGGGAGCAAAACAGGCAGATTGATGAAATGCGCTGCTGAGGGGAGCTTCGGACGAGACAGGAGAGGTCTGTCACACCATGTGGGTCACCTCCCTGGCTGGGGATTGAATTTGTGCTGAAGTAGCTGCAGCTAGCTTTAACCTGTTGTGCCACCAGGGAGGACCTGGGGCATTAATCTTATCTTGATCAGGTCTTAAAAGAATCATTGACGTCAGCCCCACTTCACCACCACTGGGATCTAAAATTTTTCATGTAGGAACCCAGAGTTTTTTATTGCCACGTGTCTATTATGAACCATATAGGACCCTGCTTTCTGGTTTCCTATATTGGAGGAACCTCGGGTATGTGACTGGGGTGGGGCTGACCCCGCCAGATCCAGAGCGGGGCTCCAGACTTAATCTAGCCAGTTTGGGTGATCCAGCGCTGGACCCTAGTATGGGCAGAGGGACAGATGCGAGGCACACATGGGCCAATATGGCTCTGGATGGAGCTCTCAGGAGAGAATTATTTTCTTTCCAAAGGGTTGCTATGTGTGGAGCACTGATCTGGTCTAGGAATGAAATCAAGAAATAGCAGGAAGAAGAGTTGAAAGCTGGGAAGAGATTGCTGGAAACATTATTTGAGCAGCTGGATCCAGGAATGCCTGAAGTAAACCTCTGATCTTTAATGCTACATGAACCAATGAGGTCTCTCTTTTGCTCAGGTTGACTTTGGTTTGATTTCTGTCACTTGCTATCCACAGATTTCTGCTTAGTGCCAATGGACTTAATTACATATGTACCAACATGTTTTGTTAGGAAGGCCCATGAAAAGAGAAGGGATGATTTCAGACCCTTAATAAAGAAACTTATACACCCGAGTCATCTTACAGCTGCCCACATGAAAAAGGTTTGAACTGGAAAGTTCATGTTTTTCTGTATTTGGGATGCTTTTCATCATCAACTGAGAGTGCAACAAGGTTGTCACCTGGGCCTTTTCTTCTCATTTAATATCTTCCTGTTCTCTTCAGGAACTGAAGACCTCTGCACTCACTGATCTCACATCCTTCTGCTCTCCTCTCTTCTGTAGATTTCTAACTTCTGAACTTATCCTTGTTTCCAGAGCCTTAAACACAGAGTGATCAGATTTATTCATGGTAGAGTGTAAATAACTACCAATGCAATGTTTTTAAGTGAGATATCTTAGTAGAGCAGTACTTTAATCCAAAAGATGGGAATAGTTGGAGATTATGGGGGCGGGGGTTGAAGGAGATTCCTGCTAAGAAGGAATGGGTAGATTTCCAGCATAGTGGGTCATCCATGCAACCTGTGTGTGTTTGGCTTCCTGTGCTGGGAGGAGAACAGGCCACATCCTCTAGCAAACCTTATGTGGTGTAAAATGTCGGAGGAATAAGGAGCAATGACAGTCCATCCTGGCCTCTAGCTCTCTCCCCTCCTACAGGCTGGATGCTGACATGCTGCTGACCAGCGGCTGAGAATAGCTTGGCACTGGCCCAGCGGCTGCCCTCTCCATCAAGGACTCCAAGGACAGAACAGTCCATGCTCTGTAGCAGCAGGTTTTCCACCTCGCACCTGATAAGCTGGAGCTGAGTTTAATGAAAGCCCATCAGATGGGACATGTTTTCAGGAATAAGACGCCCTATCGGTCCCAGGTGGGGGTGATGGAGACACGGGTGGACTTAATGCATTGCTGGCCCAGACCCAGGCTCTGGCGGCCCATTCCTCTCAAATTCCTCTGTAATCAGCTAAATTAGCCCATTGATAGAACAGCTCATCAAGGGGCAGCCCGGAGGAGGGATTGATGGACGGTCACCTTTTCAAGGAGCTCCGGACTGGGGGATAAATGGCCCATTTACTCATGAGGTTGCAATTGAGTGCTCTCCCTAGGTCAATAATTTTTCCTTTCTTGCCCTCACTCTTCCTGGTCTTGGGTAGAAAGTAGCCATGTCACATCAGCTCTGATTCCTTCCTGAGCCAGAGTGCAAAGCTTGTGCTTAACCCACTTTCTGCTGGCTGAGGCCAGACATCCTCTCAGAAAAGGGGGCTTTCCTTGATAAATACTGCACACATCCCGCTGAAACCTGAGAGGCCCTGGAGAGGAGTTGCAAATACTCAGATCCCTGCGAAGTCTGCCCAGTTACTTACTTTATTTAGACTCACAGAGTCCTATTTGGGAATGGCTTGAACACCAAAGCCAGATCTCTGGAAGGGTCCAGAATTCGCCTGTCAGAACCAAAGACACCCAGTGACTCTGGAGCAGTAACTAGAATGGTCAGGGTTTCATTTTATCTAGACAAGTCATCTAAAGTCAATCGACAAACAGCAAGTGGTGATGCAGACCCCACAGGTAGACCCAGTCCCTATGGGAGCAGTGAGGTGGGAAGCACACTTGTCCTGAGTATCCCCGTGTTCACGTGACCAGCTCTCAGGGCTGGATACCATGCCCAATGATGGCTTGCTGACCCAGTTTCTAGACAGCTTCAGCAGAATGGACATGTTTGCCAGGAGGCCAGACGAGCTGTACAAAAGATGATTTCCTTTTTGATTTTTAAAAGGTTTATTTATGTATACAAGAAATGGGGTATAGCCAGAGATGCAGAGGGTGAGAGGATTCACCAAGACAGAGCAGGGAGCAGAACAGGTGGATCTACTGAAATACACAGCTGAGGGGAGTATTGGGTGAAACAGGAGAGGTCTGCTGCGCCATGTGGGTCAGCTCCCTGGCCGGGGAAGAAACTCGTGCTGCAGTGGCTGGTGATAACTTCCTAGTGCTGAGCCTCAACCCCTTGTGCCACCAAGAAGGCCCCAAATATGACTTTCTTAAGACAGAGATATAGGCAAAGAGTTTGCGTTAAGTTGATTTCATGATACATGACGGGAAAGTATATTTCCTACATTTTACATGTTATTAAAATATACAGCACACTAAGCATTCTGTTCCTTCATCTAGTTACTAAAAGTTTGTAAACTAAAGTTACTTTACTATATATGATAAAAATAAATGATTACTAGATTTTACTTTAGCCTATGTTTTCAATATAAATAATAAATCAGGTTTACAGTGCTATTTTAAAATTTTTATTTAACATTTGAATTATTAAAAATTTTGAGTTAGATCTTTCCATTGGGAAAAATGGGCTTGCATTACATGTTATTTTATATTTGGTGTCTTATCTTCAGGTATACACTAAAGGAGCTTGAATATCTTTTAAGGAACAGAAATGACTTTGGGAGACACGTGAATGATTTTTCCTGATGTCTCAGATTTTAGCATGCTTAAGATTTTCCCACTATTTTTAATGTGCTTGGAAAAGCAAGTAAGAAAAGAGAAGTCCTATTTATTTTAGTATAGGGAATTCTGTAATTCTGTTCTGGGGTTCGCTCCTTAGGAAGGCGTTCGGTGATCACATCAGGTTGGGCACTCAGACTCACCAGCACCCTCTTGGGGAGTAAAATGCACATCCACAGCTTTGATAAATTCTGCATTATGAAGGCAACCGCACAAAACAGCTTAATCTAGAACTCCCTAAAATTACTAGCCCTTGAAACCCTTTTCTTATAGGACACGCATTATCATCACACAAAACCAAACAATTCACACAAAATCAAACCAGAAACAACTTGGGGAACTCCAATCCAGGGCTATTAAAAATAATTTTCAGGAAGGTCACAAATGTGAAAGAATTTGTGGTTTGGTCTTGCTCAGCTAGTTGAGGGCATCTAAGGATTGAATTGACCCTGCAAGAGTCTATCCCCTTACCCTTTGACAGGCTGTTACTGGGGACCCCATGAAAGGCTTAGATTTTGTGGCTAGGTAGGCTTGAAATCAAATCCTGGCTTTGCTGCTGTGAGCTGTATGTCCTGGAGTAAGTGTCTTCACCTCTCTGGGCCTCAGTTCCCTCCCCTGTTTAAAGAGGACCAATCAGTTGGCACCTTAGAGGATTTCTATGAAAGATGAGCTGAGGTGGTGCAAGATGGTAGCATCAAGCTGCCAACTGTGAGTACTCAGGGGCTGAACTCTGCTGCATGCTTTCACGGCCCTGAAACTTCAGTGCATGTGCTCACCTGAGCCAGCTTCACCTGTTTCCCTGCTGGCACAGACCTGAGAAAAGGGGACTGGTGGGATGGTTGGGTCTGATTTCACCACCACAGCATACATCCCAGGAGTTGGCACGTGCCCTCCTGATTTCAACTTGAGAGATCCCAGCATTCTAATTCCCCGACTCCCCACCCATGGGGTAACCTTCTCTGGAGTGTGGCAGTATACACACTCTCGTTCTCCAGAAATGAGACCATTGGAATCTCAGAATCTATATGATTCCTTTCAAGAGAGGGGTCAACTCCATTCATGTACAACCTTCCCCCCCCCACCCCGAAACACCACTTTACTATATTTGAATGATAAGAGTGAAATAGACACCATGGAGAAATCCAGAGATGATCATTGTATCACCAGAACAGTGAATGCTTCCTGTTCCCCAAGATTTCTCTCCAGAGGTGAACCCCAGGAGAAGTCTACCTCGTTTCCTCATGGACCTTTCTAGTAACAACAGTGGCAGCCATTTTTGAGTGATTACTATGTGCCAGACAAATGAAAATGCTCATTTCAGTCTCATGCAACTCTGTGGATGGGCTTAGGTATTAAGTGTTTTTTCCTTATTTTAAAGGAAAGGCAGTTGGGGCTCAGAGAGGTTGAGAAAACCCAAGAGCACACACAGCTAGGATTTAGTGGAGCTGGGGTGTGAACTTGTTTGTCCCACCAGGGTCTATAACTTAGTCACTGTTACATATTTTTACACACACACTGCAATTTTTCATCACCTCCATAGAGCTCATCATTCATATTATTCTCCCCTGGTCTACACCTTGCCTTGCTTCCTTAATAGGATATGAAAAACACTGTTCCCTGCTAGGCCCTGTGGTTCGTGCCCATTCTTTTTAACAGCTGTGTAGATTCCATCATAGAGATGAATATAATTTATTTAACCAGGTCCCTGCTGGCAGGCATTTGTCCATTTGCGACTCTTCCCTGTCCCTTCTTGGCCCCAGAGGGTTGGGCTTCCTCCAGCTCTGATGTTAAGAGGAGAATCGGCATCATGTCTCCATCAATCTAAGCTATGTGGTCTTTAAAAATACATAACCCCCCAAAATAAGGTTCCATTAAACAAACTTATAAAATATGAATGGGACCTTACCCTGCCCCCTGCCTAGGAGCATAAGGTCACCCCCATGGAACACAGAAAGTGAAGCTTCTGAGCTCTCCTTCCAGAAATTTATGATGGGGTGTCCTCTGCCAGATATGGGGTCTCAAAGCCAGTGAAACTGCAACCCTCCAGTAGAAAGGACTCAAGTTATTTGTTGAGCCTGGCGGTATAGCTGAATATGCCTGTGTGTGTATGCAAATTATACACCACGTGAAATGCGTTCAGATAACCTCCGTGAAGAGGGTTCTGACCAGCCCTGTAGATGGGGAGGGTTGCCTTGTGGTCAAGTTCATGGACACGAAGCCAGACAGCCTGGGTTTGAGGTCTCTCTCTGTTTGCCACTTTCCTTGGGCAAGTCCCTTCGCCTCTCTGTGCCCCAGTTTCCTCATCTGAAACATACATAGCATGATAGCTCATTTCAGAAATGCAGGAAGTGAAGTCGAAGAAAGGTTAGACATTCTACGTATTTGATAGTTGGACTTTTTTTTTTTTTTAACTTCCATCCCATTAATCTTTCTCCTTCTCTCTTGTGCAGAAAGGTTGCCATCTGCAAGGCACTGGGGAGACCCCTTCACTGAGAAAACAATAAAGCAGCATGTCAGAGTGGTGGGCAGAAGGTTGTAGAGATCACATTTAGAGCCTTCATTACTCAGGGGGTGACAAGGAGGTGAAATTAAACAGTGTGTCAAGGTCATACAAGTGGTTGGTGGCACAGCCTGGGTCAGGACCCAGGCACCCTCATTTTTGGTTGGATTTCATTCTTGCGTATTACAGATTGGGCTTTCTTGGTATCTTGGGGTCCCCAAAGCTGCAGAGGCCAGATCCTGCTTCATAAGCATTTGTGAAGGGTCACTCCATCCGAGGAAAGGTGCCTGACATTTACTGATGCTTGCAAGGAGTGTTTCAGACAAGATGAACTAACTTACATTCCTCCCATCTATCTTGGGCAAGCCCAGTTTACCTCATCTCCATCCTTAGGTGATGTAGCCATTCTCAGGAAGAACAAGGACAGAAACAAAATGTTGCTCATTTGAAAAGAAAAAATGGACGTCAGGGCTGTTTTCTGTGGCCACTTCTCTAATTGATGGGACAGTTGGGTATCTTCCCATAGGTTTGTGTATGCACTTACTCTGTTCTATCTTGTCCATGTTCTTTCCTCTTTTTTCCTGTCATAGATTTAATTTTTTTTTCTTACACACATGTATCAATGCATTGTATTGGAATATTACAATGAATTATGTCATTCAAATGTTAACCTTCTGGATGCTGCAAATATTTCAGCATTGATTTTTGCACATGATCAAGAGGTTTTGCTTTTTTTAACCTCTGGCAACTCAATAATTATTGCACCAAATCTCTTGCTTCTATTTATGTGTATCTTGCTTGTTTTGTCTTCATTATACTGCTTGGAGTTAGGTATCTTGCTTTAGATTTGAAATCTAAATTCATGTATTTCTCCTTTCCTTATGAATAGTTCCTTGCATTTTTCTTTGGTTGTTCTATTGCACTTTTCTAACTTCTCCAGTCAATGTTCAGCTCATTTCTTGGTACCTTTATAATAACGGTGGCATTTAGTGCTATGACTTCCACTTCTGATTACAGCTTTGGACACTTCCTAGGTGATTTGAAAAAGAAATACAATATCCCCATCATTATTTTTCATTACTATAGATGTTGGTTCTGATTTACTATCTCAGGTAATTTGGGAAAGTGCCCAGATATTTCTAAGTGGTTAAAGCTTTTAAAACACTTCAAATAATTTCTAGTTTTATTAACTTGTGGTCAGACCATTCACTTTGGAGCAGTTGTTCAGCTTTTGGGAAGTTGAATTCAGAGGACCTATACATGTCCCTGCCCTTTAGGAAGTTTAAAATCAGAAGGACCTGTAACCCCAAAGGGAGTGGAAACAGCTGCAATCTCCAAGGGTTCCTGTCTAATCACATCTGGATTCTAGCACTGGTTGTTAAGATGTCATGGGTTACGGAGGACAGCTTCTGAATCTGCTTTTGCATTCCCTTCCTGTAAATTTTAGAGCTGGTGTTGTCAGAGGTAGAATGTCACTCTATGGGTAGATGAAGGTCTGAGTGATTAGAATATAATGTCCCCTCTCTACGGAGATCCAGGGTTAGAGGCAGCTCATACTGCTTCACTCAGGGAGGGTTCCAGAACCTGTGATGTTTCTTAGGGACTTTCACTTACCTGTGCTGGGTTCTCACTGACCCTAGGAGAAATGTTTGCCCACCCAGCTGATGTCTTGCTACTTTAGCAGTTGAGTTTTAAGAGCCTAGCCAGTTGGCTGAAACTACCTTCTTGATCCACTGGCGATGCATGCTGTTGAACCTTGGATTTTCATTGGAGAAGTAAAAATGTTCCCCATTATAGAGTCCACTTAAAAAAGGGAGCAAGGGAGAGATTTTTCATTTCCATATGGATTATGTTAAGCAATGTGTGTGTGTGTGAGTGTGTACACCTACATAAGAAAGAGAAATGGCCTTATTATAGGAAGCCTCATTAAACAGGCCTGGAAAGGGTTAGTCCATTTGCAGACTATACATCTTAATCTCCCCACACAGCACACAAACCTGGAAGGAGAGAGAGAATCTATAGCCAGAGAGAACCTGGCTTCATTCCAAGCCCTGGATCAAGTAGACCTTGCCTTTCCCCGCCAGCTACCCCTCATTAGCACTATATATTAACCTGGAGAAACTGTTCTCCCAAGGGACTCCAGGAAATGGAAGGACATAGAAGGCAGTGCAAAGTGGGGGAGACCTGAGTCTCCCCTCTGGCCTCTGCTCATTGCTGGCAGGTGCATCTGGGGATAGGGCCCCTGGAAAATGGGGAGAGGAAGCAAGAGCTGGCTGCAGCTTAAGGCAGTGCTGATAGGTTGAGGGGCCTTTCACCTGTTGCTGACTGGTTCCCATCTGTGTTAACAGCTTCCAACTGGCCTCATTATTTGAGAAACTGGAGGCCTTTGGATAAGGGCCCTGAAGTTGATTCTGCACAGCTCCCCAGATCTCTGCAGGCCCTTTTTAGGGACTGTGTTTTAGGAGAAGGGACGGTGGCTTCTGGCATTCTGGCTTTATCACTCAACATGAAAACTATGAGTATTTACTCATCCTCCTGAGCCTCAGTTTCCCCATGGGTGGGTGGGAAGTGCAAACACCAGTTCCACCAACTTTTTAAATAAGAGTTTATTTGTTTATGCATACAAGAATTGGGGTACAGACCAGAGTGCAGGGTATGAGAAGATTCAACAGAGTGTGGGGAGCCAAACTGGCAGATCTATTGAAATACACTGCTGAGGGGAGCAGTGGGCAAGACTGTTGAGGTCTGCTGTGCCATGTGGTTCATCTCTCTGGCCGGGATTGAACTCGTGCTGCAGTGGCTGTGGATTGCTTCATAGTGCTGCGCTGTAACCCGTTGCGCCACCAGGGAGGGCTAGCTCTACCTACTTCTTAGGCTAGAAGGATTGAGGAGAGAAGAAAGGCAGGAACTGTTGTCACTGTTGAAGTGACATTGCATTACTGTAACCATGTAAACTTCAGGTGCTCACTCTTGAGAATCCACTCGTGTGTCTCTTCTGCTAAGTTGACCACTGAAGGTCCAGATCTATCCTTCCCCAAATCATTGTCTTCCTTGGTTTAATTTTTAATACTGGGTCATGCTTTGTATCATGCAGATGTCCAGGAGGCTGCTCATTTCTCTCCACCCCTGGTCTTTGCTGGGGCAGCCTCCCCCTCTTGCTGGCCTTCCCTGTCTCTCCACAGCACCCACTCTGGGCCAAGCATTCTAGTCCTCTGTGATCCTGCTCCTGGCTTCTCAGAGCATGATCAAGGCCCCACACCATCAGCTTGTTAGAAAGGCAGACTCAGGACTTCCCTGGTTGTCTTCCCTGGGTTAAGACTCATTGCTGCCACTATGACAACCCATTTTGATAGCCTGAGTTCAATACCCGGTCAAGGAGATGACCCCTCTATGGCACAGCAGACCTCATCTGTCTTGCCTGCTATTCCCCTCATCACTGTATTTCAGTAGATCTGCCTGTTCTGCTCCCTACTTTGTCTCTGGTGAATCCTTTTACCCACCACACCTCTGGCCTGCACTCCAGTTCTTCTATATAAAAACAGGCAGACTCTTCAGCTTGATTCACATTTGCTGAATTAGTTGCTGCACTGTAATTGGACCCCAGATGTCTCCTGGTAATGTCCCCTGTGCTGTGAAATGGACTCTTCTCTACTGTATGCATGTGTTGGCAACCTTTCGAAGGCTCTCGCTGAGTGACATCTGTTCTGGGCATTCCAGATCAGAAGGACCAAATGTGCCAATCCTAAAGCTTAGGTAGAGGGGGTATATCTAGATACTCAGTGCTTCTGATGGCTGGTCTCTTCCAAGTTTTCTGAGTTTACATTGAGAACGCAGAGTCTGCTTAGGGGTGATCTGTGCTTATCACCTGTTCTTGCCTGAATCCACAGGCCAGAGATGAGATAACCACGGAAGGCTAAAGATGTTCCTGGGAACTGAGGACAGTGAAACCTGGTAGAACTGGGAAGGGGCAGTAGGAGTGTCTGAGGCTGAGAATCTGTCATCCAGATGCTCTCCCCAATGTCTGGTCTTCCCAATTAAAAGTAAGCTTTGCGATAGAACAAAGCTTGTGTTCAAAGCTTCATTTTGTCTGCCCTCTCTCAACCCTCAGCCTTGATGGGATGCACAATGGGTGTTATGACATTTATTGCTTTGACCTGGATTTTAGCGTGTTAGATCAGGAAGGTGTCACTGAGATAGTCAGTGATAGGCAACACATTGCAAACATGCCCCTAATCTCCTCGCCTGTGCCCTGGGCAGACATCACCAATCAATTATCACACTGTTGCACACTGAGTTCAGATATGGGTACAGTACTATATATAGACCATCAGCTACTGATCAGATTTGATTTCGTCTCCATCAGCACAGTTGGCCTCGATCCAGCTCTCCTGTGCCAGGGATGATGTTTGGCGGGATCTGTTTCTGAACAACCCAGCTGAATGCCTCCATGAGTTAAACATTGGTAGTGGTGATGGCCTTCATGGAGATGATAAAATTACTGTTCCTTTGGAGAGAGCAAACACTACTCTAGTGTGGAATTGGAAATAAGAATGCTCTCAATAATTGGCTCATTTAGCAGAGATGGAACGCTGAAATCTGTTGTTTCAGTTTTCCAGTGTCCACCATCCTAATTTTCTTTGGGAAATCCCTATTCCTAGTTCTAGTGGTTCTGGGAAGATAGATGCTCCCTCCCCCAGTCAGAAGGTGCCTTCCCTCTGGCCTCAGTGGTTGGCTTAATAATAGGCAGGTGACCAATAAGAACACTCTTTCTGGCCTCAGTGGTTGGCTGAATAGCAGGCATGTGACCAATCAGAACACGCCTTCCCTCTAGCCTCAGTGATTGGCTCAATAATAGACACATGACCAATCAGAACACGCCTTCCCTCTGGCCACAGTGATTGACTCAGTAATAGACACTGACCAATCAGAACTGCCTTCTCTGGGGTCTCAGTGATTGGCTCAGTAATAGGCACATGACCAAACAGAGCACTCCTTTCTTCTGGCTTCAGTGAATGGCTCAGAAGAGAGCCTCTGACTCCAGCCAGGTGTGCTCGACTAGATCACAGGGCTTAGTAGCTGTGGAGATGGACAAGCTTAAGTCCTTTGGATTTGGAGAGTTTCTGTTTTTCCTTTACTACCAAGGCAGTTAATAATCAATCTAAAGGATATGCAGCACACAAGCCAGTTAGTTGGTAGTGAATGTGGGTGACTGTTTGCACCCCACTTCCCAATCTCACGGATAGACCTGTTAACCTTGCATCTTCTCAGTAGGGTTAATTGAGCACTGTGGCAAAGTTGGACACAACAGTGGATGGCTCAGAAACCACATCACCACATTCTGAGGCTCCAGGCCTGGAACTCACCACTAGTCAAGAGCCCTTCATTTCATCTTTGCTGTGAGGGGGAGATTTACACTGGGAGCTTTGCAGCAGGCTGGCCAGACAGGACCCCCCCCCCCCTTACACACACCGCCCCCTAGGCTTGCGAGGTTCCCTCCCAGGACCTGTTGTCTGTTGACAAAGAAGTGCTCACACTTTACTGGAGTCAGCTCTGAAAGGGAGTAAACAGCATTATTATGAAAAGCCATAGAGAGGATTTCTCTTGCAGCCTCCACCATGTGCCTGATGTGGTCAGGTTACTGGGCCTGGACAGGACTCCAGCTGGGCTGGTTCACCCTTGCAGGGCTCACCTAAAAGGAATAGCATCTTCTAGAATGGAAGCACATGGGTGTGCTTATGCAGCTAGGGTTGTCGTCAAGTGAATTAAGCCACTGCTTCACTTGCTTTTAATTGAGGTAATACTTCATCAGGTATTGCATCACCATGCACCCAATTACCCATGGACCATTGTGTTCCCTTCTCTTTGTTATCACTCCTTCCCCCCTTCTAGAGCCTTCAGTCTAGGGTCAGCCTTTTAAGCTTGTCTTGATCTGATTCTTAGATGCTTTCTCTACATTCTACCTACTACTGATACCACCTGGTGTGGCTTATTTTAATCAGGCTGCTTTGGTCACATTTTTAAAACTTTACTCGTCCAATTTTTGAAAGATGCTTTCTCGATCTAGATGCTTTCCTGCCTCTTACAAGTCAGACACTAAGGGACACTAAGACAGGTGGGTCGATGTTAGAGAAGATGGATATTTGCACAATCTCAACTATTAGTACCCCCTCCCCCCGCTCATATTTATAAGTAACAGAGAAGTAGACAGTGGCATTACAGTGGACAACCTGACAGGTGTCCTGTGTCCATCAAGGTTAAGGTCATGACATCTTAAACCTCTTAACCCAATGCACAGAGAAGGATACAACCCCAGCCCTGTGGTTTCTTATCTAAAGTTCCTTCCTCCATCCACTGCTGAGAAAAGCCAACAAAAACAAATCAAGGGTCTGTCCTCTTCAAGAGTTGTAAAAGGCAAAGAAGCATGTCATTGCCACATGGTGGAAAAGATGAAGGATGCGTGTTGACTAACTGGAAGGTGGGATCCTGCCTTGGGTTCTGGAACAGAAGAAAGGACCAAACTGGCGAAATCCTGTTAGCCTGTGTAGATCACTCGATGGTTTCGTATCAGTTCAGACTTTCTGGACTCTGTCAGGAAAGAGGTCAACATCGGAAGCTGGAGGTGGGGCGGTGGGGTGCTCTCTGTACTACTTTTTCAACTTTACCGTAAGGCCAAGTCACTTTAAAATAAAAGGTAAAAAATAAAGCAAAGCCCAAACCCCAACAAACCCTGCGGCTGTCTTTCTTCACTAGGGAGTCGAGGATGTAGAAGGGCTGGTTGCTCCCCACACTGCTGGTGGCGTCGCACGTTAGAGACAGTCAGGGGACAGAGGCACGCACCCTGTGCCTTCAACACGGGACCCCTTGCAGCCACATTTCCGGGAATGGACTTTAAGAACACAATAGTACAGGGATACCGACGTGTGGAGGATGTTGTTTGATGCTGTTCTAACAGTATTAAAATTTTGAAGAAAACTCTAATGACTGTTAGCAGGAATGGGGTAGATACATGGAGGTCTGGGAGCCTCCCTGGTGGTGCAGGAGTTAGAGTCTCAGCACTAGGAAGCTATCGCCAGCCACTGCAGCAAGTTCGATCCCCACCCAGGGAGCTGACCCAGATGGCGCAGCAGACCTCTCCTGTCTCACCTGCTGCTCCCCGCCAGTGTATTTCAGTGGATCTGCCTGTTCTGCTCCCCACTCTGTGTCTGGTGAATCCTCTCATACCCTGCACCTCTGGCCTAGACCTCAGTTCTTATATGCATAAATAAATAAATCTTAAAAGAATAAATATGAGGGGTGTGTGTTGTATTGTCTGGAATACATGTCTGTCTTATATTTAAATAAAAAATACAAGTAAAATCATATGTATAGTAAAATCTTTTTTATCTAAAAAAAAAAAAAACCTTAAAGAGGTTGGAAGAATATGTCAGACTGGCAACTACAAATATCTGCCAGATATAGGACTCAGGGGACATGTGAATTTTCTCTATATTTGGATTTTTTTTAAAGATTTATTTATTTATTCATACAGAACTGGGGTACAGGCCAGAGATGCGGAGGGTGAGAGGATTCACCAGAGACAGAGTGGGGAGCAGAACAGGCAGATCGACGAAGTACACTGCTGAGGGGAGCAGCGGGCGGGTCAGGAGAGGTCTGCCGCGCCCTGTGGTCACCTCCGGGGCAGGCGGGAATTGAACTCATGCGGAAGCGGCTTTAGATTCTCAGTGCTGTGCTTTAACCCGCTGCGCCATCAGGGAGGGCCCTATATTTGGATTTTAACAGCGCTCATCAGTTATGGGGCATGCAGGTGTGAGGTTTGAGAAACTGAGGCATTACCTCCAGGAAGTAACGAAGTCAGGGCTTTCATGTGTGATTCTTCCTTATCCAGCCCTTCCCTCCCTCCAGCTGGAGACGCGAGCCTGGGCAGTGGGAGGGAATAAAGCTGCAGAATCACAGGTGCTTTCTGCCTACTGTGAACGCAGAGCAAGGGTCAGGGCCTGTCACCTCCGAGGGGAGTCATCTGACGCTATTGGGCTGGGCGTTAAGACAACTGCACCCTTTGCTGCCAGCCCTCCTCTGAGGCTCTAGAGCAGGAATGGGGAGAGAAGGAAATAGGAGAGTTTCTTGTGTGTCTGGATTCTGGGCATGGAGCATCCTCACTTTCAGTACCCACCAGGAGGTGATGAGAAGGGGCGCTGGGGAGAGCCTCAGCAGCAAAGCCTGGGGGCTACCTCCGCCAGCGGGTGCAGACACACAGCCCCGGGCTTAGCTGCACCTTCATGTCTAGGCAAGTCCCGAGACCCTTCAAAGCGCAGTTTCTCCACCTGCAAAATCGAGGGGCCGTGATGGTGCCCCATGCACTAAGCGTCAGTCCTGGCCCTTCAGTTCCTTCTCTGCCTAGGAAGTCTCTTCTGGAGCCTGTTCTGCATCCTGCCACAGACACTTGATTTCTCTGTTCGTGAGGCATAGAATAGGAGGTTTCAGGCATTGAGGGGCTCACGTGTTGCTTAGGTTCTAGAAGGGAAAGCAGGTGTTAGATAGGGACCGGGACAGTTATTTTAATGTTTTTATTTTAATGTTTTTATTCCTGTATTTTTAAAATTGCTTTTCTTTTAGGCAATACTGGCCTACAATGCTGCTTTTGATTTGGGGGTATAGGTTCACACCCCTTCTTATCACCACATACCCACCACCAAGCATCCATGATTTTTCTTTTTTTTTTAAGGTTTATATAGTTTATTTAAAAAAATTTTTGTGTGTGTGTACAGGAACTGGGGTGTAGGTCAGAGATGCAGAGGGTGAGCGGGTTCACCAGAGACAGAGTGGGAGGCAGAGCAGGCAGAGTGACAAAGTACACTGCTAAGGGGAGCAGCAGGGAGACAGGAGAGGTCTGCTGCGCCATGTGGGTCAGCTCCT
Source organism: Condylura cristata (assembly GCF_000260355.1). NCBI lineage: Eukaryota > Metazoa > Chordata > Mammalia > Eulipotyphla > Talpidae > Condylura > Condylura cristata. Next base: position 15,907,068 of record NW_004567130.1, read on the forward strand.
TGGCTGGGGATCAAACTCAGGCCTCGGCAGTGGTCGCACTGGGATTTAACCTCTAGGCCACCAGAGAGGCGCAGCATCCATAATTTTTCAAACACAATTTTGGCAAGTTCCAAGAAGGACAGGCACAGGGGCCATCAGAGTGCACTGTGTAGGGGGCCCTCCATCTACTGGGGGGTGGTGCCTGGAATAGACATTGTAATTAAGCTGGGGTGAGAGGAGGCTTGTGCAGAGATCTTGGAGTAGTTGGGCATGTGGTACTTTACAGAAAGGAAGGAAGGCCAGTGTGGCTGCAACTTGGGGTAGAGGCAGTGTGGGTAGGCTGGGCCCGGAGAGATTGGTGGGAGCAGATTGGTGGCCAGGGCAGGGCTACAGATCTCATCCTGGGGACAGTGGTGCAGCAAAGGGTGCCAGAGCTCTGAACAGCCACGTGGTGCCTTCCAAAGCCCTGGGAATGCTGGAATGTTCCTGGTTCCCTCCCAACAGCGACTTATCAGAGAAACATCTCGATCACGGGGATTCCCACATAAGCCAGGCATGTGGCCAGGTAAAGATGTCATCACCCAGCCCCCTTGGAAAAATGAGCCCCTAAGCATGGAGAGGTAGAGCAGTTGGGGATTTCCATAGTGCCCTTCACATACCAAGGAAAGGCCAGTCCTTGGCCAGCCCACCTCAAGGGTGGTGGTGATGGTGTGGGAGAGGAAGGGAGACTGAGGGGCAGGACATTGACCTCGGTTGAAATCTTTGCCATATCCCACTCGCGCCACCCACTTTGTCTAAGTTTCTGCTGCTGTAAAATGGGTGTACAAATATGCACTGTCTCACTTGGGAAACTGAAGTTAATTAAATGCTCACACAGTCTGAAGCCGAACTGCACCAGTAACTCTCCTGACTAGGAAGTGCAATTCTTCCTCCAGGAAAAACCCGTAACCAGGTATGACTGGCTGCTATTTCAGCTTATTTTATCTCTAAGCATATTTTCCATTTGTCATTGGAGCTATGGAATATGAAAGAAAGTCTTCCATGATGGCTGAGTGTGACTTCAAATCCCGCAGAGGTAGAAAATTTCTCCCTTGTTTTACTCTCCTGTCCCTGACATGTGCACTGCACTCCTACCCATGTCTCTCCTCTGTGGTCCCCAACTAAAATGCCCTTTCCTTCTCCTTCAGTTCAAATTTCACTAGTTGTAGGATCAGCTTTAATATACCACCTCCTGCTCCCTCCAAACGGCCTATTTATCACAAGCCTTGTATTTCTTCCATGCTTTGTTGTGTCTCTCTGGCCCCCTCTTTGATCTTTGAGTCAGACACATTAGTTCTTCCTCATGGCTGCAAAACAGTTGCAGAGGCTCCAGACTTTGCATTGTCTCAGCCTCATGTTCAGATGAAAAGAGATTTTCAGCTTTTGTTGGCCTGGTCTGGGTCAAATTTAATCTATAAACTAAAAGGGATGGGTGATTCATGTAGATTAGGGATTGGCAAACTTTCCCTTAGGTGACAAGGTGGTAGATATTTTAAGCTATGAGCTATATGATCTCTATTGCAATTATCATAGTTGTTACAGCATAAAGTTGACATAGGACATTTGTAAATAAATGGGTATAATGTATTTGAATCAAACTTTATGAACAAAAGTAGGTGACTGACCTGTGGGTTGTAATTTTCTGACTTCTGGCTGGGACAAAATAAGCCCCATCTATGGAATGAGGTGGACCCTCAATGGATGGCCTGATTGTGTGGAGTGTCCACGAAGAAAGTTAGAGTACTGTTTTACCACAAGAAAAGTTAAAAACTGATGGGTAGAAGAATCAACTTATTCGCTACAAGGATCTTTGCTAAAAAGAGTCTCTTAGCCATTAAGCATTCTCTTCCAGAGCATTTGTTACAAAAAGAGAACCAGATTTATCTGCTTAGAGGAACACCTTAGGGTCTCTCCTCATTCACAAGAATGAGGCAGCTGGCTGGGCAGCTCTCACATTTATGTATATACTATATCTAAAGCACCCTCAAATTAATGAATTCAAGAAGGTCACACACTGTATTATCCTTCTTTGTAGATAAGGACACATATTCTAGATGCGAAATGGAGGAATGAGAGAAAGAAGCAACATAATCTGAATATTGGCCATACAAGATTAGCAGCCTAAATAGCCATACCACTACTCCCCATCCAATTCCTCGGCAGACATCAATAATCTATCACCACACTCCTTCCCAGTGAGCTCAGATGGTGTCAGGGTTCTGGGCAGCCATTTCTGCTTGATCAGAGTTGGCACACAAGAGGAAACTAATTTCTTTTGAGTTGACCATGTTGGGCTGATGGAATTGTCAAGTTATCCACACTTCCCCTCACAACTGTTGTTTTTTGAGGGCTTACTACCTACCCAAAGTGGTGTCCAGCACATGTATTTTTAAGAATTCTAGGCAGGTGTCACAGGTACTGGTATATCCTTTTTCACAGCTCTAGTCACTTCTGACTTCAGTCTCAGCCACAGGACAGTCTGTGTGAACTGAGGTACACCTCACATTGGCGATTCATCATATTTCTGGGTTTGTCCCAGTCTTATCTGATGCCTGGAGAGTGTGCTAGGAGGCACCCAAACTCTGTCTAGAAAAGCAGAATCATAACCAATCACCACCATGGGGCTTTAAGCAAGTGGTTTTACCTTGGGATTCAGTTTCTTCATCCAAAAAATGGGAATAGACACATTTTCTTAGGGTTGTTATGTTAACTAAATGAGACAATGTGTGTTAATTTAGCAATTTCATTAATTTATCCCATCTCATGAAAAGGACCACAGTCTACTTTTGCCTACAATTGTCGCTACCATTGTGTATCCCTTAGTGATGGGATATGTTCTGAGGCGATTTCATAGTTGTGCCAACACTTTAGAGTATAACTCACAGACCTAGCCTGCAACCCCTGGATTATAGGGCACAGCCTATTGGGGCCATTGTCAAATATGTGGACCTGCCATTGAGCAAAACATTCCTCTGTTGTGTTCTGTTCCTGCTTTGTGACTATTGTAGACAGGTATTCCAGTTACCTGTCTACCTTCTCGGAATGATCTCCTTGTAAAGCATACCTGTCTCATTCATCTTTTTATCTGAAGGGCCTCAAAAAGTACCTTGTACCCACTAGGTGTTCAGTGCATATTTGTGGAATATGGGGATGGATGGCCACATTACCAACACCCAACCTGCCCCCTGACCCTCACTTTCTGCTTCATTTCCCTCTTCAACCCCACCAGCACATAGGAAAAATACACTTCCCAGCCTTTGTTGCAGTTGGGGTCATGACATTGTGATCTGGCCCATAGAATGTGGGCAAACTGATGTGTGCTCCTTTCCAGACCAGGCCATAACACCCCTAGGTGATCTTCTCATTTAATTGTCAGCAAACTTTTCCCATGACAATGGCATATTTTTGGCTTTTAATTTTGCACTGTGAGATCTTCGTCACAATGATGCCCCTCTGCCATTGGGACACAAAAGAAACTGAAGGCAATATGTGAATGAATGCGTGTGGTCATGTGTCAATGATACTTTACTTCCAATATGAGGTGCTGGGCTGAATTTATCTCTTGGGCTGCAGTTTGTTGACCCCATGCCTAGTTTCTTTCTCCCTTTCATGGAGATGGCATTGCCAGGATCAGGCTGCTTGGAGCTCTGGAGTGTGAGAGGGAGCGGAGCCCCCACTCACCACAGGAGTTCACTATGCTGGAGTGATATGCATTCATGGTAAGTTACTCTGATGCTGGGGTTGTTTGTTATAGCAGCAAACAAATCCTGAGTCATACACTGGTGAACATAAACAATAGCACTCATATCTGTACCTGGGAAGAGCAAGACATACATTTTTACATTGGGATTGCTGTGAGAATAATAGAGAATAATCGTAATGACAGCAGCAGCATTTTTACTTATAGTAAGTGCTCATTTAATATCACAACAGGTTTTTGGAAACTGACTTTGAAGTCTTTTGAGTATTTTTCAAATACTAACACCTTGAGCAGAATTTCACATTGCTCTTTACAGCTGCCCCATGAGGTCAGTTCAGCAGAGCTGTCTCCATTTTATGTGTGAGAAGTTGAGGCTAGGGGTGGAGATGGTGAGGGTCTAGCCTCAAGAATATGAGTCTACAACAGACCTACGACTTCCAGCCACTTTTTACTTCACAGTGTGGGGTGCTGGCCGCTGCCCCCTTCCTCTCGGGATCTACTATCCTGCGTGCTTTGTATTTTGTTGAACTCTGATTCAGAGATTGCTAACTTTTCTTGATTCCACTGGTGCCAGCCCCTGCCCTAAGCATTTTGCAGGCACAGTCTCCTTCATCCTCACCATAACCCAGTGAAGCAGCCTCCTTTTCAATCCAGCTTTACAAATGAGAAACCTGCAGCTTGGGCTGGGTAAGCCACTTACCCAAGAACCCCGAGTTGGTGGGCGGCAAAGTTAAGATTTGAACCTGGGCCATTCTCAATTGAGTTTGGTCCTCCAAATGTAAAATAAGAAATATGGTGGGAGTAACCTCAGCTATTTTCCGCTTGATCCACTTTGAAAACAGTTTTCCAGCTCTTTTTACACATCCATTCCAAATGTAGTTATCATGGCCCATCACTGCCCACCCCCACCCCCAATGGACTCTCCCTTGGACTGGGTGTGAGGTTCAGAGCAGAGAAGCAAACAGGCACTTGGAGAACAGTGGGGTGTCAGAGCTTGGAGGGAGGCCAGGCTCATGTCCCCTTGGCTGGAGTAGGGTCCAGGATAGGCCCTCCGGACCACCATCCAAAGTACGGTCTAAGGGGAGAGGTCATAAGAGGGAAGGACACAGATGAAGAGAACAGTGTCACTTACAGATGCTTAATACTGTCAGGGGAAAGGGGGCATCAAGGAGACTCCCTGAAGGGGTGACATCTGTGCTGAAGAATGAGTACAACAGGTGGCCTATGACTGGGCAAGAGGAACCGGCAAGGCTGTCCAGGGAAGGGGGCCGGTGACACGAGCTGTGCATGGACTGGAGGGGCTGGGAGGGGAGCAGTGGGAGAGATGAAACTGCTGGGCCAGGTCCTGAATTCTTTGTGAGCCTGCAAAGAGACGTGTGCATTGCTGGCCAAGCAATTCTATGATCCAGGACTCTGGTGACTGCAAGCAGCAGCCTCGCAGCTCAAACCTTCACTGTCTCAGCAGCTGAGACGCTGAGGAGGAGGCCTGTGGTGTGGCTTCCAGCAGCCCACCACCAGTTGAGGTTGCCTCTAGCTCTCATCTCAGCGGCAAGTGGGCCACATTCTCTCCAACATGGTGGAGGTGGGGCCAGGTCCCAGAAAACTCGAAGCTGCTCTCCCGCCAGTTCAGCCCAGTTGGAGAAAGTCTTTCCCACCCACTTTGGACTAGGGACGAGCTCTGATTGGCCGTCTTAGGTGGCAAGTCTACTTCTTGAGCCAATCACGGTGGCCAGGAGGTAGCATACTACACTAGGACAAGTGCAGACTTGGGTCATGTGACCCGAGTCACACGTGACCTCTGGCATTATGATTTGTGTGTGTAGTTCCATCAGGAGCTCATAAAAACAAAAGGAAAAATGAAGTCTGGGCAGATAATAAACACGTTAACATACAACCACCCCCTTCCTCTTTTCTCCCTGCCTCCCACTCTGGCTAGGGGATCTGTTTGTGTTGGTTAAACACTGGTCCTGCCGGGACCTGCTAGTTTGTGGATAGAGCTTTCCACATGCCTGAGATTAAATTCCAGTTCTTCCCTTTGCTGGTTGTGTTACTTTGGGTAAAGTACACAACCTCTCTGAAATCCACTTTCCTCTTGTCTAAAATGGAGGTCATGAATGATCCTTAGGCGATGGCTGTGAACATCATATGAAAAGATGATACAATAAGTGGTAGCCAGCCTAATATTGATTACTATTATTATCATAATTATGACTGTTAGTATTGGGGTAGAGGTGAATGAGTAGGAATTTGGGGGAGAGGCGAATGAGTAGGAATGGATTCTAAGAACAGAAACTAAGCCTTAGCATATTAGTGTTGCATTAGAGATGATCTAAACCAGCTACCTTATTTTGCAGATGGGGAAACAGAGGCCCACAGCTGACTTAGCCTGTGGTAGGTCCACAAGGCTGCACTGAGGAGCAACAAAGATGAGTTCTTTGTAGGAGAATGAGCCTGGAGCCTGTTAGACTCGCCAAGAACATTCAGAAATTACAAGGCCACAAAAATGCTTTTGGGTTTGAAGCATTCAAAGGGGCCTGCCACCCCCACCTCCTTTTCATGTCAGGCCTCTGTCTCAGGCTGGACCCTGTACTGCCACATGGAGATAAATCTCTGTGTCTTTTTTTTTTTTTAAATAATTTGTTGTTGAAACAACTTAGAATGACTAGATCTTTTACTATGGGAATTAGCGCTCTGACAACCTTGGTTTATGGCGTGACTTTTCCCAATACCCAACTACAGTGCCTTCCTCCCTATGCTCCCTCTGTCTACCTTCTCCTTCCTCATTCCCTCCCTCCCGCCCTTCTTTTCCTCCCCCTTCTCTTCTAACATTTGAACATTCAGTGCACTGAACTAGGCACTGGGCCAAGGAAGTCAAAGAATCACTCATTTATACTGTTACAGTATTTCTAAGTTCATCTGCTGTGCCTGGCTTTGTGCCAAGGACTCTGGGCCCAAGAGATGTAGCAGGAGACACAGACCCTAGCGCCCCCAGTTTGTTGAGTGAAAAAGGCTGGCAGAGCCCGAGTATGGTGGGGAGCCCGAAGTCATGGTGAGGGCAGGAGGCTGCCAATATGGAGGGTGTCACCAGACCCACAGGGACCCTCCCCTCCTACAGCATGATGTATGGTCCCTCTTTCTCGAACTGTCTGGGCCCCAGTCCCTCTGGACTTTACTCGGGCTCAGCAGTGTGCTCCCTGAGTCCACCCACCTCCAGGCCTTCCACCTGGTGACCCCTTCCTGTGTCTAGTTAGTGCCTCATCCTTAAATGTCCTGAAATGAATGATTCTCCCTCTGGGAAACTTTCCCTGCACCCTACCCTCATCTTTCCTTGCTAGACTAAGCCGAGTCCCTTAGCTAAGCTCTCAAAACATCCAGAATTTCTCCTGTGTTGCAACATTCACACTCCAAAAGAAATAATTAATTCTGTCATTGTGGACTTTTTTTTTCCTTCTTTTTCTGTGTTTTGTAGCCATACAGACAGGGCTGGGTCTATTTTATCCATTTTTAGATCTCCTGAAGCCAGGACTGTGCCTGCCCCAAAGAATGCATGTCGAGTAAACATTTATAAATTAAAAAAAATGTTCTAAAAGTCATGACAGAGAGACAGACATCATGACAGAGAGAATGAATGAATGGATGAATTAACAAGGGAGTGAATAAATGAGGAAATGAAAGAGAGAGTGAATGAATAAATGAGTGAATGGATGGATGAGTGGACGAATGAATGATGAAAATCACCTCCAGTGTATAGAATGTGATTAGGCTGTTGCCCTTGGTTTTTGCAGGTCACCCCACTCCTGACTTCATTGCCTTTTCAGCATTGATATAAAACTTTATGAAACATCTACAGGTCTTGTTCCCACATACCAAGTAGAAAGTCGTTTTCATCCCTGTGTCCATGCTGATCAATTGCTCATAGTTGCCGAGAGCCTTGAGAAGCTGCTTAGGGCTTGATGGAGAACTCCACGATTGCTTAGTAACGTCTGCCATGGACACTTAGGGGAAACAACATCCATGTTCTTCCTACTTGTTGGCTTCTGTCTTCTGATAGGAAGACTCCTTGGAATCTTAGAGCCAGTTCTCTCTCATTATTAAGAAAAATGTGCTCTTGGTAGTAGTAGTAGTAGTGGTAGTGGTAGTGCAATTGCATGACATATTTATACATATTTATCATATATATAATATTTTCCTCTCTCCCTTCAGTTCTGATTTCTTGCAGGCTTGATTATTAGTCCCTCGAGGGCCCACTTAGCCCCATCTGGAAAACTAAATAAACAAATTCAATAGACTTTTTGTCTCTTGGGCTGAAACCAGAAAGTAAATCAATTCTTCTAGGGAGAATTTCTCAAAATGCAGTGTGGGACCAGTTTCAGCGCATTCACCAGGAGCTCCTGAGCAGCAGGGAGCTAGGCCTCACTTTCTTCCTTTCTCTCTCTGTTAAGCACCAGGAGGTGGCAGTGAGTGAGGTCTGATGAGGGCAAAGTTAATCTTCTGACTTTGTAAAACGAGGCTGAGGGGGTTGGGGGGAGGCCAAATTTGCTGATGCGCAGCCACTTACAGCTCCCAGTTTCCTTCAAGTCAAATCCTTCTCCACCTATTTTTAGCTCAGGCAATGGAAGAGGCCCTTGGCCACCCCAGATTTCTAGTTTTAGCTATGCTGTTATTAACATATGACTTGGGAAGGGGTGCTCAGTTTCCTTACTGGACAGGGAGTAAACGAATAATGTCGTCATCATCATCCTCCACTTTACCGTGCAAACCACGGCCACAGCTATCAACACAATCGCCACGTTCATCATCACCTCCTCTTTAACTCCATTTTTACCATAATCGTTTCCGTTTCCGCCATCAGCAGCTGGTCACTGCAGCCATCACCCTCCCTCACCACTACTGCCCTCATCATCAATTCCACAACCACCATCTCCATGTTATGGGGGGTACCACTTACTGAGCACCTTCTTTTTCCAGACACTTTGCCAGAAAGCACTGTCTTCGTTCACCCTCACAGCCACCCTATGAGATGCATGTACGTGTGTCTGTATGACAGTGATGATGATGCTTAATTCTGTTGTTTTAATTTTACAGGTGAGGAAACTGAGGCTCAGAGTAGTGAAGCCTCACTTTCCAGGGGAGTGGTACAGCCCTGAACCTAATTTGGACCTTTTTTTTTTTTCTTAACAACTAAACCACAAAATCTCTCTAAATTAGGTCCATTCCAGATTAAAAAAAAAAAATTCTAGTATCTTTTCAAGTTTTTCCCTTCACTGGGGTACAGATGCCTGGTGATTTCCTAAAAACACACTTCTGGGAGCCGCAGACGGACTGATGAGGCTGTTTTATGGAACCACTGTTTTGGCCTCCCTGACGTTGTCCAGAGGAAACTGAGACCCCAGGTCTGTATTTGTGGTCGCCTGGCCCACCAGAGCCAGTCTTCAAGTCCTTCAGTTTTCTGCTCTGCTGGCAGAACATGACAGCAAGTCCCTTGGTTCAGGTCCCCCAGGCCTGTCAAGGGGAGAATCAGAGAGCAGATTCTGTGGGTCAGGAACTTGCTTTTTTCTTCACTACTGTGTGATTGGGGTTGGCAAGGTCCTGAACTCTCTGGGCCTGTTTCCTTCCTTGCAAAATGGGGATTATCATACCTTCCTCGTGTGTGACTGGTCACAGGTTCAGTACGATACTGTACTCACCATAGGCCAACCAGTAGCTGTGGTAGACGGGATGCTGCTATATTATGATTATCAGGGCTGTTGTCAAGATGTACTATCGCTTATACGTATGTATACCAAACATACCAGTACTGGATCTTGTATTACATCACCCGCCTCTGCTGTAGTGTTCCCCGCCGGAAAAACCTGAGCCCCGAATTCCCGTTGTACCAGCCGGTCTGTTTTCAGTGTGTCCAGCTATTGCTGAACTGTGTGTCTAGGCACTTCCCGATGTCCCTGACTGAATCTGTGAAATTGACTTTTCCCTTGCGGTCAAATTATTAATTAGTTGCTTTATTGACTCATTTCTAAGCACTCAGTCAAATTGGTAACCGATCCAATCTGGAAAGAGAACAGCGCGTAGCCTGCTTCATCCGTTTTCAATCGGGTGCGAGTTGTTCTCAGGGAACGAGGCCTCTGAACCTGGCTGGAACCTATAGTCTGGCACTGCAGTTACTGAGCTGCCTTATCTTTTATCTTCCTTTCTTCCTCCACTGGATTTCCAACAATAAAGAAGGGGGGCAGAAACCTTTCCAGTGTAAAGATGGGACAAATGCATTGCAAAGGCTCTCTACTGAGATTAATTATTCGCTGTCAGGTTCTTTGACTCCTTTGTAATAAGCATCAGGTGCTTCTCAAGCCCTTTCTCACAGAGTCTTTGCCATCCAGATCAACAGGATGTTGGGGACCTAATGAAGGAGGCTCTCGGGCTGTTGTGTGCTTAAAAGAAAACAAACAAGCCCACCCCGTGTTCTGATAGAGCACTGCTCTGAAGGACTCCCAAATCTTTGGCGCGCCATCTCCTAGGGAGCAGGCAATGAATACCGCCACTGGGTTATGAAAGGGAGAGGTGCAAGGATGCAGAGGGTCTGAGCTGTTTTCTGAAGAGTCACAAATGGTTCCCCAGCCCTGTGCTTTGGGAGGGATCCCAGGACAGCCTTTGAAATGAGACAGAGACAAACCGTGAGCTGGTTGGTCGATGGACCTGGCTGAGGGCCGGTACTTTCTCTTTCCTTTCTGTGTGCAATGGAAGAGACAGGAGCAAATGAGTCCCGTTCCCCTTTGGAGTAGGAACCAAGGAGGGTGACCCCTCTTGGAAGATCCTCCTGGAAAAACCAAAAACAAACCCAGCCTGAACAGTTGGCTTTCGGTTTGGGGGGCTTCACGGTACCACCCCACCACCCCGAACAGGCTTTTGATTTGGTTTTATTGGCAAGTGAAAAGAATCATTTAATAGTCAAGAGCCAAGCAGTGACAAAGGAGTTCAGGTAAATTAGTTTCAGTTCTTACATAGACAGTCCCTCTTCTTTGGAATTTGAGCTTTAGAAAAGAAAGCCTCCTTTACCACTTACTCCCTCCACACCCCCTTTCCCTTAAGCCTTTTAAAAAGGATTTTTCTTCCCTTTCTAAATCTCTTCAAGAAAGAGTTTTTTTTTTCTTTCATCCAGTGAGGTTGGGGAATTAAATTCACTAGAATATCTAACATCAGTGCCTACAGAACATTCAATGAAATCCAAATTAGGTGCATTAAAAAAAAGGTCTTTTTTTTTTTTTGCAGACATGATTATCTCTACATAGGAAATGTAAAAAGTAAATAAATAACAAATAAATGAAATAAATTCTCTGTCCGTCCTTAGGTGGTTTCTGACCAAATACAATGAGCCACTATGTGAGGTCAT
>NW_004567130.1:15918269-15920024 GCF_000260355.1 Condylura cristata
TTTAAGCTGTCAGTCCCTGAAAGTACAACAGTCACTTACACAGAAGCGGTGTCCGTAAATTCTACAAGTCCGGTTTTCCATTACTTCGTTGTAATTAACAATCCAGTAGTAAATTAATGATCTGGAATCCACAAATGGTGTGGAACCAGAGGGTTTAAATATTTCGGAAGGGCTCCTGACTATGTTCAGGGGTCTATCTATAATTTGATTTTGTAACTGAAGCCTTCACAAAGGCGTGACTCCTTGACGGTTAAATGTTCTTCTGGGCACAACCCAAAAGATCTCCAAGACAATCTTGGGGGGCCCCCTCCTCAAGTCTCCATTTCCCCCTTTGATCTATCTTTTCCTTTTCAGTTGTCCTCACCCTTCGGCCAGTATCTTAGTTCCTCTCCATTAGGAAACTCTGCTTTCTTGACTCTTCTCTCCTGTTCAGTACTCTTGTAAAAGGAATTCTGTTTCCCCAGAAAGCATATCGGTCACTGGGGTGAGCAGGCGATCTATACATTTCGGTGCTGTGAAGGGATAGCAAAGATCTAAAAAAATAGAGACGGCAAACAAAAGGTGGAAAAAAGAAAAAAAGCACCTGTCCAAGGCTGGCTGATGTTTAAATCATAATTTCTTGTGTAGACACGAGCGTCTGGAAGCCAGGAAATTTGAGGTTCCTCCAGATATTCAGAACTCTTAAATCTGTTGTCAGTAACAGGGTACAATGGCGTGAATTTTTAGCAGAGCATCAGCTGAACTTCAAATTTCCTGGTTTTTTTGTTGGATCATATCGCAGTGAAACATTATATTCTTTCCCCCCAAATATATATCTGATTTCCTTTACCAAGAGCAAAAAAATTTTTTTTCCCACCAAGTTACAAGAAAACATACTTTATCTTTCCCAGCAGGGCACTATCTATTATTGGCTTTTTTTTTTTTTTTGAGAGCTAGCGAACATGTACAAAAATAATGGCCCAAACCCGTTTATATTGTGTTTTGTCAGATTTAAAAAAAAACCTTATTTTGATTTATGATTCATGTAGATATTCTGTAGACGTTCATGTTTGACATTTCCTGAGAAATAGTTCCGTCTCTGAGGTCTTTAAAAAAACGCATATTTTAAAAGACTAGGTTTTCTTTTCTGTGTGTTTGTTTGGTGGCAGATGGGGGAATTTTCAAGGTTTTTTCATGTTTAAGATGTTTATTAACTTAAAAGAATTTGCTGGGAAATTATGAACTTTATAAAAGACAGACATTTCTTGAGAGTCAATTGCTTCCAATAATTCTTTTTTAAAGCCATTTTTTCCTCGTCTTTCTTCCTATAATTACAGAATGTTTTAAATATGAGTAATTATACCTTGACGTATCTCTGATTTAAAATGGACCTTTGAGAATGATAGTAAAGTGGTCTCTGCGTTTCGTAGTCGAATAAAATCAAAAGCAGTTAAAAAAAATAAGTATACAATTGGATTTGTTATTCTTTCAAAATCTGCCCTACATATAGACCTTTGTCAGGGGTGGGGAGCGAGGGCGGGTGAAATTTCAGATCGGAACGAAGTTATAACCCACATCGGGAAAATCGGCCCTTTAATGAGAGAAATGAAAAAGACTTAATCACCAAAATCCCTACAGAGTGACACTTCAGATTACATCAGAACTCTACAGGGTAATGCAAAATGAGGGCCTTTCATCTGAAAAATGAAATACTTAATGATTTCAATGAATTCGGACCTTCCCCAGTTGGTATCTGCAGAGAGTGGTTTTTTTTTT
>NW_004567130.1:15921034-15933243 GCF_000260355.1 Condylura cristata
ACACGGGGCTTGAATAGGAAAACACAAAGATAAAACAGCTCGGTAAAATGTTTCTCTCTCTCTCTCTCTCTCTCTCTCTCTCTCTCTCTCTCTCTCTCTCTCTTTCTCTCTCTCTCTCTCTCTCTGCCTGCCTGCCTGCCCTCCCTCCCTCTCTTTCTCCCTCCCTCCCTTCCTTCCTCCTTCACTCCCTCTCTACAAGCGTTTTCTCCATTCTCATCTTCCCTTCTTCCACCTTCCACTCCTCCTTTCTTCCCTTTTTTCTCTACAAGTAAACATTAACGAAACCTGAATTGTAAGTTTTGCAATCTACCTTGGATGTTTCTCTTCTTAATTCGATCCATTCTTTTCTAAAAGTCTTCCCAGACGTGGCTTGCTTAAATTCATCAGATTTGAGCCTGGAGTGCTCTCTCTCAGTACATTCTGGTGGAACTTAATAGTAATTATGTAGGAACTTCAAAGCCAAACTATTTGTGTGTTTTTCTCTATTTGTGCCTGTTCTCTCTCTCTCTCTCTCTCTCTCTCTCTTTCTCTTTCTCTCTCTCTCTCCACCCCCATCCTAACCCCACCAAACCCAAACAAAAAAATCCTTTTCAAACAGGGCAGAAAATTGGGTTGAAGTTAGCAACCAGTATTTCAGCTGTATGATGATTGCAAAAACCTCCCTTTTTCTGAGGAAATAATGAAAGGACTCTGTCAAGAAATAGAATTTCTTATTTGGTTAGTTTCAATTAAAAATGTTATTTGATCATGCCTCAAAATGTCAACATTTTAGACCAGGACTCTGAATAATACACAATGATAAAAAGAGAGACTGAGACATAGATTTAATTAGGTCTTCCAGGATCGGGTCTGGTGCTGGCATGAACTTGTTCTTCGTGAAGGATTTGGTCCTAGCAAACTTGTGTCTTTTATGAAAAAGAGCAAACATTTTAAGGAAGAATTTTACATCTTAAAAGATTAGGAAAAAAAAAAACCTACTTAATTCTGCTTTTAAATAATAGCCAGAGTTCAGGCTCCAGGTTTCAAGGAAAAGAAAAAAAAATTCATTCAATAAAATAATGAGCAGCAAAGCTGGATGTTTCATGGACGAAATGTTTTCCAGGGATTTTGACTTTATTATAAATGAGGTTTTATCTCAGGAACTAAAAATACTAGAAAGGAAGGAAACCCATGAAGGGGCTTAAAATACTAGGAACCATTATCCAAATCCTCCCCTTACAGAAAGTACTGGAGTCTGCAGGTCCTTCTGAAAGCTGGGCAAAGCACAAAGAAAGGAACCATTAGAGTCCCAAAGTCTTTGCTTGATGCAGAAAGCTTACACCCACCCAGCTAGAAAGCGAGGCTTCTCCAGCGGGTCCCAGGCCGGCATAAGGAAACCCACGTGTGTGTGTGTGTGTGGTGTGCATGTTTTCAGAGTGTGCGCTTCTCCCATGTCTGTCTAAACTTCTGAAGATGGTCACTTAAAAAATTGTACTGCCATGCAGTACAATTGGAAATAGGATGCCGGACTTAAGCTTGTCATGGACACACTTTCTGCAGAATAGTGCAAAGAAAAAAATATGTCAGAGACTCTTGGAAAGTAAGGCGATCCTTTGCCTTCAGTCCGTGTTTCCAGTGCACCCCCAGAAGGGAAAGTAAACGCTAAGAAGGACATCTAGGGGTGTGATTTTCTGTTTTCCCTGGTAGAGGCGGCAGCATTATTTTCAAAGGAGTGTCCCAGTGTTTTCTGTGGACTTCGGAGGACTACAGCAGTGTAATAGCCTGGATAGAAAGAAATGAGCTGAAGTGCGAATGCTTATTCAGTTATTGCAGTGGGAATGATCTTTGCATGTGAAATATGTTAGCCTGATCACAAGTTGCACCTTCGCTAGCTGTCTTCTTACTCCTTTGGAAATGGACTCATCCATTTTCATGTTAGTGCTCTTCTTGCCATTGATTTATTTATTTTTTGGCCTTGTTGTGTTACAATCTTGTAAACTTGCCAAAGATCATAAATTCCTTTGCGAACTGTGATATGCTGATTTAGAGGTCTTGATTACAAGTGTGTAAAACTGAAGTTCCAAAGAGTTTATTATTATTATGCACCACTATAACATTGACGATGGTATTTTTATTGTTATTAAGCAACAAGAACAGCAACAAACGCAATCATAAACAGTTAATCTCCCCAGGGTTCTGATCTTAAAAAACTAAAAATAAAAGAGAGACTTTATTCCAAAATACCCACCTAGTCCCAATACTAGGATGTAATTACAGTAGAAAATCATTTGTTCTCACGCCTGAAGCCACCATCAGATCCTTACCGAGGCTTGAAATGGAATAATAAATTCTTGGTGTGGGAGAGGCAGGAAGCGGCCTTATAAAAATGACCAGCAGGTGGCACTCCACCCTTGGTTACTACTCGCAGGCCGGTTTTTTTTTTTTTTTTTTTTGGTGTGGTTCTTGGTCTTTTGGAGAAGGGTGTGGACTGCCAGTTCTGAACAGTCAACAATCATCAGGAGACCTAGAAAGGAGGAATGTGATGGAGCCAAGGAGCTGGACTTGGAGGTCGAGGGCCTGCCTTGCTTTTGAAAAGCTTGCTGGAGCTAGAAAAGAACCATTTATCTTAGTGTGAGTGTATGTTGGCCTGCCAGTGTGGAGCAGAAAACAAGACTGTGACTTTGTAGGATTATCCAAATCCTTTCAGGCATTCAGGAAAAATGGATTCTTTGGTTAGTGGTATAATAACAACACCTTCACACACCCTGTGGTAAAGAAAGGCATTTTGTTTTTTCTCAGACCTTTTAATCAAAATTTTTGTTAAGCATGAATCACAAGAATGGGGAGGCCTGCAGTGAAGGGAGAGACACGAGGTGACCGTGTGTGGATTAGTGCTGTGTCATTTCTGTATGTGTGTGTGACATTGTTAGAAACGGGGACCGTGATGGACATGAGCATATAATGGTTGGATTTGCTGGGGATACTGGAGGAAGGAAAAGGCTGAAAGATGAGTCAAAACGGGGTGAGTGAAGCAACAAAGGATTTTTCGTGACCCTTCTGCTATGTGAGAGAATTGCAGTTCAGATGTCCAAAAGTGTCATTTCTGGGACGGCTATGACCATGGGCTCGCAGCGCTAGAGCATTTTGAACTTGGACAGCCCTCCAAATCCAAGGGGTATTTGGCCAACACACTCTGGGGAGAAAGGGGGAGAAAAGGAAGTTTTCATTTTCGTGGAGGCTTCAAGGTTTTCATAACATAGCTTCCAAATGCAGTAAAAACCTCAAGAAACTGGAAGTCGGCCAGCGGGAACCAAAGAGGCGAATAACCAGGAAGCAAGTGGCTATCAGGAATGTATTAACAACAGAAATGATACGGCTTCTTCACGACACATCCTGGAGTCAGCATATACCAGTTCTTTGTCTCCTTTGCATTCTCTGGGCTTCTAAATTTATATAAGACAGAAAAATCCATTTTTGTTTATTCAACATCCTATTTTAGGATTGCAGAATTCCAGGTAGGAAAGATGGAGGTCTAATCCCACGCCTGTCATTCAAGAAAGGAATGCTCTGAGACACCGGAGTGGTGATTGCTGGTGACAGGTCCTTGCTCCAGCCAGGAGCCAGGCTCAGAGCTTTTCACATGCGCCTCATCTCTCTGAAAATCCATGAGAGAGGGTTGTTCACCTCCCACTCTTCAGACAAGGCACCTCAGGCACAGAGAGGCTGTGTCACACGCCCAGGGCCCCACAGCCTGAGGACTGCCCAGGCAGAGTCAGACACGTGGGAGAAGGAGCTGCAAACCGGGATATGTTAGCATGGCTTTCAAGCAGATGGCTAAGGCAGGGAAGGGTCTCTGTTAATGCCAACAACCCGGTGGCCTCAGTTCCCTTGAGCTTTCTGTACAGCAATGGCCCTGCAGAGAGAGGTTTGGGATATGGAGAAATCCAAATGCAAACCCAGTGTTCTAAAGAGGTGTCCATGGTGGAAGCTGAGAGAAGTGAGTAACACCCGCTGAGCAAGAATCTGCACCCCAAGATCCTGGCACAGGGGAACACCAAAGCCCACTTAATACCTGTCCAGTCCACGTGGGACAGAGGACGCAAAGGGGACAGGGTGCTCTTCCCGGGCCCCCAGCTGTTCCCACTGTTTCTTAATCAGCCCCGGCTCTCGGACACTGGCTGGACAGTAGCATGACTGGAGCTCAAGGCTGAGGAGAACAGCTCGGGTCCAAAATCTCCCCTCCTCCCCATCTGCTGTGTCTTCCCTTCTTACTCCAGCCTTCTTTCTCCATAACGTTGAAGGCTCACTCCAAGTGGCTTGTCTTGAAAGCCAAATTGCTGGTTCAGGCTGTGGGGCAACGTTAGCCTGCTTGGAGAACGAGGAGCAGACCTGTTTGGCTGGAATTACCTTGTCGGTACAAGTTGGTTCCTTGGTTGAGATGGTGGGAAGGGACATTTCATTTTCTGAGTTGCCTGTGTTTGGAAAAGGACTTGGAATATGACCGCTTTCATCATAACGTCCTCTCTTCTGCCACTCAAACATTTAAATGAGGAAAATTCTAGTTCCTTCTACCTCCATACTATACTAGACCTCTTCTCATGCCCTGCTGATTTATGCATTTATACTGTTCACTCAACAATTTTTCAGTTAGGGCTTGTGAAATGCCAGGCTTAGCACATAAGGGATTCTGTTGTGTGTGTCGGGGGGAAGTGATAGAGAAATAAATGGGCATTTATAATAGTGCCTCTATCTTGGAGGAGGGAAGTTGTCGTAGTATGGGGGAGGGCACGAAACTCAATTTTTCCAATGTGGGGTGGAGGAAAGAAGCCAGGAGGGCTTCCTGGAGGAGGTAACCTTTATGCTGAGACCTGACCCTGAGTAGAATTAGCCAGGGGAAGACATGGGACAGAGAGGATGTTTAAGGAAGGGGAGATCACATGTTAGGGTGACTAGTGTTGAATGGGGGAAGCAGGGTACTGGCAACTGCAGACAAGTCCTCTGGCTAGGTGCCAGGAGGGAAGGATTGAAGTCAGAGGACTAGGCAGCGTGGAGGTCTGTGAGCCAGACTAAGGCATCCACTCATTCTCCAGATGGCAATGGGGAGCGAGGGAAGAGTTTAGGAGATTCAGAGACTTCTGTGTTCTTAAAGAACATCATTTTTCCAAAAGAACAAGGCCATTTCCACTCCATAGCTGCCCTGCAGGGACTTGAGGATGAAGGTGGCAAGCAATGCAACCCCAGCAGATGCAAAGACCAGAATGCCCGCCCCAGTAGGCACAGAACTCAGGAAGAAATAAAACCACCCAGTGGAACTGCATCTTCTGTGTGGCTATTGGAACTACTTTGGGAGGGAAGCTAGATCTCCATGAGAAATGTTTGGGGGAAGTTGTCAGCCAGCAGACTGCGTGCGCAAAAGAAACACTTTAAAAGACACAGCTTTGAAAAAGCCCTGGACTTCCCCTCTCCCCCAAAGGATCTTGCACTACATCTTCTACAAAGGAAAACCATCTTTCGTGTTGTGGCGGATGGCCCGTTGGCCTGGCTGTCCTTCTCCGATGGAAGTAATTGGGGGAGAAAGGTCTGCGGAACATAAGCTTTGATGTGTGGGGGAGGGGGACACCTTTTCACCAGTGTCCGCTGCAGACACAGTGATTGAGAAAGGCACATCCGTTTTGGAAAATGCCTGCTAATTAAATGAATGTTTTCAACTGGAAAGCATGTCTGAGCCGTTACCGAACATCCCGGCAAAGTTGGAAGGAATGCTTCAGATGTTGGTGTTTCATATACCTAGGCGTCCTCAGCGCTCAGCGCTCACAGCTCATGCATTCTGTCATTCGGTCACCCATCAAGCAGCTTGCTGAGCTCCTCCGGTGCCCAGCCCCATGGGAGGTGCTGGGGGTTCTCCTTGTCATAGCCTGATCAAGGAGTCTCACCACCAAAGATAAATAAAGAAATGATAACCTCGGTGTTTAAAATGGACAGATGTGGGTGTCCATCGAGTGGCCCTGGCTGTGTGGCCTTCAACAATGGCTTAGCCTCTGTCGCAGTCTCATCCCTAAAATGGCCATAACAGTACCTGCCTGCTCACCTGTGAGTGAGCATTATTAAAGAGATGATGCACAGAAGGCACTTGGCGGAGTGCGTTATCCACCGTCAGAGAGCGTAACACACCTGAGTCACGCTTAATATCAAGACCAAGGACAACGCCGTTTTTAGAAACCAGTAGATTCATACTCATTGTGGAGAAGAAATTGAACAAACTCAGAGGCCCCTGAAACAGAAAGGACACCCTCCGACCCTACCGGCCAGTGCCACCTCTGCCCGGGTGAAGGGCGCGGGAGGGGAGAAGGGCCGTGTGGGAAGAAGGGCCGTGTTGCTGAGCCGCCATGGCCGGCAGAGAGCGAGCTGGCCGACAGCGCGTCTCAGGCTTCGCAGCCGACAACCAGCCTCTGCTTCTCTTCAGCTCAACTCTGCTCTTTGCACACGGTCGTTCCGAGGGAGCCTCTGCCTCCTGGCCTCAAAGCCACCTCCAGATCGCCCTCCTCCCAGAGGAAAAAAGCTTTTGCTCGTGGTCTAGGCAACGCGGACTCTGATGTGCTGACTTGGGTCATGTGGTCAACCTGCCACTTGGAGGATGCGCTTCCCTTATTGGTCGGGCCTGGGTCACATGTTCCTCGCTGGTGCTGGCCGAAGGCAGGTGGAGTCGTTGCAGTTGGAGCTCATGGGCTTTTCGAAAGAGGGTCAGGGGAAGTTGGCGGGTTTACTTAAAAATGGAACCCCCACAGACAGTGCCCACTTACTACCCAGAGGCTGGGAAACTTGCTTTACTCACTTTTGAAATTTGTAACTATTCCACTGTCACCTTGGTCCATATACCTAGTATTATTTTTTTTTAAGATTTATTTATTTATTCATACAGAACTGGGGTACAGGCCAGAGATGCGGAGGGTGAGAGAAGATTCACCAGAGACAGAGCGGGGAGCAGAACAGGCAGATCGACGAAGTACACCGCTGAGGGGAGCAGCGGGCGGGTCAGGAGAGGTCTGCCACGCCATGTGGTCACCTCCGGGGCAGGCGGGAATCGAACTCATGAGGAAGCAGCTTTAGATTCTCAGTGCTGTGCTTTAACCCGCTGCGCCACCAGGGAGGGCCTATACCTAGTATTATTTTACAGAAGATTGAGAAAATTCAAAGGATCCTTGCACTCATGTAGCCAAAATGCCTGCATCTTACAGGTAGGGAGACTGAGGTCTAAGGGGGTTTGCTCAGAGTCACACAGAAGTGACTCTTCTGACCCTTTGGCTGTGTGACTGTCTCCCTCTTTAAGCTCATTTCCAAGGACCCCAGGGAATTGGGGGAGCAGAGGGTCGCCAGGGAGTCAGACACAGGAACTAACAAGTGTGTGTAATGGGGAAAACTGCATGTTCAGGGCCCGTGTCCTGCTTAGCTGACTGTTGTATAATAACCTGGATTGGCTGGTGTTCTGGGAATGGCAAATATTGAGCAAGACTCTCGGATGAGCCTGGAACTAAGTGGTACTTACTGGTAAGCTCCATCCACCCGTCCGTTCCTCCATCCGTCCATCCTTTATCTATCCAGTATCTCCATTTAGACACATACAGTGAATCTGTATCTATCTCCATACTGATTTAATCATGTACGCAAAGCTCTGTAAAGAGTCAAAGGTTTCTGTAGGGGTTTGTGTACATTTTACTATAATGGGAAAGGGCTCTTCACCTGTGCGTAGTCCAATACCACTCATGCAGGTGACTATTTCCATTCAAATGATTTAAAATAACAATTTTGCTCCCCACCCTACAGCCTCATTTTGGGGGGCCACCATGGCTGCTGTGTGGAGCAGCCCAGACATAGTCTTTGCTGCACCTGCCTCACCACAGGGCTGGGGCCAGGAGCACCAGGTCTCTACTTGCATCTTAATCACCTGGAAATGAAGATTTCTGGGCTCCACCTCAGGCAAAATGCAAAAGTTGTTGGCAGGGGTAGGCTGGGAAACTGGATTATTAATTCCTCCTCTTGCTGTTTTCGATGCACATTTAAGTTTGAGAAGCACAAAGAATGACAGAGGAATGAAAGAAGAGTTACCAAGGGGGAACCAGTGATAGAACTCACTGGCTTTAAAGACCAGCCCTACCTGTAGCCAGTCAAGTGATCTACAAATGGATGGGTCCGTAGTCTCTCAGGCTCGAGTGTCCCATCGTCACAGCAGTTTTCAAGGACACACCCACCATCCAATGTCCCTTTAAAGGATGTCCTGGGAGACCCACATGTCCTGGAGAGTGGTGAAAAGTTAGAAGGACGGTCATTTCAGTGGTGATACTTTCCCTCTCAAATTTTGCCTGTAACCTGTTGCTCTGACTTTTCATTTTTTGTGTCTAAAAATGGAAAAAAAAATTCACACACACTTTTGTTTTTTCAAATGATAGCATGAAAGTTGATCAGCCATTGTGGATCAATTATCTTTCTATATTTCCTGTGAGATTTGATCCCGTGGTCATATTCTTTCTTTAAATATATTTATGCAGTTGTCTCTCATCTGTCTAGCTTTTCATCCTCTGCTCACACCATTCTCCTCCAGGATGCTTTCTCCTCCCCTCCCCTGTCAGTGCTGGAACACATCCAGCTGCCAGGTCTTTGCACATTCTGTTCCCTCAGCCTGGAACAGTCTTTTCCTACAGCCTCCAGATGCTAGTCATCCTGAACATCTTCTTAAATAATGTGTTTTCAGAGAAGTTTTTCTCTACCAGTCCATCTAGGTAGGCTTTCTTCTGCCCTGTCCAACTTCTGCTAATTTCTATCTCTGGGTCCTACTATTTCTGCAGTAAGAAAGAAAAATCATTTTAAGACAGACTGGGACAGATTTAGAGTGATGGAGACAAAGAATGAGAGAGATGAAGGAACTGGTAAGCCAGAGAGAAATGGACAACACAGAGAGACAAAGAGGCGTAAGAGACAGAGAAAGGGGGTGAGAGAGAGGGAGCACAGGGAGAGAGAAATGGAGATTTTCTCCCAGGAGGATTTCTGAGTTGCAGAGACGCATCCCATCCCACCTTCCTGAAAGGTGCCCTCCTCTGAAAGCTCCCCTTGTTACTACTCGAGGGGAAGGAAGCCTACACCCTTGGGTGAGGGGTGAGGGCTGAGTTCCTCGCCTGGGGCTGGGCTTTCCAACGTGCAAGCACCCTCACCTGGTTGTTCAGCTGTAAGTGGAGCAGACCAGATTTTTAAAGACTAATATCGGGAGGAAAAGGATGTAAAGTCTCCAAAGAACACTTTTTACCCGCCTACCTGTTGATATTATTGTATTTTGGGTATATTTGGTTAAGTGAAAAATAGAAAGTGAACTCACTTCTTTTACTTTGTTGACTTTTCCCCAGGAGGCTCCTAGGCCACTTAAAATGGCAAGTGTGGGCCTCTCTGGTGGCACAGGGGTTACAGTCTCAGTACTATTAAGCAATCTGCAGCCACTACAGCAAGAGTTCAATCCCCCTGGCCAGGGAGGTGACCCACATGGCGCGGCAGACCTCTCCTGTCTCACCTCCTGGCTGCTCCCCTCAGCAGTGGATTTCAGCCCATCTGCCTGTTCAGCTCCCCACTCTGTCTCTGTCACTCCCTGTACCTCTGGCCTGTACCCCAGTTCTGTATGCATAATGAATACAAAATAACTCTTTTTAAAAGATAAACTGACAAGTGCAGCCAGCATTAATTTTGACCTAACAGCTCTGACCTTGACCTTCAGCCCTTCCATGGCTGCAGTTAGACAGTGATGGCTGAGAGGATCAGCCACATGTCCTTGGTCTCTTTCTGGAGAGCAAGCAGCTTCAGCCCACCCGTCACCTCACAGACCTTCCCTGGCTGCAGGAGCCCCAGCTGGGGCTTGCCTGGTGCAAGGTGCCATCTCCATTAAGTGGCTAGGGGTACGAAGCCCCTGCGGGTGCCCTCCCTGACTGCCAGCCTTGAGCTTTCATGCAGGGCTGGGCAGCCTTTTCCCGGAAGCGCCCGTTGCCTCTGGGAACAGATGCTCGCCAGGTGATTCTCTGTGGCTCAGAGTTCCTGAGAGCTTCTTCAGAGAGCAGAAAATGTTTCAAGTGAGTTTGGAGAGATGAGTGTGTTTACTGGAATAAATATTTTGCTCTTTGTCAGTCCTGATTATATCTGACTGCACTTTTCTCTCTGAATTGAGTTGGGGAGAAAACCATTCATTTGAAGCTTGGAAATGCTCTTCTCTTCCATTTTACATTCTCCCTCCTCATCCCCTAAACAACAGCCTTTGTGTTCATCTCTAAGCCTGGTTCTTCTCTCCCTGGTTTAATTTTCCAGGGAGATCTCACTTCATTTTGGTTTTTGTTCTGCTCTCTGGGAGCTATAAATCAGTTTATTTTGCTAATTATAAGAATGATCCATAGCCTCTGGGAAGTACTTTCATACAAGCTGGGTTCCAGGGACTCACATGAAGTGTCTGTGGTGTTTCTGGGGCCGGCTTGGTGTGCAGTCAGCACTGCCGGAGGGGGACCTAGGCGTACTGGATTTTGCCAGAAGAGTTGTTATCACTATCTCATTTAAAGCCTACCCCTAGCTGCCTGAGTAGGCACTGTTCCCATTTTACAGATGAAGAAATTGAGGCAAAGAGCAGTGAAGCAACTTTCCCAAGGTGTTAAAGTGAGTGAGTGAGTGATGGAGCAGAGTTGACGTCGGTCTCCACTCCTAAGTTCTTGTTTTTAATAACTCATGTTTTCTATGTGGGTTCAAACCAGCATGGAAAATAAGGAAACTGAGGCACTGCAGCTATTTGTGATCTCTCAGATGTAAGTTTTAGTACACCCGGCTGAAGCTGGATTTCACACAAAACAGTAATGGAAAGTTTCGCGGTCAAATATCCATCAGGCAAATATCCATCTGGGCGCTCAATGCATCAAGGAACCTGATCAGACCATTTTAATTCTCTCAGTCATTCAGGACACACCTTGACTACTTAGCGCCGCACTGTGCTGGATAACAGCTGATTCCAAGGTAGGTCTCAACCCAGGAGAATGGTTAGTGATGGATAGTTAAAACTAGAAAACCCCAGTAGAGCTCAGAGTCTTTTCTTTTTCTCCCTCCATCCCTTCCTCTTGTCTCTTAGCCCTCTCCTTCATTTCCGGACTTTTTTCTGGCCAGGAAGTTCATGCAGAAACAGTCACACCCGGACTCTCGGCATCTGTATGATATTGAACTCTAAGCTCTCTGTACCTCACTCCACCCTCGCAACATGAAGGTCATAATTCTCACCACAGAGAATTAAATATGGTAGTGATCACACCTGCATGAATGCAAACCAGGCCAATGTGCTGTTTCTGCAACAACTTCTAAACTCTGCTCCTCACTTATGGGGCTGTGTGTGGAATCTGGAGTCTGCTTTCAAAAGATTTCGTAGTTTTAATAATCATAAAATATATTTAAGCCTACAGAAAAGACTTTACTAAACATTTACACTCTGGATTATAGTCAAGAACCCTTGTGTTCTATTCACTTGTCTGACATACTGCCATTCTGTTGCAAATAGATTTTTTTTTGAAGTTGCAAATTTTATTTTTTTTTCTTTGAACATTGTATTTTTTCATTTTTATTCTTTATGGAGGCAACATTGGTTCACAGTGCTCCAGCAGATACTTATCTTAACACATTACAGATATAGTTGAGTGTGCCCATAAACTCTCTCCTAGCACATTCTCCTTGATCTGCCCCTAATAGATCAAGGAGATACAAATGGGCTTGCTTTGGATTCACTGAGTTAGGAAGCCTGAAACCTTATTCACTGGGCCCCCACCCTCTGTCCCAGTGTGGAGGTTCTTTGAGGAATTCCATGTGGCTCTCTGAAGTTCAGGAAGGCAAATTTTAAAGCCACTCTTTCTCACCATGAACCTTTTTATTAGATTCTAATGCTCATACTGACTTACTATGAAAGTCAGGTTCAGCGTATTTCATAGCATGAATATGTCCTTGGAGCAACGTCCAGATAAGAAAGGGAACAGGCCAGCCCGTTGCTCAGCTCTGCTGCCCTGACATCAAGGTCAACAGCTCACATTGGTTGGGTCTGTTTTCTTTCTTTCTTTTTTTTTTTTTTTTTAAGATTTATTTATCTATTCATGGATACAAGAACTGGGGTGTAGCAAGAGGTATGGGGGTTGAGAGGATTCACCAGAGTCAGAGTGGGGAGCAGAATAGGCAGATGGACT
>NW_004567130.1:15933799-15942561 GCF_000260355.1 Condylura cristata
TCTGCATTCATTTTAATGGCCATGCAATATACTGTTTTATGACTATCCTATCATTTATTTGGATTATTGTATTGATGTTGTACTGTTAGAAATGATTAGATTGCTCACTTCTTTTGCTTACTGATTTAGTTTTAGTTTTAATCATTGGGGACCAAAGTGTTTGCCCAAAGCAACGATGTTTAGACCGGACTACTTGGAAGCAACAGAGCCAACTCTGGCTTGCTCAAGCAAGGAGGGTTAATGGGAGAGGCTCACAGGACTGAAGGGAGGCCTGGGCACTGGACTGGAAAGGGCCATGGGCATGGGCCATCCTTGCAGGGATCCTGGCAGGGCACAGGGACCATTCTCCAAAAGGAAATCGGGCGGGCAGAGGTCGGGAGTGGAAAGTCAGTGTCCCTCTAGTTTAGGCCTGTGGGTAGCTGGGGTGGGTGGAGACATTTGAGGGGGAAGAAAGTTCTTCCTGGTAACCTGGGAAGACTGGTCAGTCAAGTTGACCTATTGCTAAGACTGGCTCTAGGTTGTCTCGCTGTGACTGT
Source organism: Condylura cristata (assembly GCF_000260355.1). Taxonomy (NCBI): domain Eukaryota; kingdom Metazoa; phylum Chordata; class Mammalia; order Eulipotyphla; family Talpidae; genus Condylura; species Condylura cristata. The sequence goes on from NW_004567130.1 coordinate 15,934,336, forward strand.
CCCAGGATTGAAGTAATGAATAGGGTAGCCATTCTCAAACTTTTCATCTCAAGAAACCCGTCCTATCAGAGAAGTGTGCATGGAGCCGCTGGTGGGCCTGGGGTGGGGGCGGGGTCATGTTACATGTGCCTCCAGTACCTTGGACTTTATCTTAAAATCTCATGTCAACTTCACATTCTAGTCTACAGTAGATTCATGTTATGCCACATAAAAATATTGATATTTTCCCCAATCCTCAAGCAAGTGAATGATCTAAAATCCTATTGCTCACGTGTGTTTCCCAAACAGCTACCTTATCCAGGACCTGGTTAGAAATGCAGAATCCAACATTTGAACAAGATTGCTAGAGATTACAATTCAACATAATACCTAGTTCATTCATGTGCTTGTTAAAGCTGGGTAGCACCACCCCGATTTGTTCGTTCGTTCATTCATCAAACATGCATAAAGCATCTGTGACATAATAGGTTCTGGGTTTATTGCAATGAATAGAGGACAGAAGACTTACAGCCACACAGTGGAGACAGATTGTTGAATCAGTACTTACAGAGCAAGAAGGGGTGCAAGGATTTGTGGATTGTTGAATCAGTACTTACAGAGCAAGAAGGATTTGTGGGGGCAGATGTGTCTGGGGGTGGGGTACATATGGAAGGTTGTCCTCCTTGACTGGTAAGGCTCTTAGGAATGTACACACAGGTATACACTCACACTCATTCACATTCACACACACTCTTGTATACACACACACTCACACACAAACACACATGTGTGCTCACAACACACACATACATGTACACAGGTGCACAACACATTCACTCATGTGCACACATACACTCACATACAAACACATGCTCACAACAGTCGCACTCATCCATGCATACACACACTCACATGCACACACCCAGACACACACATGCTCACACACAAACACATGCACAAATACACAGGCTCACAACATATTCACTCATGTGCACATACACACTCACATACAAACACATGCACAAACACACATGCTCACAACCTCATACTCACCCATGCGTACACACACTCACATGCACAGGCACATACAGCCCTGCATTTGTTCATATTCTTACACACATACGTTCACTCACACACACTTACATACTCAACACATGTACATATATCCAAACCACAACCACTCACAGTCCACACTCGTTCACACCTACACACACACATGCGTCCCTCAAACCTTCCTTTGCACATCCTCTCAGGCATACATGTGTCCATACACATATGCAGAGGTACCCTTTACACAGACATACCCTGCACACTCACACACATACACACACTCACCAATACTTGCGTACATTTACACACACAGTCCAGCAGAGTCTGTCACAGATGCACATCGGGACCTTGTTGGCTGCCAGTCACCAAAGAACTCTGCAGTGATGTCAGAGAGGAAAAGTTCAAATGAAAATCAGATCCGGTAATTATAGGATTTTCTACACGCACGATGTTTTTTCCAGGCTGGACTTGAAAATGAAAGAGGCCCAGGAGATGAGAGCCTTTCCTGGGGGCTGGGAGGTAAGTAAGCAAAACCACATTTAAAGGAGTAACAAAAACTCCCTAAACTGTTCTTAAAAAATGCTTGATGAAGGGGGGGGAGCGACATGGTTGTCACTGGTTAGCTTGGAACCTGATGTCTGCGTGCAGTGAGGTTTTGTGGGGCTTCAAGGTCAGAGACAAGGCCTTTCCTTTCAAGGTCCCCCTTCTATCTAGAGCAGGGTTCTGAGTCTCACCCAGATCCATTCATGCTGCAAACATGTATGGATTGTCCACTGTGTGCCCTAGTGGACAGACCAACTGGGGCTTGGCTGACTAGGGGATGTCCAGAGGACAGGGAAGTGAGTGCACAGCAAGTGAGTTAGTGGCAAGGAAAAGTCATGAAACATCTCTGGGGAGCTGGATTCAGGCTCTGCTTGACCCCGGGGCTCACAGCACCGCAGAAAAGGTGATGGAAACAGAGGCGTCCATGCAGAGGTGATTGGAAGTGATGAGCCATTTTCAGGGGGATGTCACAGCCATATTCCAGGCCGAGGAGCCTGTGGCTTGACCTAAGCAGATGTAGATTGGGAAGAAGTGAGCAGGCTGGAGAGTAGAGATTAGGCTGGACGCAGACTTGGGGAAGGAGGGAGTGAGAGGTCAAGGCAAGGGGGTCGACCATGTATGCACAAAGTGTTTACACTCCTATCCACACTCAGTAAATGTGCCAGTTAAAGTCTCCCAAAGACGGTGTGATGTGGCTAGTGCAGAGGCCACCAGTGCTGCTCAGTATTCCTGCCCTCGCTTTGGAAGGGACATACTTCAACTTGCAACTAGGGGCACCCAGGACCACATGACCCACTCTGGTCAGTAGCTATAAGTGAAGTGGTGTGTCATTTCAGGGTGGAAGGTACAAGAACCAATATTAGACCCTTCTCTCTGCCTCAGTGACCAGGAAGTGTCTCACTGAGAGAGGACACAGGATGCAGACTCCCTGGAGACCTGCCATAGAAAGGGAGTACAAACAGGAACCACAGCTTGTTATAGAAAGGCCTTGATGCTGGGGGATGCTTGTTACTGCACCGAAATGCATCCCTTCCCCATGGATAGAGTGATGGGCCCTACGGACATCTCATTGTAGACATCTCTCCTCTACAGAGAAACATTTCAGAGGTCACATCTCCACAATATTTTAGAATCCTATTGTACAGATCAAGTAAAGATAAGGAGAAGGAGTACTTTTTTAGCTGTTGAGGGAGAGATTCTACTTAGTTTGGAAATACCTTGAAATGGATTCTTGAAGAAAAGATTGGAGGGGATAGCTTGATGGAACATACACAGCTTTTTCTGTGTGCTGGAAATGGAAGTGGTAGGAAATCTATGAAAACCACAGAGTGTTTTAAGAGGTTAAAGGTAAAAAGCAAATGGGCTTATTATGTATCAGTTAAATAAACAAGGGCTTCTGGAACCCAAATGGGAGAGATTCTGGTCCCTATCCAGCTTTTCAGAGATGTATTTAAAATAGGGCCTTGGGCGTGTATGGGGAGTTTCATTTTGTCACCATCCTGAATAGAAGATTTATAGAAAAGCGCAAATTGGACTTAGAAACTGGGAGTTTTGGATGTCTTAGAAAATTGCAATAAATCTGAAGCTGCCAGGGGCAGGGAACAGAAAGCTGTTGTAGGGTTGTAGATCTTGGGAAACTCAAGGTTGAGCTGCAATCAGTTCAACTTACTACAGACCTCAGAAATGTTGAGGCTGAGACCCTCCAGATCCTCTTTTTTTTTTCACAGAAGATATTTTGGGGTATGTGGTTAACAGATGCTTCTTTTGGTTTGGTTATTGATGAGCAAGGCAGAATTCACAGTCTGCCGGGCACTCATGTGGGATTGTCTGTGGTCTGCACTCTGTGAAGACAGTGGGAATATGATTTTCTGGAGCTTGTGTGTGCAAGCAATTATCTATGACAATGGTGGTAAAGGATGCAACCTTGGTAATGGATTGACCTCGATTTGCAACACCAGCTTGTCCATGAGCCATTAGATTACCTCTCTAACCCCCAGTCTACGCACCTACAAAATGGGCATAATGTACTTGTTAGGGTTATTGGAAGAACTGAATAGGATGTAAAGACTTATGTTGACCTGTAGTATATGCTCAATAAATCTCAGCAACAATGTGTGATGCTGACATTGTAAAATATCATGAGATGGCGATCAATGATGAGATCAGGTCACACCTTGGTCTTTGGTTACCAAATTCTCCTCAGTGGCAAGATACAATATACAAAAATATAATGGAGATAACCCAAGGACTGTTGAAGGCAGGGGCTATGGAAGTGATAGCTGGGTTCAATTAGCCTGTCCTAAAGCTCACCTAAGAACCAGGGCTTGCTTCTACCTTCAACTTTATGCAATAGTGGATATGTAAGTAGTTTATTTCTTCCATTTATGGCATCACTTTGATATCTGATGCTTGACTCCATGGGAAGAACAGTTTCAGGAACTGTTGTAAATGGTCAGGAGTCAAATTTCACATAACTACCATCTAGTTATTCCTTATACTGTAGCCATAATTTCATCTGGAGTCTCCCATGTTCAAGAACTCACAATTGTTTCTTCTTGCCTATTAAATCACACACACACACACACACACACAAATACCTCTCTAATACCCCAAAATGGTCCTTCAGCTTTCTTGATTACTCATTCATTAATATACCCTGGATTTTGCAACTTCGTGATGGCAGGTATGTGGTACTTGTGCTGCCTGTTTCGCATTCTTTGCCCATAGCAGACATCACTAAGTGATCTCAGAGCTCTTCCATCTGATGTAGTCTCACTGTTGTCTTAAACAGACTATTCTAGGCAACCACTCTCAGTTGACAAAGTTTGCAAAATAAAGCTGATTTATCATCCCTGACTTAGGTTTGTCTTCTGAATATTCTCATCCTGAATATTCTAGGTTTCCCCTGTGCTTACATGTCTTTGACTATTATCTGTTAAACTCAGAATTCCTGAGTCTCTGCCTAACTAATCTCTATTTATGGTTCAAGATTTGATGTCATTGGTCAAATTTCTGTGAGTAGTTATGTACTATAAAACCACAACTAGTGTTTCTTGAGTTGATTTGGAGTTTTGGATGATAGCTTTTCCTTATCACCCTTCTTGACCCCTTCTTGTCCTGTTCTCATGTGGTTCACATTATGTGCTTCTACTCACCTCCACTATATATTTTTTAGCCTATGATTAACAAAGGCATCTATATCCTGTCTCCATAACTAGATTCATGAGGGAAAAGTCACATCATTTTTTAAAGTCAGCAGGTCTGAGTTCAAATTTTGTTTGTTTGTTTTTTTTTTTCCACTTCCAGAAAATGAGCTGAACTTTTAGGTCCCTGATATGTGAAATGGAAATGGTAAAACCTATTTCCTGAGGTTTGTTGTGAGTATTCAGTGCTTGTGAACCTGTTAGCCTGATTTCTGAGAATCAGTAAGAGAAAAATATACTAGTTTACCTTCTGTGTAGAGCAGTGAGGAGCGAAGAGCTTCAGAACAAGTCTGGGTTACAGATGCAGGTTTAGCTATCTGAGCTTGGAGAAATCACTTCCGAGTGCTATTGTGCTCATCTGCAAAACGGGTTTTGTGGTGCCAAATTCTACCCACTTCCACTTTGAAATGTGATCATGCAGGTGAATGCAAAGGTGACTTAAAGCCTTTGGCAATCTCCATGGCATGGGGACGAACCAGTTGCAACAGATGTTTAGCAGATGCTACTTCATAAGCTAGCTAGCTCCTCTGAATACCCACCCTATGAAGGCCTTCTGGGGAGCATGAGGGACCCCTCTTTCCTTGGACTTGTTGCTTCCATGAAGAGCAGATACCTCAAAATATTGTGGCCGCCTCAAGAAGGCTGGCCCCACCAGGATTTTCAGTTGAAATAACACAATTCCATCTCACTAGGATTAAGTGCAATAGAATTTCAAAGCTTAAGTTACTGAAAAAAAAATCAGTTTTGAATTTAGATGTGACTAGATCTAAGGGCTCAAATGAAACAATCAGGGGACTTTTATTCGGCTAACGTTTTGATCCTGTTTCTTCAGTATGAGCTCCATGCAAGCAGGCTTCATCTCATAAAAGCATGACAAGATGGCACCAAGAGTTCCAGATTTATGTGATATTCTCCCAGTTTGAAATACACTGGAAAGGTGATCTTCTCCCAGTGGTACTGACCAAAGACTTGGAATGACTCACTTCTTTCTTTATTGGCAGTCCAGGGTCATATGCCCGGCTTGGAACCCATCACTATTGCAGTGCACTTCTCTGATCAGCATAGTAGAGGGGTCCCTCTCTTTGGAAGGAGAAGGGAACCGAACCAGGCTGAAAAGCACAGCAGCCGCCCAGAGGCACAGGAGCCAGAAAATAAGGGGAGTGGTGTCCGTATCCAGCATGGGGTCTCCCCATTCATCATGAAAATATTGGCTCTTGCAAGGAAATAAAAGACATTGTGTCTGAATCCCCCCTAAGCACCCAGCTAGTCTGGAAGGCGCTGCTTCCATTCACCAGTGTGTGCCGATGGGCTCGCTCATACACTGCCTCTCGTCCAGAGAAGAGCAGGGAGAGATGCTTGAGGGAAGGGTGTTGGTGGGGTCTGGTGGCTGATGTCACATGGGTTTTGCATGTTCTCGGAGCCTGCGTTTGCCAAGTTTTGAAATGACGGAGGAAAGGAAAAACCACAACGTGATCATCTAGGCATTTCTTTTTTTCCCCTTATTTTTCCTCAAAGCCCTAGTACTTCGAGGGAAATTTAAGCCTTATGTTTCTGTTTAATTTGTAGTATACTTAGGTCATCAGAATGGAGCCTATAAAGAGCCATTTGATGTCCAGGAAGAATTATGAGCTTGTATATAAGCCTCTTAAAATGTGTGTGCTTGTGTGTGTGTGTGTACGTGTGTTAGCACTTGAGATTTCTTCCTTCAAAGCTCCACATTCCACTGGGCTTGAACTCAGAAAGTGAAGTTAAAGCCACAAAGTCATATACAAGTATCTATAGAGAGACTTTTCTTCTGTTCCTTTCTCAGAACCACACACGGGACAATAGTGCATCGTGCATATGTCCTGAACCCCATCACCAAGGGTTGGGGTGCCGCTTTCAACAACTTTGGGATATGCTTCCTTATTTTCCCACCTTGGACTCTTCACCCTCTCTAGTTTAGCTTCCGTCCCACTTCTCCACCCACTCCTGTCTCCGACCCCGTGACATCGCTAAAGCCGAGGCACCTGCTCGTTGTGCTTAATATCCAGTGGCTCTTTACAGTTCTCATTCATATTATGGGATGTCACAGCTAATTGAAACACTCTCACAATCTTACAGTGCTCACTTCTTACACAGCCCATAGCCCCCTGACTTGAGTAATTCCATTACCTCCCAAACTAGCTTGTTCTACCCAGTCACTGAATATTGGGGAGTGCTCTACGTTTGGTCCCTATGACTGAGTCTCTCATTCGGTGGCTTTATTCCTTCCCATGGACACAATACCGTCTATATAACAGAGATCCTCAAATATAACAGAGATCCTCAAATTTACATCTGTCTCTCATGCACGCCTTTGACCTCCAGAGCACATACTGAGATGCCTTCGAAGAGCTCCCTGTGAGCACCCCAAAAGCACCAAAACTAGGAAAACTCTTGCACCTGGGCTCCAGACACTGCCTTTTCTTGGATTGCCTTTCTCACCTTCCAGCAGGCATGTGCTTATGCTGTTCCATCTCTCTGGAATTGTCTCACTTCCACTCCCCCTTACCTAAGGATCCCCTTTTTATCCCTCCAACCTTAGTGTAAGGGTCCCCACTTGAGGAAGAGTTCTTGGACCCCATGCCCTATGTTAGGGGACTTTGTTTTCTGTGCCATACAACTGAACTCCTTTCTCTTTATATCTTTATCTTGGCTTGCCATTATATTTTGATCTCATAGAGAATAACATCTTTACATTTAACATGATGTATCGATTTATTGTTACAAATGTATTTTTGTATCGTTTTGTATATTTTTGTATTACCTATATGTTGATTGACATTTTCCCCTGGAGTTGAGAACAGAAATTGAATCACCAGATCATCCTAAGGGTCTGGCACATTACATATATCATATATTTTATATTTCACCACCAGTGAAATCTTCAGTGACTGGATTACCACTTTGCATCAAAGACTATCATTGATCCACATATCTGTCCGATGGGGTCTTCTTTACCTGCTAAGCTGTGAGCAGGCCAATCCCACACCCCCTCTTAACATCTGCATTCTGGGATTTCTCTGGATACTAGCTGTGCTGTTTGGGTGCCCCCAAACACAGACACTGAGCGAAATTAACAACCACAAGAGATGTCTTCATTAACCTCCCTCTCCCAATCCAAGGACTCCTCCTATAGAAGTAAAACCTCGAGTTTACTCTGCGAGTCCATCCCTCCAGATCTGAATATGCAGAGCTCTTCTTTGGAATCCTAGTTTTAGAGCTAAAAGACCCTTCTAGTTCATCTAGTCCTCGAGTAGCCTATAGGTAGCAAGATTAGGTCATTTGTCAAGTCACTATACGCTGTTTTGAAATTGACCTTTACATAATATAAATCTCGAGGACAATGCTTCCTTTCCTTTGGTTTGTGGATGTGCTAGCAGGTGACTCCAGATGTGGAAGGCTAGTTAATGGACTAGCACCATCTTCA